>NW_026515587.1:600000-909712 GCF_027406575.1 Nycticebus coucang
TCAATTTATGGTAAACTTTAAAAAGAAAGAAAGGAGGAAGAAAGGGAAGAAAGGAGGGAGGAAAGGAGGGAGGAAAGGAGAAAGGGGAGAACATGTGTTAAAAAAAAAAAAGGAAAAAAAAGAAAAGAAAATCAAATACAGCTTGTTTAGACACAACGCTCTAAAGCCAGAAATTATTAAAATGTGGCCGTACAGAATCAGAGAAACAAATTTTGCTTTAAAGTGATATACCCTGTTTTCTCAATTTCTTATTTTTTTTTATTATTCTGCCATAAATAACAAAATTTAAAGATTATAATCCTAGCTTTTATAATAACCTAGACAACCAAAATGAAAACTCTGGTCTAGATCAGGTGAGCTCAGTGGTGGAGCCTTATTATGTATTAAGGATTTAGCAACATAGTCCCCAAAGTTGTAAAAGAAAGACATTGAAATTTGACATAGACATAATTCTTGGGCAATAGAAACTCTTAGAGAGTGGCTAAGCCAGGCTTGTTCAGTTCCTTCTGTTAACCTTATGAAGTTAAATTAGACCAAAAATATGGATAACAGTCAACTATGTATGATGCATACAAGGCTGTAAATATTGAAGAAAAACTTTAAAAATGTTTATGTATAATTTTACATGCCTAGAGAGAGATGCATTTCAATCATCTATATTGATAGTATCATCCTAATCTTTTTCTGAACATGACTAACCACCTCCTGTTGCAATTTTCTACTTGATTTTTGTATTTTTAAATATAGGTACTTCCAAAGATATTAAAAAGCATTCTCACTTTTTAGCTTTAGGAGGTGAAAATCTTGCCAGCTAGTTTTGTTTGTAATGTAACTGAGTGACCATAGGGCCATGGTGTTCTTACATCAGTTTATCTGCTTTATTTTTTATATTGTACCCTGTAGTTTGAAGAATCAGAGGTGATTTTAAGAATATTGTGAATAACAAAGCTAAAGACATTCAAGTTTAATTTTCTGCTTCATATTTTTTGGGGCAGGGGGTGAACCACTTCATTATTTGCATGCTGAACTCTTCTCATCACCTGAACATATGAGCTGTGGTGAAATTTACTATGTATCCATAGATCCAGACTACGCGAGTAAGCCTTTTGAGAAGAATAGTATAAATAGCTTTTATAGTTCTGTTAACAAAAATGCATTGGGAAGGATTTGCTGGAGAGCTAAATCTAGATGACTGCATCAATATTTGATTAGATACATTAGCTGCTCTAACTCTCAAATGATCAGGATAAACATAATTATGTCTCAAAAACATGGTATTAAGGCATTGTTGGGTGTTTGAGTGTGTGTGAGCAGGAGTTTCATTACCTACAGAATAATGAAGTGTTCCTTTCTGACTGAAAAAGACCATCATAGCTTCAGCTGATGTACTATATCAGAAATAGCTTTAGAATTCCAAGTTTGAATTAGGCTTGGTGTTCAATCTCAGTCTATGAATTATAGATTACAGATAGCAAATGACTATTGAGATTTTTGGTTCAAGAAAAATCAAAGAAGTGCAAATTAGAAATAATTTAAAATTTGAAATCTGTCTTCAAAAAGTTGATGGATTAGCAATTATATGCTGCATAATTACAATGTCTATGGAGAAATTGATCTTAAAATGAATATAAAAACAAACAAAAATAGTGTGTGCTTAAGATACGCTTGAAAGTCTCAGAAGAACACATTTGTGATATTAAAAAAATGGAAGGATTCCATTTGTTTGTATATGCCCATTTAAACCTTTAAGTTGTCATTTTCTCTTTGTTTTAAAAGCTAAATTTCCTTTATAGTCAAAAGCTTATCAAACTATTAATGTGGATTCAGAGATGGGCAGAGGCCTGAGTCCAGGGAAAAATGAAATTGATAGACTGTCTGGCTGGTTTGAGGGCATGGGAAGCTGTATTACAAGGCATTTGACGTTATTGTTGCAGATATATGAACCCTCACCCACGGGTTCTAGGAAAAGAACAAGTTGAAAACAAGGCAACTATTAATTTCAAGTAAAATAAAGGTATAAGGAAAAGATGAGGCAATCATGGTACAATTGTAGGTTCAGTATAAACATGGCTTAAATAATCATAATAATAAAACCTATGGATTTAACCAAAAAAACGTTATCTCCCGTAAATCTCTTGTCTGAGGTTGCCAGCATTCTGGAGCTGGGAGGCAGAAAGAATCTTAACATCTTGTCACGCAGTACACAACTGTCCCGTGGCTCTGTCGTCTTCACTCTGGTAGCACAGCCCATCATACCTGATGCTGCTCCAGTCTTTCTCCTGAGAACACACCTCCATTTCTATGGGGGTGAAAGAGACTTGCAGCACCAGGTAGGGAGGCGACAGCTTCTACCACTCTCTGGAAACTAACACCTGGCCTCTTTGCTCATCGGTGGCGAGTGCCTTACCTACAACCATTTGAGCTCATGAGCCCATGTCTACAGCACGGGCAAAGGAGTGAGTGACTGACGTAGGACAGGGAAAAGCTCACTGGAAGAGCCAAGGCCAAGGAACTGAGAGGCAAGAACATTGGATGGTCCACCCACATGGATGAAGTCATTAAAAATTATCCCAGAAATAGAAGTGGAGAGGAAGCCAGTGAATGACGGGGAAGAAGAGGGGAAGAAGATGGTGTAGTCTAAGGGAATAAACTTCAAAGCATCCAGCTTTAGGTTTTTCTTGTTGATTTTTGTTTAGTTTTTGCCAGGAGAAAAAGGAAGGAAGGGTTTAAAAGAGCCAGTACTAACAAGGAAGAAACTTATCCCAAATTCTGGACTTCCTTGAGGTATGTGGGGTGTGTGAAATAAATACCTTCTCCCAATGGGGGCTGCAGCAGGTAACAATGAATCCAAGGACAGTCCAGCTTCAAGCCAAAATAGGAGGTGAAAAATGTTCAAACAAAATGCTGAGGATGCAGGGTGGCTTAAAGTTTACAGAAATGGCATTCAGGGGGGTACAGAGATAGCTTAGGAGGGATGGAAATTGGAGATGAACACAGTATTAAGTCCAGATCTTAGCAGCTGACTGGAGGGCCTTGGACTACCGGTAGCCACCGAGGTAACAGAGGATATGAAGTGTAGTGGTGTTGGTCACAGGCATCTCTTAGACCTGTGCTTTACAAACCACAGTAATCTATTAAGAGACGAAAAATAAACTTGGTGGGTTGTGATTAACATTTATAGAAGAAAACAGAAAAGTTCAATTCAAGTAATAGGTAAAATCTTTGTTTCCAGAAACATTTGCTTCAGTTGTGGGGGAAGGGCGAGGGAGCATAATCTATGTGTGTCTGTGTTTACTGGGCCACTGTATACAATATGCTTCTTACTGGGGGTAGATGTCAAAAAGTTGGAAGACCCTCTCTTGGAAAAAGGCGGACAACTGGGTTTGAATGTTTTGCTTATTGGGAGGCAGGTTGGAAGAGTCTTCCTCAGGCCTTGCATAATGCCATTGAAGCAGCTCCCTTATTTTCTCTGTAAGCACTGGCTATCCTCTGAGAACTAACATAAATTTTTTGTTCTTCATAAAGTGATGTTGCCGTTCCACCTGTAATATCTATCTACATTACATGTGAAACTATATAGGTAGCTTGTCATGTTCTTTAGAAAAATATGTTTTATGAAAAGACATGAAGTCTTTCACTTAGAATCCATGCCCTCAGTCAAGCTAAGCAAATATTTTTATGCCTACTGTATACCAGGTACTGTTCTGTATACTGGAGACACAGCAGTTTTCATAACTGACAAAACCTTTTTTAGAGGGAAGTTTCTCTTGTTATCAATTCACTCTCTTTGGTTGTTATAGTTCTGTTTGGACTTTCTGTTTCTTCTTGAGTCAATTTCAGTAGCTTGATCTTTCTGGGAATTTTTTCAATTCATGTAGATTATTTAATTTGTTAGAATGTGATTACTCATAATATTCTCTTATAATCTTTTTTATTTCTGCAAGGTTGGTAGTGATGTCTTTTCTATCATTCCATAATCAGTGATTTGAGTTCTCTCTTTCTCTCTGTCTCTCTCTTACTTGGTTAGTATAGCCAAAGGTATGCCATTTTTATTGACATCTTCTAAGAACCAACTTTTGTTTATGTTAATTTTCTCTATTTTTTCTATTCTGTATTTCATATATTTACACTCTAATCTTTAATTTTTCCTTGCTTTTGAGTTTACTCTGCTCCTCTTTCTAATGGCTTAAGGTAGAAACTTAGGTGATAAATTTGAGAACTTTCATCTTTTTCAATATAACTTTCTATTTTCCTTTAAGTATGTAAATTTAACAAATATTTCTTGGCTGTCTTAGCTATGTCAAAGTTCTTATGTCATGCTTTTGTTTTCATTCATTCATCAAGTTTTTTCCTAATGTTTCTAGTGATTTCTTTTTTGTTTCATAATTATTTAGGAGTGTTTTGTTTAATTTCCATGTATCTGTGAATTTCCCAAATTTCCTTCTGTTACTGATTTCTAATTTAATTCCATTGTGATTGGAGAAAATAATCTGTATGATCTCAGTACTTTTAATTATATTGAGGACTTGTTTCGTGGCCTAACATGATCTATCCTGAAGAATGTTTCACGTGCACTTGAGAAGAATAGTGTATTCTGCTGTTTTGAGGTGGAATGTTCTAGAGATGTATTGCAGATGGTTGCAGTTGGTTTGTAGTGTCGTTCAAGTCTTCTATTTCCTTATTGGTCTTCTGCCTCATCCTATCTATTGTGAAAGGCAAGATGTTGAAATCTCCAACTATTACTGTTGAGTTGTCTACTTCACCCTTTAATTCTGTCAGCTTTTTCTTCATGTATTTTTGGACTCATGTATATGCGTGTTTCTAACTTACGTTTTCCTGATGGATTGACCCTTCGTCATTATAAAATGTCCTTCTTTCTGTTTAGGAACAATTTTTTCCCTAAAAGTCTATTTTGTCTGACATTGGCATATCCACTCCAGGTCTTTTTAATTACTTTTTTGCATGGAACCTATCTTTTCATCATTCAACCCACTTGTGTCTTTAAAGTGTGTCTCTTTCACACACTATAAGGGATGGTAAGATCATAGTTTTGTATTCATTCTGCCAATCTCTGCCTTTTAATTGGAATGTTTAGTACATTTAGTCTGTTGGTTTTCAAAGCTGCTATCATTTGGAGGTGAACGCATAGGTGGTACTCTTCCCACACACACACTAATACTATGGGCTCTCCAGGCTTTTCCATTTTAGCTATGCCTGATGTCAGCCATTTAGGTTTAAAAAAAAAAAAAAAAATACCAGCCCTTCAATAAAATGGTTCACGTTTCAGTTATTGTGGCATATTAACTGTGAGCAAATGCATACAGTACAAACTTTGTGGCTAGCTCTTCAGTCCACAAATCCCTATGTAAATAACAGGTACCTATCAGGATTAGTGACCAACCACAGCAGCTCTTTCAAAGTCTGTTAGTGATCTGACATTGCACATCTGTTATTTCATTTAGACACTGACAGCAAAGGGTGAGATTGTGTTGCTTCCATTTCTCTAAGTGATAAATCCACACAGCACTGTATAAAAATGGATCACTGTAAGGGAATTGGTTAACAAAGATGAATGTGTAACAAAGAAACAAAAAATGGTAAAGATGGAATTGAAGTGGCATTTGAATAGAACATAAATGAAGTCCCACAGAATAGACAACTGTGGGAAGGTGGACGTCCAGAGACTCTAGCTACGAAGCGGGTGGAATTCACTGAACGCACACTGAGATGAGGAAAGTGGTTGTGACAAGGATGAGATGTCCCAAAGGAAGTGAGATGTTCACACAAAAATTTTACATTTAAGGAACTGTCTGGGGGAGGGAGACAAGATGGCAGACTGAAGCCAGCTTTCAACAAAGGCTCCCGTCCAGAAGGAGAGTTAAGGGACAGGAATTTAGTAAGTATCCTGGTGGACTTGAGCCTCACCAAGAGAGAAGGCTGAAGAACGCACATCAACACCGCTGAGGCAAGTTGTGATCACAAGGACGCAAACAAAAGCTGAGACTTCAAGCCAGAGTAGAAGTTGCAATAGGATCGAACAGAAACCAGCTGAAAACAAGACAGAACCACTTTGCTCCACCACACCAGACAGGGCCCCAGTTTCTCAGGCCACAACACTGTACGGGCCCTCGATAAAACCCCAGGGGAAAAACCAAAGGGAGTAAACCATGGGGCGGAATCAGCGGAAAAACTCTGGTAACATGAATAACCAGAATAGATCAACCCCCCCAAGAAAAGATGCGGCAGATGTGATTGAAGATCCCATTCATAAACAACTGGCTGAGATGTCAGAAGTCGAATTCAGAATTTGGTTTGTAGACAAGATTAATAAAATGGAATTAGGAATTCGAGGAGAAATTCAAAAGTTGTCTCAAGAATTTAACGAATTTAAAGACAAAACCACCAAAGACTTAGACACACTGAAACAAGAACTTACAGCCCTCAAAGATATGAAAAATACAGTAGAATCCCTCAGTAACAGAATGGAGCAAGCAGAAGAAAGGATTTCTGACATTGAAGATAAAGTCTTCGAACGCTCCCAATCTCTCAAAGAGGAAGAGAAATGGAGAGCAAAAACGGATCACTCACTCAGAGAGCTCTCAGATAATTCGAAAAAACATAACATAAGGGTTATAGGAATTTCGGAGGCTGATGATGTGGCAGCCAAGGGCACAGAGGCCCTTCTACATGAAATTATGAAAGAAAATTTTCCAGACATGCCTAGAGAATCTGAAATTCAGATAGCAGACAGCTTCAGAACCCCAGCACGATTCAACCCCAAAAAGCCATCTCCCAGACATATCATAATTAGCTTCACTAAAGTTAACATGAAAGAGAAGATTCTCAAAGCAGCCCGGCGAAAGAAAACTATAACGTACAAAGGTAAGAATATTAGAATAACTGCAGATCTCTCTGCTGAAACTTTTCAAGCAAGAAGAGGCTGGTCATCAACTTTTAATCTCCTAAAGCAAAAAAACTTTCAACCCAGGATCTTGTATCCAGCTAAACTGAGTTTCATCTATGATGGAGAAATTAAATACTTCAATGACATTCATATGTTGAAAAAATTTGCCATAAGTAAACCAGCTCTTCAGGATGTTCTCAGACCTATCCTCCACAATGACCAACCCAATCCTATACCACAAAAGTAAACTCACTCAGAAACTTCGGATCAAACTCCAACTTCCACACTGGCGAAAGGATTAAAAATGTCCACTGGACCTTTGAAAAACTCGATACCCAAAATTCCACCAGACTTATCCTTACTCTCCATCAATGTGAATGGCTTAAACTGTCCTCTAAAGAGGCATAGGTTAGCTGACTGGATACAAAAACTTAAGCCAGATATTTGTTGCATACAAGAGTCACATCTCAACTTAAAAGACAAATACAGACTCAGGGTGAAAGGATGGTCATCCATATTTCAGGCAAATGGTAATCAGAAAAAAGCAGGTGTTGCAATTTTATTTGCAGATACAGTAGGCTTTAAACCATCAAAAGTAAGGAAGGACAAGAATGGTCACTTCATATTTGTTAAGGGTAATACTCAATATGACGAGATCTCAATTATTAATATCTATGCACCCAACCAGAATGCACCTCAATTTATAAGAGAAACTCTAACAGACATGAGTAACTTGATTTCCTCCAGCTCCATAATCGTTGGAGATTTCAACACTCCCTTGGCAGTGTTGGATCGATCCTCCAGAAAGAAGCTGAGCAAAGAAATCTTAGATTTAAACCTAACCATCCAGTATTTAGATTTAGCAGACATCTACAGAACATTTCATCCCAACAAAACTGAATACACATACTTCTCATCAGCCCACGGAACTTACTCCAAAATTGATCACATTTTAGGTCACAAGTCTAACCTCAGTAAATTTAAAGGAATAGAAATTATTCCATGCATCTTCTCGGACCATCATGGAATAAAACTTGAATTGAGTAACAACAGGAATCTGCATACCCATACAAAAACATGGAAGTTAAATAACCTTATGCTGAATGATAGCTGGGTCAGAGATGAGATTAAGAAAGAAATCACCAATTTTTTGGAACAAAATGACAATGAAGACACAAGCTATCAGAACCTCTGGGACACTGCAAAGGCAGTTCTAAGAGGGAAATTTATAGCACTGCAAGCCTTCCTCAAGAGAACGGAAAGAGAGGAAGTTAACAACTTAATGGGACATCTCACGCAACTGGAAAAGGAAGAACATTCCAACCCCAAACCCAGTAGAAGAAAAGAAATAACCAAAATTAGAGCAGAATTAAATGAAATTGAAAACAAAAGAATAATACAACAGATCAATAAATCAAAAAGCTGGTTTTTTGAAAAGGTCAATAAAATAGATAAACCTCTGGCCAACCTAATCAGGAAAAAAAGAGTAAAATCTCTAATATCATCAATCAGAAACAACAAAGACAAAATAACCACAGACTCATCAGAAATCCAAAAAATCCTTAATGAATATTACAAGAAACTTTATTCTCAGAAATATGAAAATCTGAAGGAAATAGACCGGTACTTGGAAGCACGCCACCTTCCAAGACTTAACCAGAATCAAGTGGAAATGTTGAACAGACCCATAACAAGTTCAGAAATAGCATCAACTATACAAAACCTCCCTAAAAAGAAAAGCCCGGGACCAGATGGTTTCACGTCAGAATTCTACCAAACCTTTAAAGAGGAATTAGTACCTATATTACTCAACCTGTTCCAAAATGTAGAAAAAGAAGGAAGACTACCCAACACGTTCTATGAAGCAAATATCACCCTGATCCCCAAACCAGGAAAAGACCCAACAAGAAAAGAAAATTATAGACCAATATCACTAATGAATATAGATGCAAAAATATTCAACAAGATCCTAACAAACAGAATCCAGCAACACATCAAACAAATTATACATCATGACCAAGTTGGTTTTATCCCAGGGTCTCAAGGCTGGTTCAATATACGTAAATCTATAAATGTAATTCAGCACATAAACAAATTAAAAAACAAAGACCATATGATTCTCTCAATTGATGCAGAAAAAGCTTTTGATAATATCCAGCATCCCTTCATGATCAGAACACTCAAGAAAATTGGTCTAGAAGGGACTTTTCTTAAACTGATAGAGGCTATCTACAGCAAACCCACAGCCAATATCATATTGAATGGAGTTAAATTGGAATCATTTCCACTCAGATCAGGAACCAGACAAGGCTGCCCATTGTCTCCATTGCTTTTCAACATTGTAATGGAAGTTTTAGCCACCGCAATTAGGGAAGAAAAGGCGATCAAGGGTATCCATATAGGGTCAGAAGAGATCAAACTCTCGCTCTTCGCAGATGATATGATTGTGTATCTGGAAAACACTAGGGACTCTACTACAAAACTCCTAGAAGTGATCAAGGAATACAGCAGCGTCTCAGGTTACAAAATCAACATTCATAAATCGGTAGCCTTTATATACACCAACAACAGTCAAATTGAAAAAGCAGTTAAGGACTCTATCCCATTCACAGTAGTGCCAAAGAAGATGAAATATTTGGGAATTTACCTAACAAAAGACGTGAAAGATCTCTATAAAGAGAACTATGAAACTCTAAGAAAAGAAATAGCTGAAAATGTTAACAAATGGAAAAACATACCATGCTCATGGCTAGGAAGAATCAACATTATCAAAATGTCCATACTACCCAAAGCAATATATACTTTCAACGCACTCCCTATTAAAGCTCCACTGTCATATTTTAAAGATCTTGAAAAAACATTACTTCGTTTTATATGGAATCAGAAAAAACCTCGAATAGCCAAGACATTACTCAGAAATAAAAACAAAACAGGAGGAATCACACTACCAGACCTCAGACTTTACTACAAATCGATAGTGATCAAAACAGCATGGTATTGGCACAAAAACAGAGAAGTAGATATCTGGAATAGAATAGAGAACCAAGAGATGAATCCAGCTACTTACCGCTATTTGATTTTTGACAAGCCAATTAAAAACATTCAGTGGGGAAAAGATTCCCTATTTAACAAATGGTGCTGGGTGAACTGGCTGGCAACCTGCAGAAGACTGAAATTAGACCCACACCTTTCACCATTAACTAAGATAGACTCTCATTGGATTAAAGATTTAAACTTAAGACATGAAACTATAAAAATACTAGAGGAGAATGCAGGGAAAACCCTTGAAGAAATTGGTCTGGGTGAGTATTTCATGAGGAGAACCCCCCGGGCAATTGAAGCAGCTTCAAAAATACACTACTGGGACTTGATCAAACTAAAAAGCTTCTGCACAGCTAAGAACACAGTAAGCAGAGCAAGCAGACAGCCCTCAGAATGGGAGAAAATATTTGCAGGGTATAACTCTGACAAAGGTTTAATAACCAGAATCCACAGAGAACTCAAACGCATCAGCAAGAAAAAAACAAGGGATCCCATCGCAGGCTGGGCAAGGGATTTGAAGAGAAACTTCTCTGAAGAAGACAGGCGCACGGCCTTCAGACATATGAAAAAATGCTCATCATCTTTAATCATCAGAGAAATGCAAATCAAAACTACTTTGAGATATCATCTAACTCCAATGAGACTAGCCTATATCACAAAATCTCAAGACCAGAGATGTTGGCGTGGATGCGGAGAAAAGGGAACACTTCTGCACTGCTGGTGGGAATGCAAATTAATACATTCCTTTTGGAGGGATATATGGAGAACACTCAGAGATCTAAAAATAGATCTGCCATTCAATCCTGTAATTCCTCTGCTGGGCATATACCCAGAAGACCAAAAATCACAACATAACAAAGATATTTGTACCAGAATGTTTATTGCAGCCCAATTCATAATTGCTAAGTCATGGAAAAAGCCGAAGTGCCCATCGATCCACGAATGGATTAATAAATTGTGGTATATGTATACCATGGAATACTATGCAGCCTTAAAGAAAGATGGAGACTTTACCTCTTTCATGTTTACATGGATGGAGCTGGAACATATTCTTCTTAGTAAAGTATCCCAAGAATGGAAGAAAAAATATCCAATGTACACAGCCCTACTATGAAACTAATTTGGGACTCTCACATGAAAGCTATAACCCAACTACAACTTAACAATAGGGGGAAGTGGGAAAGGGGGGGGTGGGTAGAGGGAGGGGAATCGGTGGGATCACACCTGTGGTGCATATTACAGGGGTATTTGCGAAACTTGGTAAATGTAGAATATAAATGTTTTGGCACAGTAACTGAGATAACGCCGGAAAGGCTATGTTAACCACTGGGATAAAAATGTGTCAAATGGTTTATGAAGTGAGTGTATGATGCCCCATAATCATATCATTGTATACACTTATGATTTAATAAAAAAATTAAAAAAAAAAAAAAAAAAGGAACTGTCTGAGCCCATGGCACGACACTAGAAGCACGCTGGATTAAATGTTGAGTGCGATCCAAACGTGATGCTTTCCCAAGGGTACAGGAAAGATGCTCTCTCAGTACATAGTAACAGTCACACTAGAAGAAAACAAACGCTGTTCAAATTACTCTTGATAACTTTTTTTTTTTTTTGTAGAGACAGAGTCTCACTGTACCAACCACGGGTAGAGTGCCGTGGCATCACACAGCTCATAGCAACCTCTAACTCTCGGGCTTACGCGATTCTCTTGCCTCAGCCTCCCGAGCAGCTGGGACTACAGGCGCCCGCCACAACGCCTGGCTATTTTTTTGTTGTTGTTGCAGTTTGGCCGGGGCTGGGTTTGAACCCGCCACCCTCGGCATATGGGGCCGGCGCCCTACTCACTGAGCCACAGGCGCTTTTTTTACAAAGAAAGCACTTTCATTTTCAATGTCCGTAAGGCTTTAAATTGCAATGCATTAAATTATTAGCTTTTCTATTTTTTCATTTCCCTATACAATATTTTTGTAACCGTCAGTTAAGTGAGTTTTGCACGTTTTGACAAAAATTTTAAAGGTCATGGAACTCTTAATTGTTCCATTAAGGCAATTTTGCACAGTTCACAGCCATTTTCACTGTCCGGTACCACCCAAGAAAGAACTGCATGTGTCTGCATATATATAAAATATATATGGAGCGTGTACTATATATAAATATAAAGGGCAGATCACACCATTACATGTCATTCGGTGGTCATTATAAATAAAATATTCTCTGCTCTGTAAGTGTGCCCTTGGGATTCTTTTGGACTAGGAATGGTTGAAACGAGCTCCGGTCGTCCGCTGAACCCCGGATGCGCGCGGAGCTGGGGCCCAGGCGGTGCCGCGGGCGGCGCAGGCGGCGGCACTTCGGCCCCGCTGCGGCTGCGAGGAGGCCCCGGCTCGCGGGGGGGCGAGGGGGGGGCGGCGGCGGGAGCCGCGGTTCACGCACAGCGGCGGCAATGGGAGCGGCCCGGCACGCACGGCGCCGGCGGCGCCGGGAGCGGGAGCGGAGCCGGCCACGCACCGCGGCTGTGGCGGCGGCGGATGGCCCAGAGCTGATCTATGCGGCGCTTGGAGGAGTTGTGTCTGCGGGCGGCGGCGGCGGGGCCCTGCCGGAGAGCGGAGCGGGGACAAGGTGAAGTACCAGAAATACCTGACGGTGCTGCAGACGGCCATTGGCGTCACCCCCTCCAACCGCAGCAGCCTCCTGTCGCTCAAGAGGAAGCTGTGGTGAGGGCGGGCACCGCCGCGGGACGCGCGCGGGCGGGTCGGGCCAAGGGGCCCCAGCCGGGGTCGCGGGGGCCGCGGGGTGGGGTGGACCGCAGAGGGGCGCCGGCACGGGTCGCGGGGGCCGCGGGGCGGGGCGGGTCAGGGGGGGCCGGCCGGGGTCGCTGGGGCTACGGGGTGGGGGCCAGGACGGGGTCGTAGCCGGAGCGGGGCCGCTGGGGGGCGTGGGCCGGACCTGGACCTGGCCCGGTCGTGCAGGCAGGAGGCCGTGGCCTGGCCCGACGGTGCGCGGCGCAGCAGCCATTTCCGAGCCCCTCGGCCGGGCGCCGTCGCGTGTGGATCCCGAGGCAGGTGACACCGAGAGAAGCGCGCTGCGGCGAAGCAGCGGCTGGAGGCCCCGGGCGGCCGCACCCGGACACCGGCCTGGCCTCCGCACAGTTGTCCTTTAAGCTTCATTCCAGCGAGCTCTGGTTCAGAATTTCCAGCCAGGTGGCCTTGCAGACAGCGAACAGTTTATCATCGCTGGATGCGTTTTCTATTATTTCTAGAAAGTCATTTGCTGCTGCTGATGTTGAGTAGTAGTCAAGATTGGGCTGTTCCAAGGGCAAAGGGAGTAAGTTGCAAGATTACAATTGCATTGTCAGAGACTGTGTTTTATTTGCGTTTTGGTTCCTGCTACCTGGAAGCTGTTAATGAGGTAATGGGAAGAGAACATCCTTAAAGAAAAACGCTGGAAGTTATTAGTGTACATTGCTGATTATCTATAGGCGTATATATTGCATGCCATTAGCATTTATATATGCCATCTGGAATCCTAGTGGCCACCTAGGCATTCCACTGGCTTGATTTAGGCTTAAGACTCTTTCAAAAAAATAAGTAAAGGAAAGCTGACTTCAGAAGAAAAGGTGTCAGTAATCAGGATAGTCGGTGATGATTTTAATTTTAAAATCAGTAGTCAGTGTGTAGCTCATGAAGGTTTTATTGAATTTAATTGAACGTGGGCTAGTGTAAAACTAGGGTTGTAGAGCAAAGAGGTGCATTTCTTTTCTTTTTTCTTTTTTTTTTTTTTTGAGACAGAGTCTCACTTTCTTGCCCCCAGTAGAGTGCTGTGGCATCGTGAGTTCACAGCAACCTCAAACTCTTCGGCTCAAGTGATGTTCTTGACTCAGCCTCCAGAATAGCTGGGACTGCAGGTATCTGGCACAGCACCTGGCTGGTTTTTAGAGATGGGGTCTCTCACTTGCTCAGGCTCATCTCAAACTCTTGAGCTCCCAAGCAGTCCACCCACCTCAGCCTCCTAGAGTGCTGGGATTATAGGCATGAGCTACTGCACCTGGCCTGCCACATGCCTCTTATCATTTGACCTCTTAGCTTCATTTCAGAGACCTGGTCAAAACTTTAAAATTGCCTAAATGACTTTGTGGGAGCTCAGTGGGTAGCATTAGAAAAAACATAGATCATAGCCTGGTTAAATTCTTAAGACAAGGTACTCTTGCAGAGTCTGTGTGCAGGGTGAGTCCAGAGCTGATACCCCCCTGGTGTGTACCAGTACAACTCTCCTGGTGACCAAAAGTTTTTATGATGATCCTGGTAAGGAGGGGTGGGTTCATTCTTCTAGTTATATTTGTGATCTTTTTTTCTGTTTTATTTTGTCTTTGGATTTGGTATTACGTTGAATTAACTCTAACCAATTTCTTTGCTGTCAGACATTTATAAAATTTGGTGGATACAAATTCCTACTATCTTTCTTACCTGAGGCAGGAGGATCATGTGAGCCCAAGAGTTCAAGACCAGCCTGGGAGCTTTTAAATTTGGAAAAAAGAGAAAATAGCAGTGCATTTTTAAGTCAGGTGAGAGAAAAACTTATGAAAAATACAAGATAGATTTATTTATCAAAAAAATTATGTTTGCAGTAACTTCCTAAAATTTGGTTACACCTACCAGCACTTCGAAATAAAGTGAGAGAGAAGAAATAAGGAGAAAAGTTGACTCATATATTGTTATGACTGTATTTTTCCTTCTCCTGTGCCCTCTTTTGAATAAAGTTCATTGTTTTCAGGGAAGCTTTTGCCCTGCAGGGGCACCCAGGTAGGCATTCGTATACACTGTTGATGAAGGTACAGATTTGTACAGCCTTTTTGAAAGGCAGTAATATTTAGAAAGCGCCTCCCTCTGACCCTGCATTTCTACTTCTAGGAATCTTTCCTAAGTAAATATTACACTTGTGCCCAAAGATGTCAAGGATGTTTGTTGCTTTGTGGTCTTATAGCAAACATTTGAAAATGAACTAAATGTCCCTCAGTGGGGGAAAGGTTAAGTAACTTGTGTTACATCTACTGTATATTATGGAGTACTATTTAGCCATTAAACAGAGTGAGATAGTTCTGTAGGGGTTATTATGCAAAGGGTCTATTATTCAAATAGTCTATAGACGATTCAAAGTCTATTATTAAGTGAAAAAAATAAGGTGTAGAAAACATGAACAATGTGGTCACCTTACTACAGAAATTTAAAAGGAAATAAATACAGGCATAGGTAAGAATAGGCATCTGTCTGGGAGGTTGTGCAGGACGACCTGTCAGTAGTGGTTGATTTTGGAAAAGGGAGGGAGGTTTGAGATGAGGGAGAAGGTGGCAGCTTTAACTTTCCATTTCTATATCTTTCTATACTCTTCAAATGTTTTAACTTGTGGAAGTTTTACTTTTATTCTAAACTGTAGCCACACCTAAACTAGTCTGTTTTATGGTATTTATTCTGTCTTATTAATGTAGAAATCATTTATTTTGTTACCAGTCCATTTTGTGTGTCTTTTTAAGCCATTAGAGACCTGTGTTATACCTTTCAGACAACATTTTATTTCTTTTTTATTTTTTTTATTGTTGGGGATTCATTGAGGATACAAGAAACCAGGTTGCACTGATGGCATTTGTTAGGTAAAGTCCCTCTTACAATCGTGTCTTGCCCCCAAGAGGTGTGGCACACACCAAGACCCCACCCCCTCCCTCCTTCCCTCTTTCTGCTCTTCCTTTCCCCACCGCTCCCCGCTTCTCTCTCTCCTCTGCCCTTCCCCCACCCCCACCGTGTCATTGTCATTAATTGTCCTCATATCAAAATTGAGTACATAGAATTCATACTTCTCTATTCTTGTGATGCTTTACTAAGAATAATGTGTTCCACTTACATCCAGGTTACTATAAAGGATGTAAAGTCTCCATCTTTTTAAATGGCTGAATAGTATTCCATGGTGTACATATACCACAGCTTGTTAATCCATTCCTGGGTTGGGGGAATTTAGGCTGTTTCTACATTTTGGTGATTGTAAATTGAGCTGCAATAAACAGTCTAGTGCAAGTGTCTTTATGATAAAAGGATTTTTTTCCTTCTGGGTAGATGTCCAGTAATGGGATTGCAGGATCAAATGGGAGGTCTAGCTTGAGTGCTTTGAGGTTTCTCCATACTTCCTTCCAAAAAGGTTGTATTAGTTTGCAGTCCCACCAGCAGGGTAAAAGTGTTCCCTTCTCTCCACATCCACGCCAGCATCTGCAGTTTTGAGATTTTGTGATGTGGACCATTCTTGCTGGGGTTAGATGATATCTCAGGGTGGTTTTTATTTGCATTTCTCTAATATATAGGGATGATGAACAGTTTTTCATATGTTAGCCATTCGTCTGTCTTCTTTAGAGACGGTTCTATTTTTGTCTCTTGCCCATTGATACATGGGATTGCTGGCTTTTTTTATGTGGATTAATTTGAGTTCTCTATAGATCCTAGTTATCAAGCTTTTGTCTGATTCAAAATATGCAAATATCCTTTCCTATTGGGTAGGTTGTCTATTTGCTTTGGTTGTTGTCTCCTTAGCTGTACAGAAGCTTTTCAGTTTAATTAAGTCCCATTGTTCATTTTTGTTGTTGTTGCAGTTGCCACAGAAGTCTTCTTCATGAAGTCTTTCCCCAGGCCCGTATCTTCCAGTGTTTTTCTTATGCTTTCTTAGAGGATTTTTATCATTTCATGCCTTAAATTTAAGTCTTTTATCCATCTTGAATCAATTTTTGTGAATAGAGAAAGGTACAGATCCAGTTTCTGTCTTTTACATGTGGATATCCAGTTCTCCCAGCACCATTTATTGAATAGGGAGTCTTTCCCCCAAGGTATGTTCTTATTTGGGTCATCTAAGATTAGGTAGTTATAAGATGTTAGTTTCATTTCCTGATTTTCTATTTGATTCCAAATGTCTATGTCTCTATTTTTGTGCCAGTACCATGCTGTCTTGACCACTATGGCTTTGTAGTACCGCCTAAAATTTGGTATGGTGATGCCCCTGGCTTTGTTTTTATTACTAAGAACTGCCTTAGCTATATGGGAATTTTTCTGGTTCCATACAAAACACAGAATCCTGTTTTCCAAGTCTTGAAAGTATGATGTTGGTACTTTAATAGGGATGGTGTTGAATTGGTAGATTGCTTTGGGAAGTATAGACATTTTAACAATGTTGATTCTTCCCAGCCATGAGCATGGTATGTTCTTCCATTTGTTAATATCCTCTGCTATTTCCTTTCTTAGGGTTTCATAATTTTCTTTATAGAGGTCCTTCACCTCCTTTGTTAGGTATATTCCTAGGTATTTCATTTTTCTTTGAACAGACAACATTTTAAATATAAAAAATTAGATAAGTCACCGAAGTTGATCAATATTTGAACATAGATTGACAAAGAGGAAACATAAAATAAGGAAACTGACTTTCATAAACCACAGAAATTACTGTTATTACTTTAGAAACTTTATCATTTCTTTTTTTTTTTTTTTTGCAGTTTTTTTTGGCCAGGGCCGGGTTTGAACCCGCCACTTCTGGCATATGGGACCAGTGCCCTACTCCTTTGAGCCACAGGCACCGCCCCAACTTTATTATTTCTAAGACAGGAGCTTTATCCTGCAGGTACTCAGGGCATCCTCTTGCTACCTAGTTTACTCTAAGGCTGCCACCAGACTGACTTAGAAATGAGCACAGGCTGGTCTTGAGTGTGTGTCTGCGCTCATGTGCATGTATCCCAGTGTGTGCTCTTCAAATGACTAATAGCTTATTTGTTGTTTCTTCTTACCTGTGTTTTCTTGATTTCATAATTATTCTGAATTGTTTTGTTTTGTTTCATTTTCTTTTTTTGGAGACAGAGTCTCATTCATTTGCCCTGGGGTTGAGTGTCACGGTATCACAGCTCACAGCAACCTCATACTTCAGGGCTCAAGCCATCCCTCTGCCTCAGCCTCCTGAGTAGCTGGGACTACGGATGCCCACCACAACTTCTGGCTAGTCTTTGTATTTTCAGTAAAGACAGTTTCATTCTTGCTCAGGCTGATCTTGAACTTCTGAGCTCAAGCAATCCACCCACCTCGGCCTCCCAGAGTGCTGGAATTACAGGCATGAGCCACCATACCCAGCCTAGTGTTGACTGTTACCTTCAAATTTGTAAGAGCTATTTTCGTGCTTAACAAAAGCAAGCTGAACAGTATCAGGGATGTACACCATAATTAAGCTGACTAGTGCCGGGTGCCAGGCTCCAGACTGAGTGCTGGGAAAGTAACCACCTGGGGGAAGCAGACGCCCCTAAGTTACTTGGAAACTTCAGCCTCCTCTTAATTGCTGCTTTGATGGTTGCAGAGTTGACTTTTAATGAATCTTACTGTTGGAGTATTTGAAGTCTGTTAAGCTTTCTAAACTAGACAGCTGCTAAGAAATACTTAGTAAGTGTGTCTGGTAGAATTAGCTCTATTGTAGTTCTTCACCTTCTGGTTGAAAAAAAGGAGCATGACATTTTCAAAGCTATCCTCAAGTAAATGTTTGCCTATAAACCTCCCTTCTTAAGAATTTTTTCCCCTTCTTGCAGGGTAACGCCATCCTCTGAAAATCTTAATGGTGCTACTTCTAGTGTCAGCCAAGGAAAACCCTCTTTAAGACGAATTAAGGGAAGACTGCCCAGAAGCAAAAGTCTGGATAGCTTCGATTTCTGTGAGCTCACTGTAAGTGGACTGGCTGATGCTTTCCTCATTTTTCAGATAGTATGAAAATTTTTATTTTACCTTTCTATTTTCATAAAAACGTAACGAGCTTATTTTGTGGTAAGCATTTTTTGTTTTAAAAATTGTTTATTCAACAGGTTACCGACCAGAATGTTTTCTTAACTAGTATGAGTGTGTTACATTTATAATACATGGTTCATAATGATGATTCTGATGCAAAGATGAAGATAGGGAAATGCTCTGAACTCTACAAGAAAAACTGAACTGAGTTCTACAAAGTATTAATAATATAAATTTCTTAGAAAGTCTCAAATCCACATGTTAATATAAGTGGGGACTTAAGGATCTGATTAATTCCAAACATCCAACTTCCTGGTAGTGCCAGATGATAATTACTCTAATTAGGACAGATCCCAGTTCAGTCAACAATGGTGCTTTCTTTCTATTCTAAGTGATTAACATTTATGGTCATATTTTTTTTCATGCCAAGTTACAGGTTTTCATATGGGTATATGGTAAATTCGTGCATGTTTTTAGAATAACACACTTTCAGGCCTCACTTGAATAAAACTATTGTAATGCCATAAAGGAAGTACTAGAATTTTCTTTTCTGTGAAAAAGTTTTATTTGGGCCGGGTGCAGTGGCTTACGCCTGTAATCCTAGCACTCTGGGAGGCCAAAGCAGGTGGATTGCCTGAGCTCCCAGGTTCGACACCAGCCTGAGGCACAGGGAGACCACTGTCTCTAAAAATAGCCAGGTGTTTTGGCTATAGTCCCAGCTCTTGGTAGGCTGAGGTAAGAGAATCGCTTGAGCCCAAGAGTTTGAGGTTGCTGTGAGCTATGGCTCCACGACACTCCACCAAGGGCAACAAAGTGAAACTCTGTCTCAAAAAAAGAAAAAGTTTTATTCAAATTTATGTATCATAGGGTTCAATGGCAGATTAACGAATGTTTAGGATGCCTGGTAGACTAGATGTGTGTCTTTCTTCCCTTTGAGTTCTGAAAAATTCTCAATTATAAACTTACCACTGACCATTGTTGTTTTAAAAAATGGTATTGAAGTATGAAACAAAATCCTGTCATTTACATCTCTTACCTATAATTAATGAAAATAAAAGCTCAGCAAATGGAAATGCTCTATATTTTTTACATTTTACTTTAATATTTTCATGTTTACTGAAGTAATTTAGTTCAGTAAAAGTGATCCTGAACATTTTTTGTGACCCAAGACACAAGAAGGTAAAATGAGTTATCAGAAGACATTTAATCAACAACTGAGAAAAGGAGTAAAAAGACTGTCATTTCTTGCTGTGAGACCTAACAGTTAACGTGCCCAAAGAAAATATAAATGTTTTAAAATTAAGTGAATTGCTTTTCAGAAGTCAAACATTGAGTTCATGAGAAACAAATTTTAATTATTTGTTGGAATATAAAAATATATTTTGGAAATGTTACCTGGTTTGTTACCAGGTAACCTGAAATGTTATACCAAGTTTTTTTCTGTCATGTTAAATATTGTCATTACTGAGGCATAATCAAATATTTGATTAATTTGACTTGTCATAAAATATGTTTACTTGCTTAAACAGCATCATTCAGATTGGGGAAGATAAAATTTCTCTGGAATATGATAGTAAAAAAAGCTTTACTTCATGTAAGGTTGAGTTCAGTTTCTCACAAATAGAAATGGATTATTTCCACTATGGAGAAAAGTTGGCATATACAGTTATCTTTTTATCATGATAAAAAATATATTTAAAAATTTGATAGTTTCATCACTTCTTGACCTTTTGGCTAAGATCAAGTGTAAAAATTTGTTAGTTTATTCTCTGCCTCATTCCATGAAAGAGTTGATCTGACTGAAGTTGGTACATAGTCCAAGCAAGGAAAAAAATAACACTACCCAGGTGCAGAATTAATTTGTTTTCTTTTTTCTGGTCTTTTCTATTTGACTTTATCTGAAAAGTGAAATGTCTTAGCATTCTTGAAAGGAGGGCATTTTGACTTTGAGATTAAAGAGAGGAAAAATTTAAGTTCACAGAAGGCCAATTCCAGGGAGGGGCTGTGCGCTCTGGCTTACCGGGATTCAAACACTAAGTTGTTTTTGATTTTGGTTTTCTACTTCTAAAGAATGCATTGAGAGGTTATGGACTTTGGTATACTGACGTTTCATCTCCCTCTCAGTAACGAGAATGTGTTGATAAATTCTAATTACTTCAATTTGAGTTTTTTGCAATTTGCGTTCATTTTTGTGGTTTTCATGTTTCTGGCTGGTGGGCAGCAATTTATATTTATTTTACTCTTTCAACATTTTTAGAGTGTTAAAATTTTTACAATGAACATGTTCCATTTTTAGAAAAACAATAAGCTGATTTTCCAAATAATAAAATATAAAAAGAACAGCTTAACAGCATGGCTAGTCCCATTTTCTACTTTATGATATGGCAATTAATACTATAATATCCAAAATACGTCAAGGTACAGAGCATCTTTGGCATGGTGATAAAAAATATTTTTTCCCATGCTTTCTTGGAGGATTTTTTATTGTTTCATGCCTTAAATTTAAGTCCTTTATCCATCCTGAATCAATTTTTGTGAGTGGGGAAATGTGTGGGTCCAGTTTCAGTCTTTTACATGTAGACATCCAGTTCTCCCAACACCACTTATTGAATAGGGATTCTTTCCCCCAAGGTATGTTCTTGTTTGGTTTATCAAAGATTAGGTGGTTTGGCCTGGGGAAAGACTTCATGAAGAAGACTGCCATGGCAATTGCAACAACAAAAATAAACAAATGGGACTTCATTAAACTGAAAAGCTTCTGTACAGCTAAGGAGACAATAACCAAAGCAAAGAGACAACCTACACAATGGGAAAGGATATTTGCATATTTTCAATCAGACAAAAGCTTTATAACTAGGATCTATAGAGAACTCAAATTAATCCACATGAAAAAAGCCAACAATCCCATATATCAATGGGCAAGAGACATGAATAGAACTTTCTCTAAAGATGACAGACAAATGGCTAACAAACACATGAAAAAATGTTCATCATTTCTATATATTAGAGAAATGAAAAGCAAAGCAACCCTGAGATATCATCTAACCCCAGTGAGAATGGCCCACATCACAAAATCTCAAAACTGCAGATGCTGGCATGGATGTGGAGAGAAGGGAACACTTTTACACTGCTGGTGGGACTGCAAACTAGTACAACCTTTCTGGAAGGAAGTATGAACAAACCTCAAAGCACTCAAGCTAGACCTCCCATTTGATCCTGCAATCCCATTACTGGGCATCTACCCAGAAGGAAAGAAATCCTTTTATCATAAGGACACTTGTACTAGACTGTTTATTGTAGCTCAGTTTACAATCGCCAAAATGTGGAAACAGCCTAAATGTCCACCAACCCAGGAATGGATTAACAAGCTGTGGTATATGTATACCATGGAATACTATTCAGCCATTAAAAAAAAATGGAGACTTTACATCCTTCGTATTAACCTGGATGGAAGTGGAAGATATTATTCTTAGTAAAGCATCACAAGAATGTAGAAGCATGAATCCTATGTACTCAATTTTGATATGAGGACAATTAATGACAATTATGGTTATGGAGGGGGAAATAAAGAGGGAAGGAGGGAAGGGGGTGGGGCCTTAGTGTGTGTCACACTTTATGGGGGCAAGACATGATTGCAAGAGGGACTTTACCTAACAATTGCAATCAGTGTAACTGGCTTATTGTACCCTCAATGAATCCCCAACAATAAAAAAAAAAAAATACATTTTCACTTCTTTCCCTTCCTCCCTTTCAGGTTCTAAGTGTGTAGGCAAAGAGGTGTGAGCAATAATGTAAAATGCCACAAGATTGCTTGAAATTTTATAGCTTGTCTTGATCAACCCCAGGGTGCCTTTCTCACTTCCATTCCAATCACCACTGCTCACGGCACCAGTGTGAGAGCCAGGAGAAGGCAGCAGTGGTGAGCCTCATGCCCTGGGGACGTGGCTGCTCCCCTCACCCCGGACTCTAGTGTATCTTTGTGTATCTTTGTGTTCACTCTTATATCTCTCCAGTGTCAGTGGAGGTGCTGGTCCCAAGGCCACTATCACATCTCCTCACTATGCCCATGTCCTTTGTATTCCCCCAAATATCAAACATGACAGATATTATCCTCATGAAATCTATGTTGTTTGATTTTTTTTTTGACTGATTGCTTCATGAACTATGGCCATTGAGTAAAGGAAAGCTTAGAGACAAATATTAAAATAGTGGGCGTCATGGGCTGAGTGCGGTGGCTCATGCCTGTATTGTAGCACTCTGTGAGGCTGAGGCAGGTGGATTGACTGAGCTCATTAGTTTGAGACTAGCCTGAGCTAGAGTGAGACCAAATCTCTAAAAATAGCTGGGTGTTGTGGTGGGCACCTGTAGTCCCAGCTACTTGGGAGGCTGAGGCAAGAGGATCACTTGATCCCAGGAGTTTGTGGTTGCTGTGAAATATGAGGCCATGGAACTCTGCTGAGGGCAACAACGTTGAGACTCTGTCTCAAAAAAAAAAAAAAGGAGGATCCGCCAGGTGCAGTGACTTATGCCTATAGTCCTGGCAGTCTAGGAGGCCGAGACAGGTGGATTTCTTGAGCTCAGGAGTTTAATACTAGCCTGAGCAAGAGCAAGACCCCTTCTCTAAAACTAGTGGGTATGGTGGTAGGCATCTTTAGTCCCAGCTACTTGGGAGACTGGGGCAAGAGGATCCTTAGCCCAGGAGTTTGAGGTTGCTGTGAGGTATGACATCATAGCACTCTACTGAGGGCAACAGTGAAATTCTGTCTCAAAAAATAAAAAAAGTAGGTATCAAAAAAGCAAGAAGACATACAAGTTAATAAAAACACATTTGACATATGGGAGATAAAATACCCAATTTACTTTGTGGACTTCTCTTATGGGCAGCAGACCTAAGCACTAGGAAATGAGGAGGAAATTTGTTGTACAGGCAAAGTAAATGCGGTGGTAGAGTAGAGAGGTTGGAGGTGGAGGTAAAGGTGATGTTGCAGGTGGTGTGATGAGGGAGGAGATGGTGGCTAAGGTAGATGGAGGTGCTGGGGGTTGTGGCAGTGGAGGAAGTAGTGGTGATGTTGGGGTTGGTGGAGGTGATGATAATGGTATGGATGGTGGTAGAGAAAATGGCGGCAGAGGTGACAATGGAGTTGAAGATGAAAGTGGAGGGGGTGATGGTGATGGTGCTTGTGGTGAAGGTGAAGATGTTGGTCATGGAGGTGGGGGAAATTGGAGGTGAAATTTTTATCCCTAGGGTCCTGTGCTACCACACTCCCAGTTTTTCATTCTTCCCTAGCACAGGAAATGGCAACCTGACGTAGTTCTTGCCAAGGAGATGCAAGAAGAAAGACATCTCCGGGGAGGGCATCTCCTCTGACACAGAAGAGAAAGCTTTGTGCTCCTTTATTCTACCCCCTTCTTTTTGGCTGGAAGTGTAAGAAGTGAGGGCACTCCTGGAGTTGGAAGTGCTGGTGGTGGCGGGTGGAGGTGGAGGGCTATTGTTAGTGGGTGTGGTGGTGGAGTAGACTGCACCAGCTTCTGTTCTCTCAGTGGACTACGCCTTTCACTTTTTAGGCAGTTGGAATGTTCCTGTTGGCAGGTAGCAGAACACTGAGTCAAACTGGCATAAATAGTGAAATCATGTATTAGCTCATATACCAGAAGTTCAGTGGTCGGATGATCTTCAGGACTAATTGAATCCTGTGGTCCCAGTTCCATTTCTTGGGACACTTCTACTTTCCTCTGCGTAGACTTCGTGAGTGGGCTTGCACCACGATGGGGACAGCAGTTCAGGGCTCACATCCACATGAGCAAGGCAGGGAGGGCCAGTGTCTCCTGTCCATGGGTCTCTTTTTTAAGCATGGAAAACCTCCATTCAAGCTCTTTCTCCCTCTTTCCATCCCAGTAAATGCCATGCATTGATTTGCTTAATACCATTCTTTGACCATAAGAAAAGTCTGAAAATCTCTAAGTAATAGCTATAAGAATGTAAGGTAATTCTTACATAAAAGGCATGGTAAAACAAGACTGTTTAGAGTCCTCAAAAATCGGTGCCTTTTGCTGATCAAATAATACTCATTTAAGGTAAACAGGAGCTTTTTTCTTACATGGCAAGGCATCTGAGGTAGGCCGTCCAGGGTTGGTGACCCTGCTCTAGAACGTTCCCAGGAACCCACTTTTTCTGCCTTCCCAGGCTCCCCTCTTTCTGTGGGCCTCAGCCCGCGTTGGTCTCTCCATGGCTGCTGTGTGTCTGCCCTCACTTCTTTCACTTCCAGCCAAAAAGAAGGGGGCAGAGTAAAGGAGCAGAAAGCTTTCTCCAAGGGAAACTTTGCCTCTCTGTGTCAGAGGAGATGCCCCCCCAGAGATGTCTTTCTTCTTGCATCTCCTTGGCAAGAACTACGTCAGGTTGCCATTTCCTAAGCTAGGGAAGAATGGGATTCTGCCAGGAAGGAGGAGGAAACAGATACTTTGTAGGTGGCCAGTAAAGATTTTAATTTAATTTTCAGTTAAGATTTTCCTAAGTGTTTCTCTGTTAATATTTACTTGGTCTGATATGCTTCTTAAGAGTCAGCTGAAAATTCTGACGCACAGTTTGAAAGAAGAATGAAAACTTGGGAGTTTGGTAGTACAGGCTACTGGGGATAAAAATGGGATTCTGCAACGAAGGAAGAAGGAGGAAACATACTTTGTAGGTGGCCAGCAGAGTCTTCTCCACCTACATACCCCGGCAGGTCTTGATCTCACCACTGTAGACCCCAGAAAATTAATCTGCAGTCAAAGCCAAGTCATCAGTAGCTTAACTTCTGATTGATGCCCTGGTATGTTGTGAGAGATAGAGATCTGATATATATATATATATGATATATCTGTGCATCTGTAGATACAGATCTGAGACCTCTGCATAATTCAACAGTCATATAATTGTGAGACTAATTTTCCCATAGGACTCACAAAGTATGGTGACTTATTTCTGTTTTCCAGATACAGTGATTTGCCGTGGGCCAGTAGCATAGACACAGGTTATAGTCCCGTCAGCCTGCCAGTTTGACATTGTGTAATTCTCAATGCTTGTTATTAATTTGGAGCTTTTACATAATTTCAGATATGTTCATGAAGTGAGACTTTAACTCTTTTAAATAATCATTTTTATGTTGCATTATCTAGGTTTGTACAACCAAACTTGTCATAAAACCTGACCAAATCATATTCAGTTTAAGAAGGCAGAAAAGTATGTAATATCTTTCTTCCTTCTCCTCCCCTTCCCTCTCCTGTCCTCTCCTCAAGACAGGGTCTCCATCTGTTGCCCAGAGTAGAGTGTAGAGTGCAGTAGTATCGTCACAGCTCACTGCCACCTCGAGCTCCTGGGTTAAAATAATCCACCTCAGCCTCCTGAGTAGCTGAGACTAAAGAGGGAAGTGGCTGATTTTCCTGCGGTTTTGGGGGGGATGGGTGTCTTACTAGTATTGCTCATGTTGATTTTGAACTCCTGACCTCAAGTAATCCTTGGCTTGCCAAAGCATGAGAATTATAGACATGGACTGCTGTACCCAACATACAAAATACGTTTTAGAAAAAAAAATGCAGGGCAGCACCTGTAGCTCAGGGGGTAGAGCACCAGCCACATACACTGAGGCTACTGGGGTCGAACCCAGCCCAGGTCAGCTAAAACAACAATGACAACTGCAACAAAAAACAGCCGGATATTGTTGCAGGCACCTATAGTCCCCGCTACTTGGGAGACTGAGGCAAGAGGATCTCTTAAGCCCAAGAGGTTGCTGTGAGCTGTGATGCCACCGCACTCTACCCAGGGTGATAGCTTGAGACTTTTTTCAAAAAAAAAGAAATGCAGCCAAATGTTTCAAATACAAAAAGGTTGAGTACCTGAATTAGAATATTTTAGCTAGTTCTATGAAATCTTGTCTATTCAGGGATAAGTGTTCCACAAGTTTTCCCTAATTCTAGAAGTGTTTTAATGTAAAACCTTATAAGGTCTCTTATGTTATAATTTATGTGTCCATGTTGCCTCCCCAATTTCAAATACAGGTTATGTGTAAAGAACTAGATTGTTTTATAATACCTGACATAATGTTACATGCTTGATAGAACTCAGTATAAATATTTGCTAAATGAATAAAGAGATGTGACTAAGTAAATACAAGGTCTGACAATTAAGTCTGGAAACTTGTCCTAAAAAAGTGTTCCGTACCTCACTGCTAAAAATCACTACTGTCAGCTTAGAACCTGTGGCTCAAGCCACTAAGGCACCAACCACATACACCTGAGCTGGTGGGTTCAAATCCAGCTGGGCCCACCAAACAACAATGATGACTACAACCAAAAAATAGCCAGGCATTATGGCGGGCACCTGTAGTCTCAGCTACTTGGGAGGTGGAGGCAGGAGAATCTCTTGAGCCCAGGAGTTGGAGGTTGCTGTGACCTGTGATGCCAGGGCACTCTATCCAGGGTGACAGCTTAAGGCTCTGTCTCAAAAAAAAAAAAATCACTACTGTCCCCTTCTCAGTACTCCCCTGGGGAAGCTGCGCCCCTCACAGACAGTGCTATGGGAGATGGTGCATTGTAGTGATGCAAGAGCCGCACCTTTCTTGTACCAAGATTTTCAGTTAAGATTTTCCTATGTGTTTCTCTGTTAATATTTACTTGGTCTGCTATGCTTCTACAGAATCAGCTGAAAATTTTTTTTTTTTTTTTTGTGGAGACAGAGTCTCACTTTATGGCCCTCGGTAGAGTGCCATGGCCTCACACAGCTCACAGCAACCTCCAACTCCTGGGCTTAAGCGATTCTCTTGCCTCAGCCTCCCGAGTAGCTGGGACTACAGGCACCCGCCACAACGCCCGGCTATTTTTTGGTTGCAGTTTGGCCAGGGCCGGGTTTGAACCCGCCACCCTTGGTATATGGGGCCGGTGCCTTACCGACTGAGCCACAGGCGCTGCCCGAATCAGCTGAAATTTTTAACGCACAGTTTGGCACATTTTTGCCGTGTTTTCATCAGTTCTGCTCTAACTGCCCACCCTGACCTCTCTTCATCCATGACGCTTTCTCACCCCTTTGAAAATCATTTAATCCATGTGTACACCGCCGTTTTTTTCATGGCGTTATCCCCATAAACTTGGACTGACATGTCCCTGATTTCACTTACACTCTGCCAAGTTTAACAAGAAATTTAATGTTTGTTCATTGCTCTAATTCAAGCTCTGACATTCTCACGGTGACACACAGAAACACCTAACAATGATGAACACCACTCAGCAAGACTCTCCCACATGTCGACATGAAGATGGATCTGAGACACTGATACACCAAGGTTGTGAAACCTTAGTGAGCTGTTTGCATGTGGTGCCAGCATAAGCTCACAGTGGCAAGTTCAATAACTTAATTAATTGTCAGACCTTGTAAATGGCCTTGATGGTGGCTAGACTGTGAGGGGACCACTGAAGATGGAAATAAATCAGCCTTTCCCTGTCCTTCATGGCCTTAGCAAGTTTAAAGAATCCTCAACCTGGGTCTGTTCAGTATTTTTTTCATGATGAGGTTCAGGGTGTGTTTTCTTGGCAGAAGTACCACTGAGATGCTTCTTTTTTCTCTCAGCGCGTCTGGTCAGGGAGCAGACGAAGTTGGACTGCCCCACCATGGTGGTGTTAACCTTGCTACCCTAGTCACAGTGTGTCTGCCACGTTTCTTCAAGCTTAATTCATCACTCTTCCTCTCAGTAACTGATCATGATTTGGTGGGTGATATAGTCCATTGTTACAGCAATATTTCTTATTAAACTTTCATCCACTAGCCTTAGCCTCCCCAGATGACTCCAGCCCAAACCAGCCACCTCTGTGATAGTTGGTTGCCAAGTAGTGATTTTTCTGTCCTTTTTATTCACTTGATCAATAGTTATTAGTTGACATTCTGTTGTAGAGAAAAGCTTTTCCTTATCCATTTATTTGTATTTTCATTCATCTTTTGGTGTCAGTGTGGACTCACAGATTCCGTTTCATTCACTGGATTGTAAACTGCTGCTATCTTTATTGTGATCTTCAAATTATCCAAGACTTGGACAATGGGAGCTCCCTAGACCGGCTCCTCTGTTGTTTTGACATGTGCCTATCAATTTTTGGACACTTCCTTGTTTTCTGAATAATATGTTCCAGACTTAGTTTGTATGTTTGTTGCCCCAGTCATGGAACAAGCCCTGTTCAGGGACTCCAGTTCCTTCAATGTGGGATGGTGTTTAGAAACCAAGACTGGGAGTGGATCACGGTGCACCTCTCAGCAGGAGATGGGTGTGAGTGAACACACACAGTCCTCTGTAACTGTTCTGTGTGTGTGTCTTTAGTAACTTAAGTTCTCACCAATATTACGCTTCTACTTGCTCACTTCAGTGTTCTTTCTGGCTTTCCTCCCCTCTGTGTTCCAGCCGTCCAGGTATAGATGCCCACGCTGTCCACATATTCATGGCACAGTTTACTCTTTTTGCTCTGTGTGACCAGTCTACCAACCACACTGCTCCTCCTCTCCCTCTGGTGCCCAGCGACCAGGGCAGTGGGTCTTATGCTGCCCATGTGGCTTAGTGAAGTTTATATGTAGAGAAGAAGTAGGGAAAACTCATCTCTCTCAAGTACAGTGCTTTGAAGTCAAAGCTGTAGAGCAGTTCTGTCTTGCTTTGCCTTCAGGCTTAGTGTGTGTTGACATTTCATCTTCCCTGTTACCAGCATCTCCACCTTGTACAAAGTGGGTTGTTTTTTTCTTCATCCCCCCCTCCCGCGGAGATAACTTAAAGGGCCACAAGAAGTTATTTGCTTCTTCGAAGCATTTTCCAACAGTATAGATCTCATGAATCAGATCCTGCATGCAGATGATGCCATATTTACCAAGAGACTGTGCAATCAAACTGTTATCAGTCAACGCAATTCGTTTCTTATTGATTTTGCCATAACCACACTTGTAGATGAGCTCATTTACTGACTTCAGATTTGGGTACCCCCATGCAATATATGGTTCTACAGTCCTCAGCATGTTAATGGAAGCCTTGTTGAGCTTAACAAAAGTTCCACTGAAGATCTGGCGAAGGCGAAGAAGCTGCAACAATTTTCGGACCTTTGGACTCACACCATCAATACCTCTGATCCTGATGACAAATGCCAATTTTGGTTCTGCAGGTACATAGAAGTTGCCAGCTTTTCTTGCCATCCTAGCCATCTGAATCTCAGTTCTGTACATCTGCCTATATTCTTTATGATAATGCTTAGCTTTTTCATAGATAAGCTTCCTCCTTGCCTTTCGAAGCATCTTTTGGGCACACTTCTTTCTCAGACGCTTGATTTTCAGCTCTGTGAAATTCTTTTGCTTTTTTTTTTAAGGGTTTCTGGCACAGCAGGAATCTTCTTTTTCTTCTCTTCAACAGCTGTCATGGTTCCAGCCGGAAAAAGAGGCAGTTGGCTCTATTTTTGCCTTCTGTAGTGCCATGGGGAGAAATCTGTTTCTTCAAGTAGTTTTCATAGGCATGATTTTGAGTCCTCTTACCATCCTAACAACCTCCTAAGAGCAGGTCTTAGATGCCCACCCTCCTACACTGGGAACACTACCACCCAGGTAGTGTCTGATCAGTTGGAGGACTGTCACACTCTGAATATCATGTATCTGGTCAACCTTTCATACACTTAGCTTTCACCATGGACAACCAAACTCATTCCTAACTTTCACAATATTTACATCTGTTATATCTCAATTCTCTTGGCCAGGCTGCGGCCTGGGGAGTTTACAATTAATTGATCACAACAAGTTACAGATCATTCATTCAAAAAAGAGGATATATTGGCTGGGTGCCCGTAGCACAGTGGTTACAGCACCAGCCACGTACACTGAGGCTGGTGGGTTTGAGCCCAGCCCGGGCCTGCTATACAACAATGACAACTGCAACAAAAAATAGCCAGGCATTGTGGTGGGAGCCCATAGTCCCAGCTACTTGGGAGGCTGAGGCAAGAGAATCACTTAAGCCCAAGAGTTTGAGGTTGCTGTGAGCTGTGATGCCATAGCCCTCTACTGAGGGTGACATAGTGAGACTCTGTCTCCAAAAAAAAAAAAAAAAATTGACGCAAACAGTTGTTAGTAATGTTATCCAAAAGTGCCAATTAAACTGATGTATCTTGGAGGTAGAGGTAAATATCCAATATATCCTTTTTTTTTTTTTTTTTGAGACAGAGTCTTACTACATCACCCTAGTAGAGTGCTGTGGCATCACAGCTCACAGCAACCTCAAACTCTTGGGCTTAAGTGATTCTCTTGCCTCAGCCTCCCAAGTAGCTGGGACCACAGGTGCCTGCCACAATGCCCAGCTATATTTTGGTTGCAGTTGTCATTGTTGTTTAGCAGGCCCTGGCTGGATTCAAACCCACCAGCCTTGGTGTATGTAGCTGGAGCCCTCATTTACTGAGCTACAGGCACTGAGCCTGTTTGTGTAAATTTTATTAAAAATTACTCCTCTTGCGTTGCCCATAGCTCAGTGGGTAGGCACTGGCCACACACACCCAGGCTGGTGGGTTCGAACCCGGCCTGGACCTGCCAAACAACAATGACAACTACAACCAAAAAAATAGCTGGGCATTGTGGCGGGCACCTGTATTTCCTGCTACTTGGGAGGCTGAGGCCAGAGAATCACTTAAGCCCAAGAGTTTGAGTTTGAGGTTGCTTTGAATTGTGATGCCCGGCACTCTATCCAGGGTGACAGCTTGAGATCTGTCTTAAAAAAAAAAAAAAAAACAACAACTTTCTTATCACCAGAACAGTCACTCTCCAAAATTATTTATTTATTAAGATTTTAAGTAATAAGGTGCTTCACTTACTTTTCCTTTCATTTGGCAGGCCTGGGCTGGATTCGAACCCACCAGCTCCTTTGTATGTGGCTGGTGTCCTAGCCTCTGAGCAGGCATGGTGATAAGAAAGTTAATGAACATTGAAAAGAGGAGATTTTTTTTTTGATGCTTGGTGCCTGTAGCTCAAGCGGCTAAGGCACCAGCCACATACACCAGAGCTGGCAGGTTCGAATCCAGCTGGGGCCTGCTGAACAACAACAACTACAAACAGAAAATAGCCAGGTGTTGTGGTGGGCACCTGTAGTCCAACTACTTGGGAGGCAGAGGCAAGAGAATTGCTTAAGCCCAGGAGTTGGAGGTTGCTGTGAGCTGTGATTCCACAGCACTCTACTCAGGGTGACAGCTTGGGGCTCTGTCTCCAAAAAAAGAAAAGAGGAGATTTTTATAATCACAGGAACTGTATTAAAGGGCTGCGGCATTAGGAAGATTGAGAACCACTGCACTAGAGTGAGGGTTAGCGTGGCCACAAACTTCCTTTGAACTCTTAGTTTTAAATTCTTACCCCTCCTTTATTTACTCAAACTATGAAAAGAAGCATCCTCACCCTAGTTTTTCCTTTTTTATTCACCCGTAAGATGAAGGAACTCAATCAATAAAGGAGATGAAGGCAAGAAGGACTGAGACAGGAATAGTAAGGGTCTAATTGTAATGCTCCTCTGTAGATGACCCCAGAGTACCCAGCATGGACTTGCACAGCTTTGCACATGTGAATCCCAGCAGCTGGAGTTCACACCTTGGAGCTTTAAAGCCAAAGTTGGAACATAACGACTTCAGGGGCACAGCCCGGACTCCACTTTGGGATTCACAGAAACTTCATTGGAAAAATCAAGAAAAACTCAGAGGATCACCCAGAGAGTTCTGATTGGGCCAATCTTGCCTCCTTGAAACTGTTGCTCCCAGCCAGGCACGGTGGCACAGGCCTACAATCCCAGCACTCTGGGAGGCCAAGGCAGGTAGATTACTGGAGTCCAGGAGTTGGAGACTAGCCTGAGCAAGAGTGAGAACCCAAGCTCCACTAAAAGTTGAAAAACTAGTTGGGTGTTGAGAGTGCAAAACGTTAACGACTCGCCCAAGTAGAACACCCAAACAGAATATCCTGCCCAGGAAGAAATGAATGTGGCAGTCCCTACAGCCCCAAACTTTTACATTCCCATCTACCCTAACCCACATGCTGACTTCTTTTTCGAACTCAGCTCACTCGCACCTGAGTGGAATAAAGGCCACGTTGCCCACACAGAATCTGGACTCCAATTTCCTTTGGTTTACCTCTCAGAATATTTTCTTATTTTTGGTCCTTAATCTCTCATGTGTCATGGCAAGCACCTGTAGTTTCTGTAGTCCCAGCTACTCAGGAGGCTGAGGTAAGAGGATCCCCCGAGCCCAAGACATTGAAGTTGCTGTGTGCTATGATGACACCACAGCACTCTACCCAGGGCAACAGAGTAAGACTCTGCCTCAAAAAAAATAAAAAGATTTTTAAATTTCAGATTAATAAAAACGTACATACAGTTGTATTTCATTGTTTGCATTTCTTAGGTAGCATCCAAGTTGTAGCTGGCCATATACCCCTACATTGTGCGGTTAGGTAGGAACTTACTGAGTCCCCTCCCTCATTCCCCCACCCCCACTTGAATTTAATTGTGTTTTTCTCTCATGTGGGCCTATTGTTGTTCATCTGCTAGTTTCAAATTAGTAATGAGTACATAGGGCGCTTACGTTTCCATTCTTGAGATACTTTACGAAAGAGAATGCTCAACTCCATCCAGGTAAATACAAAAAATGTAAAAATCTCCATCTTTCAAAAATAATGTATTTTTTAATTAGCTGGACACAGTAGTGTGTACCTGTAGCCAGCTACTAAGGAGGCTCAGATGGGAGCACTGTTGAGCCCAGGAGTTCCAGACTGCAGTAAGCTATGATTGCATAACTGCACTCCAGCTTGGGCAACAAAGCAAGACCTTGTGTTTAAAAAACAAAAACGAGGGCGGCGCCTGTGGCTCAGTCGGTAAGGAGCCGGCCCCATATACCGAGGGTGGCGGGTTCAAGCCCGGCCCCGGCCAAACTGCAACCAAAAAACCAGGCATTGTGGCGGGCGCCTGTAGTCCCAGCTACTTGGGAGCCTGAGGCAAGAGAATTGCTTAAGCCCAGGAGTTGGAGGTTGCTGTGAGCTGTGTGAGGCCACGGCACTCTACTGAGGGCCACAAAGTGAGACTCTGTCTCTACACACACACACAAAAAAAAAAACAATGTCTACACATCAGGATGGTGCATAAGAAGAATGGTCTGAGTTACTGTGTGTAAAATCTTAGCTCATAGTGGACGCTGAACAAATGGGAGCTTTCTGTCCTCTTCAGGATTCTTCTAAATATTAGAAGCAGCCATGTCTGCTAGAGAAGCGCAGGGCAATTCCCAAGGACTTCTTAGCAAGACTGAACTTGAAAGAGAACAAAGAACAATGTGGAACTTACTGACAGGCTTTGTTTATTTAATCATCTTTTATTTGCTTGAGGAGATAGCAAATTAAACTCCTTATTCTCGTATGTATCTATGTAGAAATTTTAGTTGAATTCCTTTCTCCCCTTCTGAACTCAAGCCTATGTACACCCTGAGGCAGAAGCTCACCCAGGAGCTGATAACCACAGAAGAGAACCAGTATTAACTGGCTTGTCAACTGTCCCTGCCACCCTGCATGAACTTTGGCTAATTGTATCATTTACATTGTGGTTTTACAATTTCTCCACCCTTGACAGTTCTAAAACAACGAAGTATGAAAATGGGAGAGAGAAAAGAATTCTAAGTACCCAGATTCTTTAAAAGCCAACCAAGAAGCTTGGAAACAACTCCACTCAGAGGCCAGTAGCTACAATTTCATCATTATCTCTAAACATTGTTGAGGGGGAGAGTCAGAGCCCCACCCATAGTCTCCACCGCCACTGTCAAAAAACTTGATCAGAGGTTTTTTTTTATTATTAAAAATAACTGTGTACATTGATATGATCATGGGGCATTATATACTAGCTTCATATACCGTTTGACACATTTCATGTCTTAGCACAATAACTTGGAGAATGCCAGGAAGGCTGTGTTGACCAGTGTGATGAAAATTGATCAGAGTTTTACTGAAGGGAAGGAAGGTGGCTAGGAGCAGACTTGGTCCCTGGCCCAAATAAGTTCTGTGGATGCCAAATATTACCCAATATCCTGCTGAACATAGGGACGAAGGTCCTGGTCACATGGGTCACTAGAGCCTTCTTAGTATAAGTGTCAGAAACTTTTTCTTTTCTTTTCCATCTTCTCCCCTTCCCTTCCCTCTTTTTTCCTAGACAGAATGCTTGGCATCACAACTCTCAGCAACCTCAAACTCTTGGGCTTAAGTAATTCCCTTGCCTCAGCCTCCCAAGTAGCTGGGACTACAGGCACCCGACACAATGCCTGACTTTTTTTTTGTTGTTGCAGTTGTCATTGTTTCTGTTTTAGCTAGCCCAGGCTGGGTTTGAACCCGCCAGCCTCATTGTATGTGGCCAGCACCCTATCCACTGAGCTATGGGCACCGCCCTATCTTCTTCTTCTTTTTAAGACGGAGTCTCATTCTGTTGCCCTGGGTAGAGTGCCATGACATCATAGCTCACAGCAACCTCAAACTCCTGGGTTCAAGTGATCCTCCTGCCTCACCTTTCAGAGTAGCTGGGACTACAGGCACCCACCACCACACCCAGCAAGTTTTTGTATTTTTAGTAGAGATGGGTTCTCACATTGTTCACTTTGTTCTCAAAGTCCTGAACTCAAGGGATTCTCTCATCTCAGCCTCCCAGAGTGTTAGGATTACAGGTGTGAGCCACCACACCTGGACCCAAAACTTTTTCTATCAGTGCACTGACGTATATTTAGGAAACAAACAAGCATTTATTAAAAAGCACATCTTTTTTTTTTTTTTTTTTTGCAATTTTTGGCCAGGGCTGGGTTCGAACCCGCCACCTCTGGCATATGGGGCTGGTGCCCTACTCCTTTGAGCCACAGGCGCTGCCACCCCCCCCCCCAAAAAAAAGCACCTCTTTTTAAAACATATTTTTTTGGTGGCTCACATGTGTATTCCTACCACTCTGGGGAGGCTGACAGTTAGATTGCCTGAATTTATGAGTTCAACACCAGCCTGAGCCAGAATGAGATCCCATCTCTAAAAAAAAGACCACTGTACACAGTTATGATTTAATAAAAAATAAAATAAAATTCAAGTGATCTGATAAAAAAATTAAAAAAAAAAATAGCCCAGCTCTGGCAGGCACCTGTAGTCCCAGCTACTTGGGAGGCTGAGGCAAGGGGATCACTTGAGCACTAGAGTTTGAGGTTGCTGTGAGCTATGATGCTGTGGCACTCTACCAAAAGTGACAAAGTGAGACTCTGTCATAAAATAAAATAATGTATTTTTTTCTTTTTTAAAATTTCTCCAGTATTTATTTCAAAACAAATACATGGATAAAAATCATCAAGAAGAAAAGTCAGTATAAACCCATTAAAAATGGAAAGAAGGAAATATAAGAATTTTAGCAATTAAAGCATATTTTTTCTAACCAACAGAAACGAAAAATATTTAATTCTTCTGTTTGGTAAATTACTGAAGTATTTCTTCCACTAGATGTCACTGTTGTACTTGAAAAGTGGTCTTTCACTAAAGTTCTTTAGCCCCAGGATGGCATGTTTCATTCTTTCCTCTAACAGAAAACACCACCAGATTATCCAGACTGATTTTATTCCAAGATAATTTCCTTCAAAGGGAAATCAAGATGGAATTTGTTGTGCAGAATTGAGGATTTGGGCAGTACAGTGGCTCACACCTGTAACCCTAAAACTCTTGGAGGCCAAGGTGGGAGGATTGCTTGAGCTCAGAAGTTGGAGACCAGCCTGAACAAGAATGAGACACCCCCTACACACTGTCTGTACAAATAATAATAATAAAAAAAGATTAGGCGCCCTAGTCCCAGCTACTCTGGGATCACTTGAACCCCAGGAGTTTGAGGTGGTTACTGCGAGCTAGGATGATATCACTGCACTCTATGCTGGGCAACAGAAAGAGACTTGGTTTCTAAAAAAAAAAAAAAAGAAAGAAAGAAAGAAAAAGGAGGATTCAGCAAGATCTAGAAGCATCCAGAACCTCCTCAAGAATGGCAAATTTGTAAAAAGCAGCCCCATAAAAAAACTTTTAATTTTCCTGTAAACCTGTTTATTTGAGTTTTGTTTTGTTTTGGTTTTTGTTTTTGAGACAGAGTCTTACTCTGTAGCCCTCAGTAGAGTGCTGTAGCGTCACAACTCACAGCAACCTCAAACTCTTCAGCTTTAAGGGATTCTCTTGCCTCAGCCTCCCAAGTAGCTGGGACTACAGGCACCCAGCACAATGCCCGGCTGTTTTGTTATTGTTGTTGTAGTTGTCATTGTTGTTTAGTAGGCCCAGGGCTGGGCTCAAACCAGCCAGCCCAGGTATATGTGGCCGGAGCCCTAACCACAAAGCTACTGTGCTGAGCCCATTTGAGCTTCTTTTGATGAGCTCTTTTACTCTTTGTGACCTGTGTTCTGTTTTTATTTCAGAACCAGCTTTGTTCTGAGGATAGAAGGCAGTTAGTCTCCAATTTCCTTTCTCTCTTTCACATATCAGGCCTTTTTGTGATCCAATTCTTCAAAACAGAAAGTATAATAATGTTTCAATTTAAAAATTATAATACTCAAGACAATTCTCTATACAAGGAATTACAAAGATAAATAAGAATTTTTTGGGGGGAGAGACAAGATGGCGGACTGAAGCCAGCTTTCAACAAAGGCTCCCGTCCAGAAGGAGAGTTAAGGGACAGGAATTTAGTAAGTATCCTGGTGGACTTGAGCCTCACCAAGAGAGAAGGCTGAAGAACGCACATCAACACCGCTGAGGCAAGTTGTGATCACAAGGACGCAAACAAAAGGTACAAAATCCACCACCAAGCGGACGGGAGTCCCCCTCCCCCATGAGACCGGCTCTGTAGCCCCACAATTGAACAAGTGGGCAGAAATTAAAGCCCCTCCCACTACACTCCACGGGAGAGACCTTCTAAAAACTGGACCTACCTCCCCTACTGGGGTGCCGTGGCGTTCTCCTGCCGGACATAGGGCTGAATAAAACTTTGGGAATCCTTTGCCGGCAACCCTGAATCCCCGGCGCTCCCCTCCCGCCCACTGAGGTCTGGAGGCCTGTCCCCCAGGACTTCGGATCCTTGGGTGATTTCTCAAGGGGAGTGGACAGTCCCCGAGTTGCGTCTGGTCAGCATTGACTCTGAGGCGCGCCGAGTGAGGAGAGGGCACCGGGCTGAGGGGGAGTCACGCCTCGCGGCACTTCCCTGCGGTGCAGTGCACCAACCCTCCCCGGGCATACGGGGCCCAAGACTGAATCAGACTCTGGCCTCCCCGCTGAGAGCTGAGAACCCCTACTCTCACTCGGGGTCTGAGGGCCAACCCCCCAGGAGTTCGGCTCCTTGGGTGATTTCTCGAGGGGAGTGCACAGTGCCTGAGCTGCGTCAGGTCAGCGCTGACTCTGGGATACGTGAGCGAGGAGAGGGCACTCCGCTGAGGGGAAATCAAGCCTTGTCGGCACTTCCCTGCAGTGCAGTGCAGGAGCCCTCCCCGGGCACAAGACTGAATAAGACTCTGGCCTCCCCGCTGAGAGCTGAGAGCCCCTACTCTCACTCGGGGTCTGAGGGCCTATCCCTCCGGAGTTCGGCTCCTTGGGTGATTTCTCGAGGGGAGTGCACAGTGCCGGAGCTGCGTCAGGTCAGCGCTGACTCTGGGATACGTGAGCGAGGAGAGGGCACTCCGCTGAGGGGAAATCAAGCCTTGGCGGCACTTCCCTGCGGTGCAGTGCAGGAGCCCTCCCCGGACCGTAGTATTGCGTGAAACTGAATGAAACTCTAGCTTCCCCCCGCCCCACTCCCAATCCGGGTCTGGGCGCCCATCCCCCAAGAGTTCTGATTCTTGGGGGATCTCTTAAGGGGTGTGGACCCAGCACAAACTGCGGCCGCTCAGTGCTGACTCTGGGGCGCGGGACAGAGGAGAAAAGGGTCGCCTGAGTGCCCACACCAGAGCAGCAGTTCCCTGGAGGTAGATCAACAGCCGTTTTTTCTTTAACGGCAGAACAATCACTTCTGGATATTCTGAGGCCACACCCCCTGTCTCCCTGGGCAACCAGAGGAGGCCACCTGTGTCACGACTCACAAACCCAGAAGCCTCCAGGGCGGGGCCGACCCAGAGAGGTGTTCAGACGCAATTCTCCAGCAGCAAAGACGTTTGAACTCAAAACAGCCCGTCTCCTGTAGGCGACGACAGGAACAGAGACAGAACCTCACAAAGTTGTCTGTTCTGTTCTGTTCTGTTAGCAGCATCCATCAGGGACGGGGCTAAGCCTGAGTGAACACCTCCTTCCCATCACCTGCATCAAACACTCAAAGATGTCAGGCCCCATCTCCTCCTGCTAGATAGCGGCAGTCTGCGGGGGCCTGGCAGACTTCCTCGCGATTCAGGCAGGTGCAAACCCCTGGAGTGTCTGTTCACTGCAGGCAACTGGGTTAGCCATCTGCAGAGATACCAGTGACTGGGTCCGACGGAGGGGCAAAGTGGGGAAGGAGACGTCAACCTTCCCAGACTGCTCTGTTTGCGGGGTGGCTCCTCCTGACTCCACGCTGCACTGGAGTGAGCTGTCTCAGAGGAGTCACCAGGCCCCTGTGATCCAGTTCCCAGAGACCTCTTGAACCCTTCCACCTGAGACAAGTGCCGATTGAGACAGTTGATTCGGACCTTTTGAACTGGGCTAATAGACTGAGGACTTTTCAGGTGGTACCCTGGGTGTGCGATTGTAGGAAGGTTTGATTCTCCTTTTCCAACTGGGGCCAGAGGTGGGCAGGCGGGGTGACTTAATTGCTGATTTTTCCACACAGCTGAGACTTCAAGCCAGAGTAGAAGTTGCAATAGGATAGAACAGAAACCAGCTGAAAACAAGACAGAACCACTTTGCTCCACCACACCAGACAGGGCCCCAGTTTCTCAGGCCACAACACTGTACGGGCCCTCGATAAAACCCCAGGGGAAAAACCAAAGGGAGTAAACCATGGGGCGGAATCAGCGGAAAAACTCTGGTAACATGAATAACCAGAATAGATCAACCCCCCCAAGAAAAGATACGGCAGATGTGATTGAAGATCCCATTCATAAACAACTGGCTGAGATGTCAGAAGTCGAATTCAGAATTTGGTTTGCAGACAAGATTAATAAAATGGAATTAGGAATTCGTGGAGAAATTCAAAAACTGTCTCAAGAATTTAACGAATTTAAAGACAAAACCACCAAAGACTTAGACACACTGAAACAAGAACTTACAGCCCTCAAAGATATGAAAAATACAGTAGAATCCCTCAGTAACAGAATGGAGCAAGCAGAAGAAAGGATTTCTGACATTGAAGATAAAGTCTTCGAACGCTCCCAATCTCTCAAAGAGGAAGAGAAATGGAGAGCAAAAACGGATCACTCACTCAGAGAGCTCTCAGATAATTCGAAAAAACATAACATAAGGGTTATAGGAATTTCGGAGGCTGATGACGTGGCAGCCAAGGGCACAGAGGCCCTTCTACATGAAATTATGAAAGAAAATTTTCCAGACATGCCTAGAGAATCTGAAATTCAGATAGCAGACAGCTTCAGAACCCCAGCACGATTCAACCCCAATAAGCCATCTCCCAGACATATCATAATTAGCTTCACTAAAGTTAACATGAAAGAGAAGATTCTCAAAGCAGCCCGGCGAAAGAAAACTATAACGTACAAAGGTAAGAATATTAGAATAACTGCAGATCTCTCTGCTGAAACTTTTCAAGCAAGAAGAGGCTGGTCATCAACTTTTAATCTCCTAAAGCAAAAAAACTTTCAACCCAGGATCTTGTATCCAGCTAAACTGAGTTTCATCTATGATGGAGAAATTAAATACTTCAATGACATTCATATGTTGAAAAAATTTGCCATAAGTAAACCAGCTCTTCAGGATGTTCTCAGACCTATCCTCCACAATGACCAACCCAATCCTATACCACAAAAGTAAACTCACTCAGAAACTTCGGATCAAACTCCAACTTCCACACTGGCGAAAGGATTAAAAATGTCCACTGGACCTTTGAAAAACTCGATACCCAAAATTCCACCAGACTTATCCTTACTCTCCATCAATGTGAATGGCTTAAACTGTCCTCTAAAGAGGCATAGGTTAGCTGACTGGATACAAAAACTTAAGCCAGATATTTGTTGCATACAAGAGTCACATCTCAACTTAAAAGACAAATACAGACTCAGGGTGAAAGGATGGTCATCCATATTTCAGGCAAATGGTAATCAGAAAAAAGCAGGTGTTGCAATTTTATTTGCAGATACAGTAGGCTTTAAACCATCAAAAGTAAGGAAGGACAAGAATGGTCACTTCATATTTGTTAAGGGTAATACTCAATATGACGAGATCTCAATTATTAATATCTATGCACCCAACCAGAATGCACCTCAATTTATAAGAGAAACTCTAACAGACATGAGTAACTTGATTTCCTCCAGCTCCATAATCGTTGGAGATTTCAACACTCCCTTGGCAGTGTTGGATCGATCCTCCAGAAAGAAGCTGAGCAAAGAAATCTTAGATTTAAACCTAACCATCCAATATTTAGATTTAGCAGACATCTACAGAACATTTCATCCCAACAAAACTGAATACACATACTTCTCATCAGCCCACGGAACTTACTCCAAAATTGATCACATTTTAGGTCACAAGTCTAACCTCAGTAAATTTAAAGGAATAGAAATTATTCCGTGCATCTTCTCGGACCATCATGGAATAAAACTTGAATTGAGTAACAACAGGAATCTGCATACCCATACAAAAACATGGAAGTTAAATAACCTTATGCTGAATGATAGCTGGGTCAGAGATGAGATTAAGAAAGAAATCACCAATTTTTTGGAACAAAATGACAATGAAGACACAAGCTATCAGAACCTCTGGGACACTGCAAAGGCAGTTCTAAGAGGGAAATTTATAGCACTGCAAGCCTTCCTCAAGAGAACGGAAAGAGAGGAAGTTAACAACTTAATGGGACATCTCACGCAACTGGAAAAGGAAGAACATTCCAACCCCAAACCCAGTAGAAGAAAAGAAATAACCAAAATTAGAGCAGAATTAAATGAAATTGAAAACAAAAGAATAATACAACAGATCAATAAATCAAAAAGCTGGTTTTTTGAAAAGGTCAATAAAATAGATAAACCTCTGGCCAACCTAATCAGGAAAAAAAGAGTAAAATCTCTAATATCATCAATCAGAAACAACAAAGACAAAATAACCACAGACTCATCAGAAATCCAAAAAATCCTTAATGAATATTACAAGAAACTTTATTCTCAGAAATATGAAAATCTGAAGGAAATAGACCGATACTTGGAAGCACGCCACCTTCCAAGACTTAACGAGAATCAAGTGGAAATGTTGAACAGACCCATATCAAGTTCAGAAATAGCATCAACTATACAAAACCTCCCTAAAAAGAAAAGCCCGGGACCAGATGGTTTCACATCAGAATTCTACCAAACCTTTAAAGAGGAATTAGTACCTATATTACTCAACCTGTTCCAAAATGTAGAAAAAGAAGGAAGACTACCCAACACGTTCTATGAAGCAAATATCACCCTGATCCCCAAACCAGGAAAAGACCCAACAAGAAAAGAAAATTATAGACCAATATCACTAATGAATATAGATGCAAAAATATTCAACAAGATCCTAACAAACAGAATCCAGCAACACATCAAACAAATTATACATCATGACCAAGTTGGTTTTATCCCAGGGTCTCAAGGCTGGTTCAATATACGTAAATCTATAAATGTAATTCAGCACATAAACAAATTAAAAAACAAAGACCATATGATTCTCTCAATTGATGCAGAAAAAGCTTTTGATAATATCCAGCATCCCTTCATGATCAGAACACTCAAGAAAATTGGTCTAGAAGGGACTTTTCTTAAACTGATAGAGGCTATCTACAGCAAACCCACAGCCAATATCATATTGAATGGAGTTAAATTGGAATCATTTCCACTCAGATCAGGAACCAGACAAGGCTGCCCATTGTCTCCATTGCTTTTCAACATTGTAATGGAAGTTTTAGCCACCGCAATTAGGGAAGAAAAGGCGATCAAGGGTATCCATATAGGGTCAGAAGAGATCAAACTCTCGCTCTTCGCAGATGATATGATTGTGTATCTGGAAAACACTAGGGACTCTACTACAAAACTCCTAGAAGTGATCAAGGAATACAGCAGCGTCTCAGGTTACAAAATCAACATTCATAAATCGGTAGCCTTTATATACACCAACAACAGTCAAATTGAAAAAGCAGTTAAGGACTCTATCCCATTCACAGTAGTGCCAAAGAAGATGAAATATTTGGGAATTTACCTAACAAAAGACGTGAAAGATCTCTATAAAGAGAACTATGAAACTCTAAGAAAAGAAATAGCTGAAAATGTTAACAAATGGAAAAACATACCATGCTCATGGCTAGGAAGAATCAACATTATCAAAATGTCCATACTACCCAAAGCAATATATACTTTCAACGCACTCCCTATTAAAGCTCCACTGTCATATTTTAAAGATCTTGAAAAAACATTACTTCGTTTTATATGGAATCAGAAAAAACCTCGAATAGCCAAGACATTACTCAGAAATAAAAACAAAACAGGAGGAATCACACTACCAGACCTCAGACTTTACTACAAATCGATAGTGATCAAAACAGCATGGTATTGGCACAAAAACAGAGAAGTAGATATCTGGAATAGAATAGAGAACCAAGAGATGAATCCAGCTACTTACCGCTATTTGATTTTTGACAAGCCAATTAAAAACATTCAGTGGGGAAAAGATTCCCTATTTAACAAATGGTGCTGGGTGAACTGGCTGGCAACCTGCAGAAGACTGAAATTAGACCCACACCTTTCACCATTAACTAAGATAGACTCTCATTGGATTAAAGATTTAAACTTAAGACATGAAACTATAAAAATACTAGAGGAGAATGCAGGGAAAACCCTTGAAGAAATTGGTCTGGGTGAGTATTTCATGAGGAAAACCCCCCGGGCAATTGAAGCAGCTTCAAAAATACACTACTGGGACTTGATCAAACTAAAAAGCTTCTGCACAGCTAAGAACACAGTAAGCAGAGCAAGCAGACAGCCCTCAGAATGGGAGAAGATATTTGCAGGGTATAACTCTGACAAAGGTTTAATAACCAGAATCCACAGAGAACTCAAACGCATCAGCAAGAAAAAAACAAGGGATCCCATCGCAGGCTGGGCAAGGGATTTGAAGAGAAACTTCTCTGAAGAAGACAGGCGCACGGCCTTCAGACATATGAAAAAATGCTCATCATCTTTAATCATCAGAGAAATGCAAATCAAAACTACTTTGAGATATCATCTAACTCCAATGAGACTAGCCTATATCACAAAATCTCAAGACCAGAGATGTTGGCGTGGATGCGGAGAAAAGGGAACACTTCTGCACTGCTGGTGGGAATGCAAATTAATACATTCCTTTTGGAGGGATATATGGAGAACACTCAGAGATCTAAAAATAGATCTGCCATTCAATCCTGTAATTCCTCTGCTGGGCATATACCCAGAAGACCAAAAATCACAACATAACAAAGATATTTGTACCAGAATGTTTATTGCAGCCCAATTCATAATTGCTAAGTCATGGAAAAAGCCCAAGTGCCCATCGATCCACGAATGGATTAATAAATTGTGGTATATGTATACCATGGAATACTATGCAGCCTTAAAGAAAGATGGAGACTTTACCTCTTTCATGTTTACATGGATGGAGCTGGAACATATTCTTCTTAGTAAAGTATCCCAAGAATGGAAGAAAAAATATCCAATGTACACAGCCCTACTATGAAACTAATTTGGGACTCTCACATGAAAGCTATAACCCAGCTACAACTTAACAATAGGGGGAAGTGGGAAAGGGGGGGGTGGGTAGAGGGAGGGGAATCGGTGGGATCACACCTGTGGTGCATATTACAGGGGTATTTGCGAAACTTGGTAAATGTAGAATATAAATGTTTTGGCACAGTAACTGAGATAACGCCGGAAAGGCTATGTTAACCACTGGGATAAAAATGTGTCAAATGGTTTATGAAGTGAGTGTATGATGCCCCATAACCATATCATTGTATACACTTATGATTTAATAAAAAAATTAAAAAAAAAATAAAAAATAAAAAATAAAAAAAAAAAAAAAAAAAAAAAAAAAAGAATTTTTTGTGTTCAATTTTCCCCCGTCATATTTATTAACAGAATAGGAAAAAGAAATCTCTCCAGAAAATTGTTTGTGAGCTTTTGAATGTTTCCCTATGCCTGAAGTTACATGGAAATATGACAGATGTGAGCACAGTGGGAATTTTGCAGTGTCTGCCAGATACAACACTTGCTTCACAGAGAGTAGATACAGTATTTTACTGCAGGGTCAATAGGCTATTAATACTTACCAACCAACCAACAAATAAACATAAAATAAGCAAAAGATGTTAGTCACAGTTCTGATATATGGTTAACTTACTATGTAGAGCATCAAAACTCTTCTGACAAGATGATTTTAAAATTCTCAAATGTTTGGAAATTGAGCAAAATAGTTCACAAAACAAATGAAAGAAGAACAAGAAGAAAACATAGGAGAAATTTAAAACGATTTTGACTAGATAAAATTTCTGAAATACTTAGAAAATATAGTTTTAAGAGCAACATAATAATTTTAAAGTTCAATCTGGGTGGGTGTGGTGGCTCATGCCTGTAATCCTAGCATTCTTTATTTTATTTTTTTATTATTAAATCATAGCTGTGTACATTAATGCAAACATGGGGCACCATACACTGGTTTTATAGACCATTTGACACATTTTCATCACACTGGTTAACATAGCCTTCCTGGCATTTTCTTAGTTATTGTGCCAAGACATTTATATTCTACATTTACTAAGTTTCACATGCACCCTTGTAAGATACACCGTAGGTGTAATCCCACCAATCAACCTCTCTCTGCCCATCCTCCCCTCTCCCTCCACTCCCTCTCCCCCTTCCCCTTATTCTTAGGTTATAACTGGGTTATAGCTTTCTTTTTTTTTTTTTTTTAATTTTTTTATTAAATCATAAGTGTATACAATGATATGATTATGGGGCATCATACACTCACTTCATAAACCATTTGACACATTTTTATCCCAGTGGTTAACATAGCCTTTCCGGCGTTATCTCAGTTATTGTGCCAAAACATTTATATTCTACATTTACCAAGTTTCGCAAATACCCCTGTAATATGCACCACAGGTGTGATCCCACCAATTCCCCTCCCTCTACCCACCCCCCCCTTTCCCACTTCCCCCTATTGTTAAGTTGTAGTTGGGTTATAGCTTTCATGTGAGAGTCCCAAATTAGTTTCATAGTAGGGCTGTGTACATTGGATATTTTTTCTTCCATTCTTGGGATACTTTACTAAGAAGAATATGTTCCAGCTCCATCCATGTAAACATGAAAGAGGTAAAGTCTCCATCTTTCTTTAAGGCTGCATAGTATTCCATGGTATACATATACCACAATTTATTAATCCATTCGTGGATCGATGGGCACTTCGGCTTTTTCCATGACTTAGCAATTATGAATTGGGCTGCAATAAACATTCTGGTACAAATATCTTTGTTATGTTGTGATTTTTGGTCTTCTGGGTATATGCCCAGCAGAGGAATTACAGGATTGAATGGCAGATCTATTTTTAGATCTCTGAGTGTTCTCCATATATCCCTCCAAAAGGAATGTATTAATTTGCATTCCCACCAGCAGTGCAGAAGTGTTCCCTTTTCTCCGCATCCACGCCAACATCTCTGGTCTTGAGATTTTGTGATATAGGCTAGTCTCATTGGAGTTAGATGATATCTCAAAGTAGTTTTGATTTGCATTTCTCTGATGATTAAAGATGATGAGCATTTTTTCATATGTCTGAAGGCCGTGCGCCTGTCTTCTTCAGAGAAGTTTCTCTTCAAATCCCTTGCCCAGCCTGCGATGGGATCCCTTGTTTTTTTCTTGCTGATGCGTTTGAGTTCTCTGTGGATTCTGGTTATTAAACCTTTGTCAGAGTTATACCCTGCAAATATTTTCTCCCATTCTGAGGGCTGTCTGCTTGCTCTGCTTACTGTGTTCTTAGCTGTGCAGAAGCTTTTTAGTTTGATCAAGTCCCAGTAGTGTATTTTTGAAGCTGCTTCAATTGCCCGGGGGGTTCTCCTCATGAAATACTCACCCAGACCAATTTCTTCAAGGGTTTTCCCTGCATTCTCCTCTAGTATTTTTATAGTTTCATGTCTTAAGTTTAAATCTTTAATCCAATGAGAGTCTATCTTAGTTAATGGTGAAAGGTGTGGGTCTAATTTCAGTCTTCTGCAGGTTGCCAGCCAGTTCACCCAGCACCATTTGTTAAATAGGGAATCTTTTCCCCACTGAATGTTTTTAATTGGCTTGTCAAAAATCAAATAGCGGTAAGTAGCTGGATTCATCTCTTGGTTCTCTATTCTATTCCAGATATCTACTTCTCTGTTTTTGTGCCAATACCATGCTGTTTTGATCACTATCGATTTGTAGTAAAGTCTGAGGTCTGGTAGTGTGATTCCTCCTGTTTTGTTTTTATTTCTGAGTAATGTCTTGGCTATTCGAGGTTTTTTCTGATTCCATATAAAACGAAGTAATGTTTTTTCAAGATCTTTAAAATATGACAGTGGAGCTTTAATAGGGAGTGCGTTGAAAGTATATATTGCTTTGGGTAGTATGGACATTTTGATAATGTTGATTCTTCCTAGCCATGAGCATGGTATGTTTTTCCATTTGTTAACATTTTCAGCTATTTCTTTTCTTAGAGTTTCATAGTTCTCTTTATAGAGATCTTTCACGTCTTTTGTTAGGTAAATTCCCAAATATTTCATCTTCTTTGGCACTACTGTGAATGGGATAGAGTCCTTAACTGCTTTTTCAATTTGACTGTTGTTGGTGTATATAAAGGCTACCGATTTATGAATGTTGATTTTGTAACCTGAGACGCTGCTGTATTCCTTGATCACTTCTAGGAGTTTTGTAGTAGAGTCCCTAGTGTTTTCCAGATACACAATCATATCATCTGCGAAGAGCGAGAGTTTGATCTCTTCTGACCCTATATGGATACCCTTGATCGCCTTTTCTTCCCTAATTGCGGTGGCTAAAACTTCCATTACAATGTTGAAAAGCAATGGAGACAATGGGCAGCCTTGTCTGGTTCCTGATCTGAGTGGAAATGATTCCAATTTAACTCCATTCAATATGATATTGGCTGTGGGTTTGCTGTAGATAGCCTCTATCAGTTTAAGAAAAGTCCCTTCTAGACCAATTTTCTTGAGTGTTCTGATCATGAAGGGATGCTGGATATTATCAAAAGCTTTTTCTGCATCAATTGAGAGAATCATATGGTCTTTGTTTTTTAATTTGTTTATGTGCTGAATTACATTTATAGATTTACGTATATTGAACCAGCCTTGAGACCCTGGGATAAAACCAACTTGGTCATGATGTATAATTTGTTTGATGTGTTGCTGGATTCTGTTTGTTAGGATCTTGTTGAATATTTTTGCATCTATATTCATTAGTGATATTGGTCTATAATTTTCTTTTCTTGTTGGGTCTTTTCCTGGTTTGGGGATCAGGGTGACATTTGCTTCATAGAACGTGTTGGGTAGTCTTCCTTCTTTTTCTACATTTTGGAACAGGTTGAGTAATATAGGTACTAATTCCTCTTTAAAGGTTTGGTAGAATTCTGACGTGAAACCATCTGGTCCCGGGCTTTTCTTTTTAGGGAGGTTTTGTATAGTTGATGCTATTTCTGAACTTGTTATGGGTCTGTTCAACATTTCCACTTGATTCTGGTTAAGTCTTGGAAGGTGGCGTGCTTCCAAGTATCGGTCTATTTCCTTCAGATTTTCATATTTCTGAGAATAAAGTTTCTTGTAATATTCATTAAGGATTTTTTGGATTTCTGATGAGTCTGTGGTTATTTTGTCTTTGTTGTTTCTGATTGATGATATTAGAGATTTTACTCTTTTTTTCCTGATTAGGTTGGCCAGAGGTTTATCTATTTTATTGACCTTTTCAAAAAACCAGCTTTTTGATTTATTGATCTGTTGTATTATTCTTTTGTTTTCAATTTCATTTAATTCTGCTCTAATTTTGGTTATTTCTTTTCTTCTACTGGGTTTGGGGTTGGAATGTTCTTCCTTTTCCAGTTGCGTGAGATGTCCCATTAAGTTGTTAACTTCCTCTCTTTCCGTTCTCTTGAGGAAGGCTTGCAGTGCTATAAATTTCCCTCTTAGAACTGCCTTTGCAGTGTCCCAGAGGTTCTGATAGCTTGTGTCTTCATTGTCATTTTGTTCCAAAAAATTGGTGATTTCTTTCTTAATCTCATCTCTGACCCAGCTATCATTCAGCATAAGGTTATTTAACTTCCATGTTTTTGTATGGGTATGCAGATTCCTGTTGTTACTCAATTCAAGTTTTATTCCATGATGGTCCGAGAAGATGCATGGAATAATTTCTATTCCTTTAAATTTACTGAGGTTAGACTTGTGACCTAAAATGTGATCAATTTTGGAATAAGTTCCGTGGGCTGATGAGAAGTATGTGTATTCAGTGTTGTTGGGATGAAATGTTCTGTAGATGTCTGCTAAATCTAAATACTGGATGGTTAGGTTTAAATCTAAGATTTCTTTGCTCAGCTTCTTTCTGGAGGATCGATCCAACACTGCCAAGGGAGTGTTGAAATCTCCAACGATTATGGAGCTGGAGGAAATCAAGTTACTCATGTCTGTTACAGTTTCTCTTATAAATTGAGGTGCATTCTGGTTGGGTGCATAGATATTAATAATTGAGATCTCGTCATATTGAGTATTACCCTTAACAAATATGAAGTGACCATCTTGTCCTTCCTTACTTTTGATGGTTTAAAGCCTACTGTATCTGCAAATAAAATTGCAACACCTGCTTTTTTCTGATTACCATTTGCCTGAAATATGGATGACCATCCTTTCACCCTGAGTCTGTATTTGTCTTTTAAGTTGAGATGTGACTCTTGTATGCAACAAATATCTGGCTTAAGTTTTTGTATCCAGTCAGCTAACCTATGCCTCTTTAGAGGACAGTTTAAGCCATTCACATTGATATAGAGTAAGGATAAGTCTGGTGGAATTTTGGGTATCGAGTTTTTCAAAGGTCCAGTGGACATTTTTAATCCTTTCGCCAGTGTGGAAGTTGGAGTTTGATCCGAAGTTTCTGAGTGAGTTTACTTTTGTCTTATAGGATTGGGTTGGTCATTGTGGAGGATAGGTCTGAGAACATCCTGAAGAGCTGGTTTACTTATGGCAAATTTTTTCAACATATGAATGTCATTGAAGTATTTAATTTCTCCATCATAGATGAAACTCAGTTTAGCTGGATACAAGATCCTGGGTTGAAAGTTTTTTTGCTTTAGGAGATTAAAAGTTGATGACCAGCCTCTTCTTGCTTGAAAAGTTTCAGCAGAGAGATCTGCAGTTATTCTAATATTCTTACCTTTGTACGTTATAGTTTTCTTTCGCCGGGCTGCTTTGAGAATCTTCTCTTTCATGTTAACTTTAGTGAAGCTAATTATGATATGTCTAGGAGATGGCTTTTTGGGGTTGAATCGTGCTGGGGTTCTGAAGCTGTCTGCTATCTGAATTTCAGATTCTCTAGGCATGTCTGGAAAATTTTCTTTCATAATTTCATGTAGAAGGGCCTCTGTGCCCTTGGCTGCCACATCATCAGCCTCCGAAATTCCTATAACCCTTATGTTATGTTTTTTCGAATTATCAGAGAGCTCTCTGAGTGAGTGATCCGTTTTTGCTCTCCATTTCTCTTCCTCTTTGAGAGATTGGGAGCGTTCGAAGACTTTATCTTCAATGTCAGAAATCCTTTCTTCTGCTTGCTCCATTCTGTTACTGAGGGATTCTACTGTATTTTTCATATCTTTGAGGGCTGTAAGTTCTTGTTTCAGTGTGTCTAAGTCTTTGGTGGTTTTGTCTTTAAATTCGTTAAATTCTTGAGACAACTTTTGAATTTCTCCTCGAATTCCTAATTCCATTTTATTAATCTTGTCTGCAAACCAAATTCTGAATTCGACTTCTGACATCTCAGCCAGTTGTTTATGAATGGGATCTTCAATCACATCTGCCGTATCTTTTCTTGGGGGGGTTGATCTATTCTGGTTATTCATGTTACCAGAGTTTTTCCGCTGATTCCGCCCCATGGTTTACTCCCTTTGGTTTTTCCCCTGGGTTTTTATCGAGGGCCCGTACAGTGTTGTGGCCTGAGAAACTGGGGCCCTGTCTGGTGTGGTGGAGCAAAGTGGTTCTGTCTTGTTTTCAGCTGGTTTCTGTTCGATCCTATTGCAACTTCTACTCTGGCTTGAAGTCTCAGCTGTGTGAAAAAATCAGCAATTAAGTCACCCCGCCTGCCCACCTCTGGCCCCAGTTGGAAAAGGAGAATCAAACCTTCCTACAATCGCACACCCAGGGCACCACCTGAAAAGTCCTCAGTCTATTAGCCCAGTTCAAAAGGTCCGAATCAACTGTCTCAATCGGCACTTGTCTCAGGTGGAAGGGTTCAAGAGGTCTCTGGGAACTGGATCACAGGGGCCTGGTGACTCCTCTGAGACAGCTCACCCCAGTGCAGCGTGGAGTCAGGAGGAGCCACCCCGCAAACAGAGCAGTCTGGGAAGGTTGACGTCTCCTTCCCCACTTTGCCCCTCCGTCGGACCCAGTCACTGGTATCTCTGCAGATGGCTAACCCAGTTGCCTGCAGTGAACAGACACTCCAGGGGTTTGCACCTGCCTGAATCGCGAGGAAGTCTGCCAGGCCCCCGCAGACTGCCGCTATCTAGCAGGAGGAGATGGGGCCTGACATCTTTGAGTGTTTGATGCAGGTGATGGGAAGGAGGTGTTCACTCAGGCTTAGCCCCGTCCCTGATGGATGCTGCTAACAGAACAGAACAGAACAGACAACTTTGTGAGGTTCTGTCTCTGTTCCTGTCATCGCCTACAGGAGACGGGCTGTTTTGAGTTCAAACGTCTTTGCTGCTGGAGAATTGCGTCTGAACACCTCTCTGGGTCGGCCCCGCCCTGGAGGCTTCTGGGTTTGTGAGCCGTGACACCGGTGGCCTCCAATGGTTGCCCAGGGAGACAGGGGGTGTGGCCTCAGAATATCCAGAAGTGAGCGTTCTGCCGTTAAAGAAAAAACGGCTGTTGATCTACCTCCAGGGAACTGCTGCTCTGGTGTGGGCACTCAGGCGACCCTTTTCTCCTCTGTCCCGCGCACCAGAGTCAGCACTGAGCGGCTGCAGTTTGTGCTGGGTCCACACCCCTTAAGAGATCCCCCAAGAATCAGAACTCTTGGGGGATGGGCCCCCAGACCCGGATTGGGAGTGGGGCGGGGGGAAGCTAGAGTTTCATTCAGTTTCACGCAATACTACGGTCCGGGGAGGGCTCCTGCACTGCACCGCAGGGAAGTGCCGCCAAGGCTTGATTTCCCCTCAGCGGAGTGCCCTCTCCTTGCTCACGTGTCCCAGAGTCAGCGCTGACCTGATGCAGCTCAGGCACTGTGCACTCCCCTCGAGAAATCACCCAAGGAGCCGAACTCCGGAGGGATAGGCCCTCAGACCCCGAGTGAGAGTAGGGGCTCTCAGCTCTCAGCGGGGAGGCCAGAGTCTTATTCAGTCTTGTGCCCGGGGAGGGCTCCTGTACTGCACCGCAGGGAAGTGCCGCCAAGGCTTGATTTCCCCTCAGCGGAGTGCCCTCTCCTCGCTCACGTATCCCAGAGTCAGCGCTGACCTGACGCAGCTCAGGCACTGTGCACTCCCCTCGAGAAATCACCCAAGGAGCCGAACTCCTGGGGGATTGGCCCTCAGACCCCGAGTGAGAGTAGGGGTTCTCAGCTCTCAGCGGGGAGGCCAGAGTCTTATTCAGTCTTGGGCCCCGTATGCCCGGGGAGAGTTGGTGCACTGCACCGCAGGGAAGTGCCGCGAGGCGTGACTCCCCCTCAGCCCGGTGCCCTCTCCTCACTCGCGGGCCTCAGAGTCAATGCTACCAGTCGCAACTCGGGGACTGTCCACTCCCCTTGAGAAATCACCCAAGGATCCGAAGTCCTGGGGGACAGGCCTCCAGACCTCAGTGGGCGGGAGGGGAGCGCCGGGGATTCAGGGTTGCCGGCAAAGGATTCCCGAAGTTTTATTCAGCCCTATGTCCGGCAGGAGAACGCCACGGCACCCCAGTAGGGGAGGTAGGTCCAGTTTTTAGAAGGTCTTTCCCGTGGAGTGTAGTGGGAGGGCCTTTAATTTCTGCCCGCTTGTTAAATTGTGGGGCTCCAGAGCCGGTCTCATGGGGGAGGGGGACTCCCGTCCGCTTGGTGGTGGATTTTGTACCTTTTGTTTGCGTCCTTGTGATCACAACTTGCCTCAGCGGTGTTGATGTGCGTTCTTCAGCCTTCTCTCTTGGTGAGGCTCAAGTCCACCAGGATACTTACTAAATTCCTGTCCCTTAACTCTCCTTCTGGACGGGAGCCTTTGTTGAAAGCTGGCTTCAGTCCGCCATCTTGTCTCCCTCTGGGTTATAGCTTTCATATGAAAATTAGTTTCATAGTAGGGCTGAGTACATTGGATACTTTTTCTTCCATTCTTGAGAAACTTTACTAAGAAGAATATGTTCCAGCTCTATCCATGTAAACATGAAAGAGGTAAAGCCTCCATCCTTCTTTAAGGCTGCATAATATTCCATGGTGTACATATACCACAATTTAGTAATCCATTAGTGGATCAATGTACACTTGTGCTTTTCCCGTGACTTAGCAATTATGAATTGGGCTGCAGTAAACATTCTGGTACAAATATCTTTGTTATAATGTAATTTTTGGTCTTCTGCATATATACCTAGTAGAGGAATTATAGGATTGAATGGCAGATCTATTTTTAGATCTCTAAGTGTTCTTCAAACATCTTTCCAAAAGGAATGTATTAATTTGCATTCCCACCAGCAGTGTAGAAGTGTTCCCTTTTCTCCACATCCACGCCAACATCTCTGGTCTTGGGATTATGTGATATGAGCTAATCTTACTAGAGTTAGATGATATCTCAAAGTAGTTTTGATTTGCCTTTCTTTGATGATTAAGAGTGATGAGCATTTTTTCATGTCTGTAGGCCATGCACCTGTCTTCTTCAGAGAAGTTTCCCGTCAAGTCCCTTGCCCAGCCTGCGATGGGATCACTTGTTCTTTTCTTGCTTATACGTTTGTGTTCTCTGTGGATTCTGGTTATTAAACCTTTGTTGGAGACATAACTTGCAAATATCTTCTCCCATTCTGAGGGCTGTCTGCTTGCTTTACTTACTCTGTTTTTGGCTGTGCAGAAGCTTTTTAGTTTGATCAGGTCCCAGTGGTGTATTTTTGAACCAGCTTCAATTGTCCAGGGGGGTCCTCCTCATAAAATACTTGCCCAGACCTGTAATCCTATCATTCTGCGAGGCCAAAGAGGATGAATTGCCTTAGCTCACGAGTTTGAGACCAGCCTGAGCAAGAGCAAGACCCCAAATCTAAAAATAGCTGGATGTTGTGGTGGGCCCCTGTAGTCCCAACTGTTTGGGAGGCTGAGGCAAGAGGATCACTTGAGCCCAAGAGTTTGAAGTTGCTGTGAGCTATGAATCCTGGGCACTCTACTGAGGATGACAAAGCAAGACTCTGTCACCAAAAATAAAAGTGCGACCTGAACTACCTAGTGATCCAATCAGCTGGGCATGGTGGTGTGAGCCTGGGGTCCCAGCTATTAGGGAGGCTGAGGTGGGAGGTTCGATTGTGGACCAGGAACTTGAGGGTGCTGAGAGCTATGATGATGCCACTGCTCTCCAGCTTGGGGGACAGCATGAAATCCTCAAATAAATGAATACTTAGCTTAAAAGACACTTATCCAATAGCCTATTTAAAAAGTAGCAAATTATACTCAAAAGGGGAAAAGAAAAAAATAAAGAGTGATGGAAAATGCATATACAATTGAAAAAATTAATGAAAAGTTGGTTATTTGGAAAGAATAAGAAAATTAATAAACCCCTGGCACAACAAAAGGCAGGAAATATTGAGCTAAAGGGAGAAACAGAGGCAAACATTAACATAAGTAGAGAGAGTTTATTGGGCCAATGTTGGGGACTGCAGCCAGGAAGTAATAGGAAGTTACTCTAAATAGATGCTCTGGTTAGCAGTAATTACAGATAAGTTTTTAAAGAAAAAAAAAAAAGACGAGAGTATTTTCTAAGTTGTTTACCAAGAATTTATATTGGTTTGTTAAAATAACATAAGCTACTGAAGTTCTCTGTGTCAAAAATTCCAGGAGCATGAAGATAGCGGGTCAGGGTCACACTTGTGCAACTTGTAGTATCATTTAAGACATTTATCAGCTAGTCTGGAAACTACTGGGTAGGAAAGAAAAAATAAATTACTTAAAACAATTACCAACAAGCATGGGTACAGGGGATATAACTGAAGTCTCATGCTCATGTCTTCTGGGCCTGATACATTTTGCATACTTCACATTTCTCAGCTTGCTCTGAGTCACTTCTCTTTCTTAAAAGCAAAAATTATCTAATTGAAATAAAAAGTAGACATTGCTGTTGTCGATGTTAAATACAGATACTCAGAAAAAAACAATTAAGTTTAGAGTTTATGCAAGCACAAAGCTTAAGGACAGCCAGCCAGGAAGCACAGATTCCAAATAATAGATTTCAGTGTTACAAAGTGTAGAAGTTTGGAGTCACTTATATAGACAAGGTTTGGGGAAGCTTAACAGAACTTCAACATCTTTCTAAGCAAGGCTCAATGCATAGTTACAAAATGGTCTGATTGGGCTTGGCATCTGTAGGTCAGTGGTTACAGCACCAGCCACATACACCGGAGGTGGCGGATTGGAATCCAGCCCAGGATGGGATTCCAATCCAAACAGTGGTAACTACAACCAAAAAATGGCTGGGCATTGTGGCAGGCACCTGTAGTCAAAGCCACTTGGAAGGCTGAGGCAAGAGGATCACTTAAGCCAAGAGTTTGAGGTTGCTGTGAGCTGTAATGCCACAGCACTCTACCCAGGGTGACATGGTGAGACTCTGTTTCAAAAAATTAAAATAAAATAAAAAAGGTCTGATTGGTCAATGAGTTGGTAAACGTATATTTAACTTTTCACGTTGAAGATGTAACAGTCATAAGGTCTTTTGCACCATCTAGTCTAAATTAGGTTCAGGACAAAGAAGAGGCAGTTAAATCACAACAAAGTTCAGTGATTCTAAGAGCAGGAGGTTTGGTCTTTGGTTTCTCCAAGTCATTTACAGAGTAAGAACAATAAGAAAGAGAGTTAATGTATAATCTTAGAAGTAACATCTCTCAAGACTTAAAAGTGTTCTTGGAGTTCCAACAGCTTTTAAATTTTATTTTCACACTATAGGCATTTAAAAGATAAGAAAATATTATGAATAACATTGTCAATAAAATATGACACTTCAGATCAAAACAGGAACACTCACAGAGAAGTCTTTCTATAGAAATGTTTTCATTTTTCCTGGATAAATACTTTTTCCTTTTATTAAGTCATATATACATAGATCATGAATACATTTATGCTTTTGTGGGATACAATGTGTTTTTTTTATACAATTTGGAATGGTTACATCAAACTAATTCAGCTTTCACCTCATTTACTTAATTATTGTGTTAAGACATTTATGTTCTATACTTGATAGATTTGACTTGTACCCTTGCAATATGCTCCCTGGGTGTGGTCCCACCATTTACTCTCCCTCTGTTGAACCTCTCCCCTCCCCTTCCATCACCCTCTACTTCTCTCCTTCATCCTGGGCTATAGTTGTGATCTTTTATAAGAAAGTGTGAGTAATTATAAATTGGTTTCATAAAAGTATTAAGTACATTGGATACTTTTTCTTCCACTCTTGAGATACTTCACTAAGAAGAATATTTTCCAGCTCCATCCATGTAAACATAAAAGAGGTAAAGTCTCCATCTTTTTTAATGCTGCATAGTATTCCATTCCCTTAGCCTCCTGCCTCAGCTAAGACTATAGGTGTACACCACCACACCAGGCTAATTTTTTTTTTTTGAGACAGTCTTACTATGTTGCACTCAGTAGACTGTTGTGGCGTCACAGCTCACAGCAACCTCAAACTCATGGGCATAAGCAATTCTCTTGCCTCAGCCTCCCCAGTAGCTGGGACTAAAGGGACCTGTCGCAATGCCCAGCTATTTTTTTTTTTTTTTTTTTGCTGTAGTTGTCATTGTCATGTTGTTTGGCAGGCCTTGGACCAGGTTTGAACCTGCCAACCCCGGTGCATATGGCCAGTCTAAGCTATAGGAGCTGAGCTAAGCTAAGGAGCTGAGTGTAATTTTTCCTATTTTTAGTAGAGACAGAGTCTCACTATGCTCAGGCTGTTCTCAAACTGACATCAAGCAATCCTCCCTCCTGGCCTCCCTGAGTGCTAGGCTTACAGGCAGGAGCCATCATGCCTGGCCAAATAAGATACATTTTAAAAACTAATTTCACCTATTCCTCTTTAATGTTTTATTTATTTATTTATTTATTTTTTATTTTAGACAAAGTCTCACTCAGTCACCATGGGGTAGAGTGCTGTGTTGTCACAGCTCACAGCATCCTCAAGCTCTTGGGCTCAGGAGGTCCTCTTGCCTCAGCCTCTTGAGTAGCTGGGACTATAGGCATGTGCCATAACATCCAGCTAGTTTTTCTATTTTTAGTAGAGATGGGGTGTTTCTCTTGCTCAGGCTGGTCTCCATACCAGGCTCCTCCGGTTGTTTGTAAAAACAGAAATCCACAGATTGGGGAGACTGATATTTTATTTTTTAGCAGTAGGGGTAAGGATAGGGATAGAGGTAGGGTTAGAATTAGGGTTAGGTTTGGGGCTGGAGGTTGAGAGGAGAGGCTTTCAGTTAAGACAAAGAGAAAGAAAGAAAGCGGGAAGAGAGATTTAGTCCTCACTGAAGCAGTATGAGTTAATAATTTCTCTATCATTTCACTATAAAAAGATCATTTTTACAATGTTAATTAGAATAAGTTTGATCTCTGCCCTGGAAACCTCCTGTTTAAATTCATGAGGATGTGAATAAATACTGCACAGGTATATTACAAACCTATTCGCCATATAAAAAGGATTGTGCTTGTTTATTCAGTGGAGAAATAGGCTCAGTTGCTTAAAAGGCTAATTATAACCCTTACATTTCCCATAAAATACTTGTCCCTTTGTTGGGTGCATCGTAGCTAAAGTGTTGCTGTAACTGCTTGCAGTTTAGAAATCCTTTATTTAACAGAAGGAAATGAGCTATATCACGTTGCTTAGGTTACAGTCTTGGAGCTAAAAGTTAAATTAAAAAGCACCATAGAAAATGGACAATTAAAAAAGCTAATGACATAACTCTGGGGAAGATAAAGGAACAAACCAACATGGGGAAAGAGGTGGGTGTTACCACAGCTGGTGAGGGTAAGAATTGTCAGAGAAAAAAACCAAACAGCAAGGAAAGAAGAATCAAGATGAACAAATTATTTGAGAAGGGCTTTTAAAATATGCTTTGCAAAGTTAAATAAGGTTATCAATTCAGAAAAAGAAATGTCCTCTAAACACAAAACCCTCAGAAAAAACAAAAAAAACAAAGCAAAACATAATTAACCTGGGTACTAGAAAGCTAACCAATGACCCCAAGGGTTGGGCCTAGATAAATTATTAAAACCTATTTCACAAGAGCAAAGCAAATTGAGAATAAGAATACTACTGGGTCAAAGGGGAAAGTAGAGGAAAATTGTGAAAGTAAAAAGATTTCTTATGCAGGCGAAATCTAGACTCAATAACAATAATGTGCACATGTCATATTCCTGCCTTCAAGTGCCAAACTCTCCACAAGACTGAAGTCTCCGCTTCTCAAAATAGCTGGCTGAACACAAGTATCTGTAACCACAGAGGAAAGATGATGAAAATGCTTATGGGTCAATGCTCTGATCCTCAAAAGGTAGTGCTGCCCTTATTCCCCTCTGTGTCCCCAGTCTTAAACTGTGTTAGTGGTAGCAGTTGAAAACTAGAGAGCCTCCCTCTGGGAAGTCCACGGTAATCTAACTCATGCACACAAGAACCCATGAAGCCATGGAGGACACAGAACATTCTCTGTAGTGTAATTGAAATGAAGGATTTCAGAGCTGGAATACACCTTAGAGGTCAGCTAATCTTCTAACCAATGATGAAGCGCCTCCAAAAATGATGTACCTCTCCTCTCTAAATGCTTCCTGTCAGTACTGCTTTCCTATCGTAATTTTTTTTTTTATTTGTCTTCAAGTCTGGGTGACAGTGAGACATTTCACGTCCATGTTTCTGTGGCATTTTTCTTCTCCCTGTGTGCAGTCTGTAGTCCAGCTGGACCTCAAGAACACTAGGAAAGGACAACATGTATGATTTACCATCTCAAATGTCTGTGATTAGTGGAGATCTGCTTTACTATTCTGCTATGTTGGGAGGCATTTCTGAATGAGAAAATGTACATTCCACCCAGTCACCATACCTGGGAGAGTGGCTTCCCCGGCTGATGTTGTGCCTTCAGTTCTTCTATCTGTTTGTTCAGCAGAGTGACTTCAGCCTTTGCATGCAGTCTGTGGTTTGTTATTTATTTATTTATTTTCTTACTGGAAGCTTTTTTTTTTCATTTTGCAAGGGATGTCAATAGACAAATGTTTATTCATCACTTACCTATCATATAACCACAGTTATGTTCAGTAGACATCATGTTACTGTATTTGGGAAACAGGGACCAGATTCTCTAATAATCTACGTGAAGAGAAAAATCTAAATGAACAGGTATCTGGGCTTTATTATATGTTCTGCAAGAACTGAAAAAACTGTAGCTGGTAGGCTTGATCTTTCTACTGTAGCTGAACATCCTTCAGCCTGATGATGTCTTTGAGCTCTACCACCAACTGCTCTGCACAAGCCAGGTGTTTCAGAACTCTCTCATGTGTTCTGGTAAAGTTCATCCCAGTTTCCTGGGTTGATTCCTAGTTTTCAGATGAAAAAGTGGCCAATCCAGCAGGGAAAAGGTATCAGCTTCCAAACAGGAGTTTCCTTACTCCAACTTCATCCTTTGTTTTGCCTGACTCATATCCTATTAACTTAAGAATCTTTCAAACTTTGATCCAATCATCATCATCATCATCATCACAAACATTATACTATCTTCAGCATTTCAGAAATGTTAAACATTTTATAAATGTTATCTCATTTAAAGTATTACCTTACTTGTACCAAAGTGAAAATTAAAGAGAAGTATACATCACATACCATTTAGAAAAGGAGGACAGGGTAGCACCTGTGACTCCAAAGAGTAGCGTGCCAGCCCCATACACCAGAGGTGGTGGGTTCACATCCAGCCCTGCCCAAAACCTGCAATAAAAAAGAAAAGGAGCTCAAAACTTAAGTTAAGAGAGTCATTGAAAGCCAATATGCCCACACAGAGATCTGTCTCAGTAGAAGAATCCTCACATAAGCTGTGCCAATTGGAAGTAGATATTGGAACTGCCACAGAGAGTCCCTATTAGAGTGATGCAGTGTTCTGCTGCTCAAGGCAGGACCGGGAACCCTATTTTCTCACCCTAGGTGAACACAGAAATCAGTATCATTACAGACCCCCTTCGCAAAACACAAATAGGCTCCCTCATTCAAAACCTGAAAGGTTGGATGCCTCAGGATCATTTTTTGCACATAGTCCTCTGGCTAATTGTGCCATACTTCCCTAACCTCCCCGCCCACAGGATAGGAAAAGCAGCATTTAAACCCCCTACACTGAAAATTCAGGGGGCTTCCATATTGGATTCCCGCCTCCACTGCTGGAGGTTCTTTTCCCACTGGCTTATCACTCTTTCTAATAATCCTGTCAATGAACTCTATCATGTTGGTTATCTGTGTGGTCTGTGGTTTCATTCTTCCAACTCAGAGACCAAAGACTAGGCATAGAGGGAACTTTTCACAATGAGGGCAATGCCTACTGAAGCTGTGAGAGCAACACCACTGCCAAGAGTCTCCACTAGGGTGATGCCCAGTGGAACCATGGTAGCAGGACTGCCACCAAGACCCCACAACCAAAGAGCTACCAGTGTGCAAGGTCAACTACGGAGAGCTAGGTCGACTCATTCCAGCCAAACCGTAGGCACAGGACTGCCCAAGTCCTTGGGGACCCATCCTGCACACCAGAGTGGACATAGAGTCAAAGGAGATTATTCTGGAGCCTTTAGACCAGTGGTTCTCAACCTTCCTAATTACTGCCTTGTTCCAAATGGGGCCGTGACCCATAGGTTGAGAATCACTGCTTTAGATCCAATGTCTGCTGTCTTAGGTTTCAGACTTGCTTGGCCTTGTCACCCCTTTGCTCTTGCTTATTGCTCCCTTTTAAATGGGATCATGTACCCTATGATTGGACCACCACTTTATCTTGGAAGGATATAGCTGGTTTGGATTTTACAGGCTCACAGATAGGACTTTGTACTTTTAAACTGGTGCTGGAGGGACTTAATAGTTTGTAGCTATGAAAATGAAAAGAATTTACTTGTATGTCAGAAGGGGATAAGTTTTACAGGCCCAGGGGTGGAATGCGGTGGTTGGCATGTCCCCTCCAACACTCATATACAAACTTAATAGCCAATGTGGCAGTATGACGGAACGGGGGTTTAAGAGGTTACCGAATCATAAGTTCTGCCCTCAGTAATGGATAAATTCATTCATGGATTAACAGGCGAATGTCTTAATGGGTACCATGGGAGGGGAACAGGTGGCCCTATGAGAAGAGGAAGAGAGACCTGAGTCAGAACATTAGCACAGTCAGCCTCCTCACCCTATCATGCCCACAACCCTCTGGAGCAGCACAGAGAGCCCCCACCAACAAGAAGACCCTCACCAGCTACAGCCCATGACCTTGGATTTCTCAACCTGCACAACAAATGAATTCCCCTATTATTATTAATATTTTTTTATTAAATCATAGCTGTGTACATTAATGCAATCATAGGGCACCATACACTGGTTTTATACATAATCTGACATATTTTCATCACACTGGTTGACATAGCCTTCCTGGCATTTTCTTAGTTATTGTGTTAAGACATTTATATTCTACATTTAGTAAGTTTTACATGTACCATTGTAAGATGCACCATAGGTGTAATCCCACCAATTACCCTCCCTCCACCCATCCTCCCCCCTCCCTCCCCTTTCTCTCCCCTTGCCCCATATTCTTAGGTGATAACTGGTTATAGCTTTCATATGAAAGCCATAAATTAGTTTCATAGTAGGGCTGAGTACATTGGATACTTTTTCTTCCATTCTTGAAATACTTCACTAAGAAGAATATGTTCCAGCTCCATCCATGTAAACATGAAAGAGGTAAAGTCTCCATCTTTCTTTAAGTCTGCATAATATTCCATGGTGTACAAATACCACAATTTATTAATCCATTCGTGGTTCGATGGGCACTTGGACTTCTTCCATGACTTAGCAATTATGAATTGAGCTGCAATAAACATTCTGGTACAAATATTTGTTATAATGTGATTTTTTGGTCTTCTGGGTATATACCTAGTATATACACATTCTATGAAGTAAACATTACCCTGATACCAAAACCAGGAAAAGACCCAAACAAAGAGGAGAATTTCAGACCAATCTCACTCATGAATATACATGCAAAAATTCTCAACAAAATCCTAGCCAATAGATTACAGCTTATCATCAAAAAAGTCATTCATCATGATCAAATAGGTTTCATCCCAGAGATGAAAGGCTGGTTTAACATATGCAAGTCCATAAACGTTATCCACCATATTAACAGAGGCAAAAATAAAGATCATATGATCCTCTCAATAGATGCAGAAAAAGCATTTGATAAAATCCAGCATCCTTTTCTGATTAGAACACTGAAGAGTACAGGCATAGGTGGCACATTTCTGAAACTGATTGAACAATAAAAATCCTCAAAGAAAGCATAGGAAAAACACTGGAAGATACTGGCCTGGGAAAAGACTGCATGCAGAAGACTGCCATGGCAATTGCAACAACAACAAAAATAAAAAAATGGGACTTCATTAAACTGAAAAGCTTCTGTACAGCTAAGCAGACAACAACCAAAGCAAAGAGACAAACTACACAATGGGAAAGGATATTTGCATATTTTCAATCAGACAAAAGCTTGATAACTAGGATCTATAGAGAACTCAAATTAATCCACATGAAAAAAGCCAACAATCCCATATATCAATGGGCAATAGACATGAATAGAACCTTCTCTAAAGATGACAGACGAATGGCTAACAAACATAAGAAAAAATGTTCATCATTTCTATATATTAGAGAAATGCAAAGCAAAACAACCCTGAGATATCATCTAACCCCAGTGAGAATGGCCCACATCACAAAATCTCAAAACTGCAGATGCTGGCGTGGATGTGGAGAGAAGGGAACACTTTTACACTGCTGGTGGGACTGCAAACTAGTACAACCATTCTGGAAGGAAGTATGGAGAAACCTCAAAGCACTCAAGCTACACCTCCCATTTGATCCTGCAATCCCATTACTGGGCATCTACCCAGAAGGGAAAAAATCCTTTTATCATAAGGACACTTGTACTAGACTGTTTCTTGCAGCTCAATTTACAATCGCCAAAATGTGGAAACAGCCTAAATGCCCACCAACCCAGGAATGGATTAACAAACTGTGGTATATGTATACCATGGAATACTATTCAGCTGTTAAAAAAAGTGGAGACTTTACATCCTTCGTATTAACCTGGATGGAAGTGAAAGACATTATTCTTAGTAAAGCATCACAAGAATGGAGAAGCATGAATCCTAAGTACTCAATTTTGATATGAGGACAATTAATGACAATTAAGGTTGCGGGGTGGGGGAGGAAAAGCAGAAAGTGGGACAGAAGGAGAGGGTGGGGCCTTGGTGTGTGTCACACTTTATGGGGGCAAGACATGATTGCAAGAGGGACTTTACCTAACAATTGCAAACAGTGTAACCTGGCTTATTGTACCCTCAATGAATCCCCAACAATTAAAAAAAAAAATACACTACTGGGACCTGATCAAATTAAAAAGCTTTTGCACAGCCAAGAACACAGTAAGTAAAGCAAGCAGTCAGCCCTCAGAGTGGGAGAAGATATTTTCAGGTTATGTCTCCAACAAAGGTTTAATAATCAGAATCCACTGAAACTCCAACATATAAGCAAGAAAAGAACAAGTGATCCCATCGCAGGCTGGGCAAGGAACTTGAAGAGAAACTTCTCTGAAGAAGACAGGCGCACGGCTGTCTTCATATGAAAAAATGCTTATCATCCTTAATCATCAGAGAAATGCAAATCAAAACTACTTTGAGATATCATCTACCTCCAGTAAGATTAGCCCATATCACAAAATCCCAAGACCAGAGGTGTTGGCGTGGATGTGGAGAAAAGGGAACACTTCTACACTGCTGGTGGGAATGCAAATTAATACATTCCTTTTGGAAAGATGTTTGGAGAACACTTAGAGATCTAAAAATAGATCTGCCATTCAATCCTATAATTCCTCTACTAGGTATATACCCAGAAGACCAAAAATCACATTATAACAAAGATATCTATAGCTGAATGTTTATTGCAGCCCAATTCATAATTGCTAAGTCATGGAAAAAGCCAAAGTGCCCATCAATCCACGAATGGATTAATAAATTGTGGTATATGTGCACCATGGAATATTATGCAGCCTTAAAGGAAGATGGAGACTTTACCTCTTTCATGTTTACATGGGTGGAGCTGGAACATATTCTTTTTAGTAAAGTTTCTCAAGAATGGAAGAAAAAGTATCCAATGTACTCAGCCCTACTATGAAACTAATTTTCATATGAAAGCTATAACCCAGTTATAACCTAAGAATAGGGGGAAGGGGGAGAAGGAGTGGAGGGAGGGGGGAGGATGGGTGGAGGGAGGGTGATTGGTGGGATTACACCTACGGTGTATCTTACAAGGGTGCATGTGAAACTTAGTAAATGTAGAATATAAATGTCTTGGCACAATAACTAAGAAAATGCCAGGAACGCTATGTTAACCAGTGTGATGAAAATGTGTCAAACGGTCTATAAAACCAGTGTATGGTGCCCCATGATCACATTAATGTACACAGCTATGATTTAATAAAAAAAAGAAAAAAACAAGTTGTAATTTAGTTTCTTGCAAATGTTTTTGAGTGCTTTCAAGTTCCCGTGTCTTATTTTTCATGTCATTTTTACACTGGCCAAGTTCATTTTTATTAGTCATAAACTACTCTGGTACCTAAATATGTGAAACACTAAGAATTAAAACAGACTGATCTGGTTGTTAAGACATCTGGGTAACCCATAATATGCTATTAGAAAAAGGAAACAAATTACTTCATGCAAAAGCTATAACAAGTGACCAGCTGTTTTATATGGCACCTGTCTTCTTTCTGTAAGTTTATTCTGAAGTGTGAGATTGGATAACAGGTCTGGTATAGGGATACCAAATCTTCAGTTTCCTTCCAGCACTGTCTATGGATTTTAATACAAATGTATTAAAGTAAAAGAAGCATCAAAGGGTCCAGTCTGTTGCCTAACTTAGTTATCATTTTTACTTAATATCCTTTCTCTCCAAATATATGTATCCCTTCCTCTGATAATCCAGTCAACAAAAATGCTTTGGCACTCACTATTTTGTAGCTATACAACAAATCTGCATTATTCAGTTATCTCCTGAAAACATTGCATTCATTAGGCTTTTTCACTATCATTGATGAGAGTAAAATCATTATTCCAACTTACTTTTGGTATAAGGGTCAGCCAGAAAAAAATCTTAAAGAAGGAAACTGTATCAGGTCCTTCACATTCTAAAGTTTCTTATAGTGTTTGCTTTCTTTTTTTTTTATTAAATCATAACTGTATATAATGATATGATTATGGGGCATCATACACTCACTACATAAACCATTTGACACATTTTTATCACATTGGTTAACATAGCCTTTCTGGCGTTATCTCAGTTACTGTGCCAAAACATTTACATTCTACATTTACCAAGTTTCGCAAATACCCCTGTAATATGCACCACAGGTGTGATCCCACCGATTTCCCTCCCTCCAACCACACCCCCCCCTTTCCCACTTCCCCCAATTGTTAAGTTGCAGCTGGGTTATAGGTTTCATGTGAGAGTCCCAAATTAGTTTAATAGTAGGGCTGTGAACATTGGGTATTTTTTCTTCCATTCTTGGGATACTTTACTAAGAAGAATATGTTCCAGCTCCATCCATGTAAACATGAAAGAGGTAAAGTCTCCATCTTTCTTTAAGGCTGCATAGTATTCCATGGTATACATATACCACAATTTATTAATCCATTCATGGATCGATGGGCACTTGGGCTTTTTCCATGACTTAGCTATTATGAATTGGGCTGCAATAAACATTCTGGTACAAATATCTTTGTTATGTTGTGATTTTTGGTCTTCTGGGTATATGCCCAGCAGCGGAATTACAGGATTGAATGGCAGATCTATTTTTAGATCTCTGAGTGTTCTCCATATATCTTTCCAAAAGGAATGTATTAATTTGCATTCCCACCAGCAGTGCAGAAGTGTTCCCTTTTCTCCGCATCCACGCCAACATCTTTGGTCTTGAGATTTTGTGATATAGGCTAGTCTCATTGGAGTTAGATGATATCTCAAAGTAGTTTTGATTTGCATTTCTCTGATGATTAAAGATGATGAGCATTTTTTCATATGTCTGAAGGCCGTGCGCCTGTCTTCTTCAGAGAAGTTTCTCTTCAAATCCCTTGCCCAGCCTGCGATGGGATCCCTTGTTTTTTTCTTGCTGATGCGTTTGAGTTCTCTGTGGATTCTGGTTATTAAACCTTTGTCAGAGTTATACCCTGCAAATATCTTCTCCCATTCTGAGGGCTGTCTGCTTGCTCTGCTTACTGTGTTCTTAGCTGTGCAGAAACTTTTTAGTTTGATCAAGTCCCAGTAGTGTATTTTTGAAGCTGCTTCAATTGCCCGGGGGGTTCTCCTCATGAAATGCTCACCCAGACCAATTTCTTCAAGGGTTTTCCCTGCATTCTCCTCTAGTATTTTTATAGTTTCATGTCTTAAGTTTAAATCTTTAATCCAATGAGAGTCTATCTTAGTTAATGGTGAAAGGTGTGGGTCCAATTTCAGTCTTCTGCAGGTTGCCAGCCAGTTCACCCAGCACCATTTGTTAAATAGGGAATCTTTTCCCCACTGAATGTTTTTAATTGGCTTGTCAAAAATCAAATAGCGGTAAGTAGCTGGATTCATCTCTTGGTTCTCTATTCTATTCCAGATATCTACTTCTCTGTTTTTGTGCCAATACCATGCTGTTTTGATCACTATCGATTTGTAGTAAAGTCTGAGGCCCGGTAGTGTGATTCCTCCTGTTTTGTTTTTATTTCTGAGTAATGTCTTGGCTATTCGAGGTTTTTTCTGATTCCATATAAAACGAAGTAATGTTTTTTCAAGATCTTTAAAATATGACAGTGGAGCTTTAATAGGGAGTGCGTTGAAATTATATATTGCTTTGGGTAGTATGGACATTTTGATAATGTTGATTCTTCCTAGCCATGAGCATGGTATGTTTTTCCATTTGTTAACATTTTCAGCTATTTCTTTTCTTAGAGTTTCATAGTTCTCTTTATAGAGATCTTTCACGTCTTTTGTTAGGTAAATTCCCAAATATTTCATCTTCTTTGGCACTACTGTGAATGGGATAGAGTCCTTAACTGTTTTTTCAATTTGACTGTTGTGGTGTATATAAAGGCTACCGATTTTTGAATGTTGATTTTGTAACCTGAGAGACTGCTGTATTCCTTGATCACTTCTAGGAGTTTTGTAGTAAAGTCCCTAGTGTTTTCCAGATACACAATGATATCATCTGCAAAAAGCGAAAGTTTGATTTCTTCTGACCCTATATGGATACCCTTGATCGCCTTTTCTTCCCTAATTGTGGTGGCTAAAACTTCCATTACAATGTTGAAAAGCAATGGAGAAAATGGGCAGCCTTGTCTGGTTCCTGATCTGAGTGGAAATGATTCCAATTTAACTCCATTCAATATGATATTGGCTGTGGGTTTGCTGTAGATAGCCTCTATCAGTTTAAGACAATTCCCTTCTAGACCAATTTTCTTGAGTGTTCTGATCATGAAGGGATGCTGGATATTATCAAAAGCTTTTTCTGCATCAATTGAGAGAATCATATGGTCTTTGTTTTTTAATTTGTTTATGTGCTGAATTACATTTATAGATTTACGTATATTGAACCAGCCTTGAGACCCTGGGATAAAACCAACTTGGTCATGATGTATAATTTGTTTGATGTGTTGCTGGATTCTGTTTGTTAGGATCTTGTTGAATATTTTTGCATCTATATTCATTAGTGATATTGGTCTATAATTTTCTTTTCTTGTTGGGTCTTTTCCTGGTTTGGGGATCAGGGTGACATTTGCTTCATAGAACGTGTTGGGTAGTCTTCCTTCTTTTTCTACATTTTGAAACAGGTTGAGTAATATAGGTACTAATTCCTCTTTAAAGGTTTGGTAGAATTCTGACGTGAAACCATCTGGTCCCGGGCTTTTCTTTTTAGGGAGGTTTTGTATATTTGATGCTATTTCTGAACTTGATATGGGTCTGTTCAACATTTCCACTTGATTCTGGTTAAGTCTTGGAAGGTGGCGTGCTTCCAAGTATCGGTCTATTTCCTTCAGATTTTCATATTTCTGAGAATAAAGTTTCTTGTAATATTCATTAAGGATTTTTTGGATTTCTGATGAGTCTGTGGTTATTTCGTCTTTGTTGTTTCTGATTGATGATATTAGAGATTTTACTCTTTTTTTCCTGATTAGGTTGGCCAGAGGTTTATCTATTTTATTGACCTTTTCAAAAAACCAGCTTTTTGATTTATTGATGTGTTGTATTATTCTTTTGTTTTCAATTTCATTTAATTCTGCTCTACTTTTGGTTATTTCTTTTCTTCTACTGGGTTTGGGGTTGGAATGTTCTTCCTTTTCCAGTTGCGTGAGATGTCCCATTAAGTTGTTAACTTCCTCTCTTTCCATTCTCTTGAGGAAGGCTTGCAGTGCTATAAATTTCCCTCTTAGAACTGCCTTTGCAGTGTCCCAGAGGTTCTGATAGCTTGTGTCTTCATTGTCATTTTGTTCCAAAAAATTGGTGATTTCTTTCTTAATCTCATCTCTGACCCAGCTATCATTCAGCATAAGGTTATTTAACTTCCATGTTTTTGTATGGGTATGCATATTCCTGTTGTTACTCAATTCAAGTTTTATTCCATGATGGTCCGAGAAGATGCATGGAATAATTTCTATTCCTTTAAATTTACTGAGGTTAGACTTGTGACCTAAAATGTGATCAATTTTGGAGTAAGTTCCGTGGGCTGATGGGAAGTATGTGTATTCAGTTTTGTTGGGATGAAATGTTCTGTAGATGTCTGCTAAATCTAAATATTGGATAGTTAGGTTTAAATCTAAGATTTCTTTGCTCAGCTTCTTTCTGGAGGATCGATCCATCACTGCCAAGGGAGTGTTGAAATCTCCAACGATTATGGAGCTGGAGGAAATCAAGTTACTCATGTCTGTTAGAGTTTCTCTTATAAATTGAGGTGCATTCTGGTTGGGTGCATAGATATTAATAATTGAGATCTCGTCATATTGAGTATTACCCTTAACAAATATGAAGTGACCATTCTTGTCCTTCCTTACTTTTGATGGTTTAAAGCCTACTGTATCTGCAAATAAAATTGCAACACCTGCTTTTTTCTGATTACCATTTGCCTGAAATATGGATGACCATCCTTTCACCCTGAGTCTGTATTTGTCTTTTAAGTTGAGATGTGACTCTTGTATGCAACAAATATCTGGCTTGAGTTTTTGTATCCAGTCAGCTAACCTATGCCTCTTTAGAGGACAGTTTAAGCCATTCACATTGATGGAGAGTATTGATAAGTCTGGTGGAATTTTGGGTATCGAGTTTTTCAAAGGTCCAGTGGACATTTTTAATCCTTTCGCCAGTGTGGAAGTTGGAGTTTGATCCGAAGTTTCTGAGTGAGTTTACTTTTGTGGTATAGGATTGGGTTGGTCATTGTGGAGGATAGGTCTGAGAACATCCTGAAGAGCTGGTTTACTTATGGCAAATTTTTTGAACATATGAATGTCATTGAAGTATTTAATTTCTCCATCATAGATGAAACTCAGTTTAGCTGGATACAAGATCCTGGGTTGAAAGCTTTTTTGCTTTAGGAGATTAAAAGTTGATGACCAGCCTCTTCTTGCTTGAAAAGTTTCAGCAGAGAGATCTGCAGTTATTCTAATATTCTTACCTTTGTACGTTATAGTTTTCTTTCGCCGGGCTGCTTTGAGAATCTTCTCTTTCATGTTAACTTTAGTGAAGCTAATTATGATATGTCTGGGAGATGGCTTATTGGAGTTGAATCGTGCTGGGGTTCTGAAGCTGTCTGCTATCTGAATTTCAGATTCTCTAGGCATGTCTGGAAAATTTTCTTTCATAATTTCATGTAGAAGGGCCTCTGTGCCCTTGGCAGCCACTTCATCAGTCTCCGAAATTCCTATAACCCTTATGTTGTTTTTTTTTTCGAATTATCTGAGAGCTCTCTGAGTGAGTGATCTGTTTTTGCTCTCCATTTCTCTTCCTCTTTGAGAGATTGGGAGCGTTCGAAGACTTTATCTTCAATGTCAGAAATCCTTTCTTCTGCTTGCTCCATTCTGTTACTGAGGGATTCTACTGTATTTTTCATATCTTTGAGGGCTGTAAGTTCTTGTTTCAGTGTGTCTAATTCTTTTGTGGTTTTGTCTTTAAATTCGTTAAATTCTTGAGACAGTTTTTGAATTTCTCTTCGAATTCGTAATTCCATTTTATTAATCTTGTCTGCAAACCAAATTCTGAATTCGACTTCTGACATCTCAGGCAGTTGTTTGTGAATGGGATCTTCAATCACATCTGCCGTATCTTTTCTTGGGGGGGTTGATCTATTCTGGTTATTCATGTTACCAGAGTTTTTCCGCTGATTCTGCCACATGGTTTACTCCCTTTGGTTTTTCCCCTGGGGTTTTATCGAGGGCCCGTACAGTGTTGTGGCCTGAGAAACTGGGGCCCTGTCTGGTGTGGTGGAGCAAAGTGGTTCTGTCTTGTTTTCAGCTGGTTTCTGTTCGATCCTATTGCAACTTCTACTCTGGCTTGAAGTCTCAGCTGTGTGGAAAAATCAGCAATTAAGTCACCCCTCCTGCCCACCTCTGGCCCCTTGGAAAAGGAGAATCAAACCTTCCTACAATCGCACACCCAGGGCACCGCCTGAAATGTCCTCAGTCTATTAGCCGAGTTCAAAAGGTCCGAATCAACTGTCTCAATCGGCACTTGTCTCTGGTGGAAGGGTTCAAGAGGTCTCTGGGAACTGGATCACAGGGGCCTGGTGACTCCTCTGACACAGCTCACCCCAGTGCAGCGTGGAGTCAGGAGGAGCCACCCAGCAAACAGAGCAGTCTGGGAAGGTTGACGTCTCCTTCCTCACTTTGCCCCTCCGTCGGACCCAGTCACTGGTATCTCTGCAGATGGCTAACCCATTTGCCTGCAGTGAACAGACACTCCAGGGGTTTGCACCTGCCTGAATCGCAAGGAAGTCTGCCAGGCCCCCGCAGACTGCCGCTATCTAGCAGGAGGAGATGGGGCCTGACATCTTTGAGTGTTTGATGCAGGTGATGGGAAGGAGGTGTTCACTCGGGCTTAGCCCCGTCCCTGATGGATGCTGCTAACAGAACAGAACAGAACAGACAACTTTGTGAGGTTCTGTCTCTGTTCCTGTCGTCGCCTACAGGAGACGGGCTGTTTTGAGTTCAAACGTCTTTGCTGCTGGAGAATTGCGTCTGAACACCTCTCTGGGTCGGCCCCGCCCTGGAGGCTTCCGGGTTTGTGAGCCGTGTCACCGGTGGCCTCCTCTGGTTGCCCAGGGAGACAGGGGGTGTGTCCTCAGAATATCCAGAAGTGAGCGTTCTGCCGTTAAAGAAAAAACGGCTGTTGATCTACCTCCAGGGAACTGCTGCTCTGGTGTGGGCACTCAGGCGACCCTTTTCTCCTCTGTCCCGCGCCCCAGAGTCAGCACTGAGCGGCCGCAGTTTGTGCTGGGTCCACACCCCTTAAGAGATCCCCCAAGAATCAGAACTCTTGGGGGATGGGCCCCCAGACCCCGATTGGGAGTGGGGCGGGGGGAAGCTAGAGTTTCATTCAGTTTTACGCAACACTACGGTCCAGGGAGGGCTCCTGCACTGCACCGCAGGGAAGTGCTGCCAAGGCTTGATTTCCCCTCAGCAGAGTGCCCTCTCCTCGCTCACGTATCCCAGAGTCAGCGCTCACCTGACGCAGCTCAGGCACTGTGCACTCCCCTCGAGAAATCACCCAAGGAGTCGAACTCCTGGGGGATAGGCCCTCAGACCCCGAGTGAGAGTAGGGGTTCTCAGCTCTCAGCGGGGAGGCCAGAATCTTATTCAGTCTTGGGCACCGTATGCCCGGGGAGGGTTGGTGCACTGCACTGCAGGGAAGTGCCGCGAGGCGTGACTCCCCCTCAGCCCGGTGCCCTCTCCTCACTCGGTGCGCCTCAGAGTCAATTCTGACCAGTCGCAACTCGGGGACTGTCCACTCCCCTTGAGAAATCACCCAAGGATCCGAAGTCCTGGGGGACAGGCCTCCAGCCCTCAGTGGGCGGCAGGGGAGCGCCGGGGATTCAGGGTTGCCGGCAAAGGATTCCCAAAGTTTTATTTAGCCCTATGTCCGGCAGGAGAACGCCACGGCACCCCAGTAGGGGATTTAGGTCCAGTTTTTAGAAGGTCTCTCGCGTGGAGTGTAGTGGTAGGGCCTTTAATTTCTGCCCGCTTGTTCTATTTTGGGGCTCTAGAGCCGGTCTCATGGGGGAGGGGGACTCCCGTCCGCTTGGTGGTGGATTTTGTACCTTTTGTTTGCGTCCTTCTGATCACAACTTGCCTCAGCGGTGTTGATGTGCGTTCTTCAGCCTTCTCTCTTGGTGAGGCTCAAGTCCACCAGGATACTTACTAAATTCCTATCCCTTAACTCTCCTTCTGGACGGGAGCCTTTGTTGAAAGCTGGCTTCAGTCCGCCATCTTGTCTCCCTACATGTAGTGTTTGCTTTCCATGTAACATTGAATGCCGTTTTAAATGCTTACCCTACTTAGTTTGTCCTCAACATCACCAATTTTTTCAATCAGTTCCACAATCTATTTTTCTTGAGCAGTTAATTTTCCATTCATGGCTCTAAAATAAAGTTTAATGTAAGTTTAATAGTTATCTTATGTGTATCAAATTTGTAAAGCTAGATAGTCAGCAGAGTATTATAACTCAAAGTAGAGAGGGAGGGACTACAACTTAAGCTTTTGTAATCAGGGATATGGAATATAAATACTCCCCACAGAATGCTGGGAAGACCTGAGACTGGAAGTTATCAGGTATCACATTGGAAGGGGTGAGATAATGGGCTAAAAACTGGAGGCCTAAATTAAACTATGTGTACAGGCTAATTATACCCCTGACCCTTGCACACATACCACTATCACACCACCACATAAACCTTCATGAGGTTTAATCAAGGGATTATTCTCTAGGGCAGTTTCTCTGCCTTAGCACAACTGATAACTTTCAACCAGATATTTCTTTGTTGTGGGGAAGTCCTGTGCATTTCAGTATGTTTAGTAACATCCCAGTCATGACAATCAGAAAATGTCTCTGGCATTGACATTATTCTTAGTAAAGCATCACAAGAATGGAGAAGCATGAATCCTATGTACTCAATTTTGATATGAGGATAATTAATGACAATTAAAGTTATGGGGGGGAAGAAAGAGGGATGGAGGGAGGGGGTGGGGCCTTGGTATGTGTCACACTTTCTGGGGGCAAGACATGATTGCAAGAGGGACTTTATCTAACAATTGCAATCAGTGTAACCTGGCTTATTGTACCCTCAATGAATCCCCAACAATAAAAAAATAAATAAATAAAAAACAAGTCAAGGCACAGGAAAAAAAAAAAAGATGGAGACTTTACTTCTTTTATGTTTATGTGGATGGAGCTGGAACATATTCTTCTCAGTAAAGTATCTCAAGAATGGAAGAAAAAGTATACAAGGTACTCAGCTGTACTATCAAACCAATATATAAGCGAACACACTTCCATATGAAAGGTATATCCTGCCTACAGCCCAAGATGAAGGGGACAGAGTAAAGGGAGGGGTGGGGAGGGGGGAGGATGGGTGGACAGAGGGTAATTGGTGAGACCACACCCATGGTGCATGTTACAAAGGTACATGTCAAATCTACTAAGTTTAGAGTATAAATACCTAAACACAATAATCAAGAATGTGCAGTGAAGGCTATGTTTGAAAGTAATTCAAATTGTATGTAAAACCAGCACATTGTACCCCATAAATGCATTAATGTACACAGCTATGATTTAATAAAAAATAAAAAAAAGATTGGCCACTTTCTCCTCAGACTCGGGATTATTGGGAAGCAAATCTCATATAATTTCATCCATTCACTTCAGCATATCTCTTAGAGTTAAGAGCATTTAAGACCATTATCTCATCTAAAATGTTTGACTTTGATTTCTTCATATCAAATGCCTAGTCAGTGTTCAATTTTACCGATTGTCTCATATGTGTGTTAAATTGGTTTTCTTGCACCAGGACTCATCACTAAATTTGGTTGTTAGGTCTTAAGTAGCTAACTAGATTATCATCCAAACTTTTTAGAGTGAAAGGGGCCATTCTTATTAATTCTCACAACACAACAAGGAGTGTCTCAAGCAAACTAGGACTTAACTCTTTCTAGTTTTAAGTTTCTTTCTCCTTCCCATTACAGGTGTGAGCAACCATGTACAGCTTCTAATTTCTTTACATGAAGAAATATATTCTAAGACCAGGCATGGTGGCTCTCACCTGTAATCCTAACACTCTGAGAGGCCATGGCAGTTGGATCACTTGAGCTCAGGACTTCAAGACCAGCCTGGGCAAGAGTGGAACCCCATTTTTACTAAAAATAGAAGAACTAGCCAGGTGTTGTGCCTGTAGTCCCAGCTACTCAGGAGGCTAAGGCAAGAGGATCTCTTGAGGCCAAGAGTTGGAAACCATGGCACTCTACCCAGGTTGACAGAGTGAGACACTGCTTCAAAAACCAAACAAAATAAAAGATGCAAATAAATAAAGTTTGTAAATGTAAATAAGTGCAAATTTTGTTGAGGATATCAACTGGGTGGAAGCTGATGAAAACAATAAACTGTCACTAGAAAATAGTTCAACATATAGCATATTTAAGTTTAAATCACTAGATAAAAAGCCTTTCACAGGCAATTTAACAAATTCTATTTAACAATTACGTGTTTCTTGGCCAAGCAACGTGGCTCATGTCTGCAATCCTAGCACTCTGGGAGGCTGAGGTAGATGGACTGCCTGAACTCACAGGTTAAAGACAAGCCTGAGCCAGAGCAAGACCTCATCCAGAAAAATAGCCAGGTGTTGTAGGGGCCACCTGTAGTCCCAGCTACTTGGGAGGCTAAGGCAAGAGAATCACTTCAGACCAAGTGTTTGAGGTTGCTGTGAGCTATGATGCCACAGCACTCTACCAAGGACAAAAACAAAACAAACACACACACACGCACACACACAAAAAAACTATTATTTGTTTCAGTTCTTTGTTTTCACGTTTGTCAAAGTGAAGGGCCTGGCAGCGAATCCTAACCCTGTGATTGGGCAGAGAAGTGGGGGAAAACAGCTACTGTTTAAGAAGACCATTTTTTTTCCTCTAGTTCTAAATGAGTAATTGACCTTGGGTCTTCTGCAGAATGCCAGCACCTTATCTCAAAACTACTTATAACATAGCAACCACAGTTTTTGTTTTTGTTTTTTTTTTTGCAGCCATTAAAAATAGTTTTTAACAAACTCTGTAGTAACTCTTTAATTGCTGGAAAGAGAGGGTTTTGATTGCAACACTACAATGTTAACTAACTCCCACCCAGACATGTTAAGGGCAATAGGAGACATAGGGGATATAAGAGAGAGAGAAGCTAAAAAGGCTAGTTAGCAGGGTGAGGAGGGCGGCAGGGCAGAGTTGGTCTTTCACCAGGGGCTGAGAGATTCTCAGCGGCTGCCCCTTGGGTGAAAGTTGGCCCTGGTGCCCCAGCCACCACCAGGGAAAGCCCGCCCTCCTGAGTCTCACAGCTTCCTGCGTGGTCAGTTCCAGATAGAGCCAGCCAATCCTAAACCTCCTAAGTCACCTCAGTCCCTGCCCCGACCAGCCTCCCAACTTGGTCCTGGTCCCCCACCGCCATGGGAAACTCAAAATGCATCGGGCCAAAGAGTATAAAACCCACCATCATTTCTACCTTGGGGTTATCCCCTCTGAGCAGAGTCCTGCCAGAGGTACAGCCTAAGCATGCTTGAATGTCACTCCTTCGTTTTTTGCATGTGTGTCTGGTGATCTCTCAGTGGACGAATTTGGTCTTAACATTGGGAGGGGGCACCCGGATCCCCCTCCTGAGACGTCACTGCATGGAGTGCTTCAGGAACCTGCCGGTGAATTGTGAGTCTTGGGTGAATGGAATGAATGGTTGGTGTCTGGTAACTGGTAACTGTTTTGTGGGACCTAGGTGGACGCGCTGCAGAAGGGTTCCGACGTGAGCCGGGAGAGACATCTCTGCTTCACCTGGTTTCAGGATTGCTCTGGTGGATTTTGCGTCCACAGAGCCTGGTTTCACAGAGTCGGGGAGGACGGCTCCATCTGGTTGTTTGGTTAAAGGCGCCTGAGTGAGTGAGTAATTAGTATCTGTGTTTGTGTGATTAATTAGTGTTTGTGTTTGTCCTGGATGGAATTAAGTGTTCATGTGTCACTTTAGTGATTATTTTCAGCTCTTTGTTGATACTTTGTTAAAGGATTGGTGGCGCCACCCCCCTCCGCACTCGACCCGGGTGGTGTGTGTGAGTGGGTAGCAGACCTCTATCTTCAGGGGAACTTGGGAGATTTCTCCCCTGTAGAAACTGGGTTATTAACTTTCTTTCTACTATGTATCTTGGACCCTCACCCGCGTGGGGCATTTTTGGCCTGGCAATCTTTGTGCTCTTTGTCTTTGTTATCTGTGTTGGGCTTGGTAGTGCTGCCCTTTCCGATTGGTCAGTCAGGGAGCGCGTGGCTTTAGCCTGCCTGTATTACCTTTTGGCAGTTTCGTTTGCATTTCTAACCCTGTCTAAAGAATTTTTTTTTCCATAGATAGGTCTAATTCCTCTGCTCTTCCTTAAAAATCTCCTTTAATACCTCTCTGCTCTGTTTCCTTGACTAGCCATGGGCCAAACACAGACCACCCCCTTAACCCTCTTCCTCACCCATTTCTGAGATGTCCAGGCCCAGGCCAGTGATTTAGGCCTAGTGACAAAAAGAGGCAAACTTACCATTTTCTGCCACAATCACTGGCCCACCTATGGTGTCGGGTGGCTGGAGGAGGGAACTTTTAATCTCCCCACCATATACCAAGTGAAAGACATAGTTTATGGGAAGCCAGCCCACTCTGACCAGGTGGCTTATATCACCACCTGGCAGGTTGTGGTGGAACAGCCCCCCTCTTGGCTGAAGCCCTTCTTCCCTCCAAGCCCCGCAGTCCTCACTCTGCAGGAGAAACCAGGGAAGCACCAAACCAAGCCTTCAGCCCCACTTTATCCAGTTCTCCCACAAGCCTCTGAGCCTCAGGAGGAAATGCTTCTGTTAAACCCTCCTCCATACCAAACCAGGGGGGTGGAGAGGCCGAGGCAGTAGGTGCTGGAGGGGGAAGGGAGGGACCTAACACAAGGGGAAGAACTCAAAGAGAAAGGGCCCAATGGACCGGCTCTGAGCCGGACCCGACAGTCCTTCCTCTTTGAGCCATAGGGCCCCCTGATGTACAAGGAGGCCAAAATGGTATCTATTGGCCATTCTTGACGAGCAACCTTTATAACTGGAAAATGCAGACACCATCATTTTCAGAGAAGCCTAGTGGTTTAATCAATTTGTTAGATTCCACCCTATTCACACATTAACCCACGTGGGTCAATTGTAGTCAACGCCTCCAGATCCTCTTTACCACCGAGGAAAGGGAGAGGATTCTGGCAGAGTCTCAGAAGCTAGTCCCTGGGGCGGGTGAGACCCCTACCTTGAACCCTGCACATGTTGCTGAGGAATTTCCCTCATCATGTCCTGATTGGAATTATAACACCTCTGAAGGTAAGGGGAGGAAGGTTCTCAGGAAGGGGCTCCAGGCAGCGACCGGAAGCCTACAAATTTGGCTAAAGTTAGTCAGATTAAGCAAGGTAAGGCACCTGGGGCATTCCTGGAACGCCTCTTAGAGGTGTACCGGATTTACACCCCCATAAACCCAGATGACCCCATTAACCGCTCTGCTGTAATCATGTCCTTTGTTAATCAAGCAGCACCAGACATTCGTCGGAAGCTACAAGGACTAGAACACCCAGGGGATAAAACTGTCTCTGAACTTCTGGCAGTAGCAGAGAAGGTATACAACAACCGGGAGGAAGGGAGAGCCCCCCCTTGGGAGGGACCAGTGTGCCTACTGCAAGAAAAAGGGGCACTAGAAAAATGAGTGCCCCGTGCGGTCAAGAAGGACACGACAGGGCCAGGCCCGAATCCTGGAACTAGGGGAACTGAGCGACTAGGGAAGATGGGGTTCAGAGCCCCTTCCCGAACCCAGGGTAACTCTACAAGTGGAGGGGAAACCCGTGGAATTCCTGGTGGACACAAGCGCTCAGCATTCCATCCTCAAATGGCCTCTCGGAAGCCTACCTAACCGTAAGTCATGGGTCCACAGGGACTAGTCAATATTCATGGACTACTCAAAGGACAGTGGATTTAGGGAACAACCGAGTAACACACACCTTCATGGTCATTCCTGAGTGCCCCTACCCACTGTTAGGAAGACTTGTTAACCAAAATGGGAGCTCATATCTACTATCAACCTCAGTGAATATTGGAGAAATAACCCTGGTATAAGCCTGCTTCAGTATGTAGATAACCTCCTAGTGGTAGCAAACAGCCAGGATGAGTGCCATCAAGCCTCCCGAAACCTCCTTCAGACCCTAGGGGAGTGGGGGTATCGAGCCTCAGCTAGGAAGGCTCAGACCTGTAAAACCTAAGTAACCTATCTTGGTTACATACTCAAGGGGGGATAGAAGTGGCTATCAGACTCTAGAAAAAAGCTATCTTAAAAATTCCTAGACCTGAAAACAGGAGAAAAATCAGAGAATTCCTAGGGTCAGCAGGGTTTTGCCAGCTGTGGATTCCAGGGTTTGCTGAAAAGACAAAGCCATTGTATGGGGCCACCCGAGGACAGAAGCCCTTAATTTGGACCGAGCCAGTGGCTCAAGCTTTTGAGACTATTAAAGCTGACCTCCTATAAGCCCTGGCTCTGGCCCTCCATGACATGACCAAACCCTTTCATCTGTATGTGGACGAGAGGGCAGGAGTAGCAAAAGGAGCCCTAACCCAAGCCCTAGGGCCCTGGAAGTGACTGGTGGCTTACTTATCAAAACATTAGATCCTGTAGCCGCAGGATGGCCGCCTTGCCTGTGTAGTATAGCGCCACAGCCTTATTAATCAAAGATGCACACAAACTAACTCTGGGCCAAGACTTAACTATAACTCCCCCCCCCCAATGCTATTAAAGGGGTGCTCAAACAGCCACCTGACTGGTGGCTGACCAATGCCAGGCTGACCCACTACCAGGCCTTGCTATTAAACCCACCAAAGATCCAGTTTACCTCCAGTACTGCCCTCAACCCGGCTACTTTGCTACCTGACCCGGACCTGGCACAGCCACTTCATAACTATACCGAGATCCTGAGCCAGGTCCATTGCATCCGAGATGATCTCCAGGACTGCCCTCTACCTCATGCAGAACACCTGGTCCACGGATGCCAGCAGTTTCATCAAAAATGGCAACAGGTATGCAGGGGCAGTGGTCACAACAGAGACCAAAGTGGTCTAGGCAGAACCTTTGCCCCCTGGCACTTCGGCCCCAAAAGCAGAACTTATATCCCTCACCCAAGCCCTCCGGGTAGGGAAGGATAAGTGGCTAAACATATACACAGATCGCCGCTACGCTTTTGCAACAGCACATGTGCATGGTGCTATCTATAAAGAGAGAGGACTGTTAGCAGAGGGAAAAACCATCAAGAACAAACAAGAGACATTAGACCTCATACAGGCACTCTGGTCTCCAAAAGAACTGGCTATCATACATTGTTCAGGGCACCAGAAACCTCTAACCCTGGTCACAAGGAGAAATTGTTATGCAGAGGCCACAGCAACTGACACCCCAGCCACCCCGGTCCTGATGGCACAACTACCCCCTGTACCTGTACCTAATCTGCCAGGGCCTGAATATACCAAAGAAGACCTGACCCAAATACACAGAAAAGTGCTATTGTGCTACCAGGAAAACAAATGATACTATACTCCAACTACAAGACTGATTCTCCCTGACAATCTTGGCCTAAACCTGACTTACCAGATCCACAGCAGCACTCACATGGGGCCACAGAAAACTGAGGATTTGTTGCGCAGAGGGCCCCTCAAGATATTTAATCTCTAGGCCAAAATGCAGTCTGTCACTTCCAAATGCAACACCTGCAAACTGGTAAACACTAAAGCCAATACGGGACCACCCGGCACAAGAGAACAAGGAACTAGGCCTGGGACTTACCAGGAGGTGAACTTTACAGAAATAAAACCTGGAAAGTATGGATATAAATACCTTCTAGTTTTCATAGATACTTTCTCAGGATGAGTAGAAGCCTGAAACTGCCACCGTGGTGAAAAAAAATTACTAGAAGACATCATCCCAGATATGAACTTCCCACTCAGGTAAGATCAGACAATGACCCAGCATTTATCTCCCAAATATAACAAAATTTGGCTTCACTTTTGAATATTAAGTGAAAACTACATTGTGCATATAAACCCCAGAGTTCAGGACAGGTAGGAAAAATGAATAGAACTTTAAAAGAGACTTTAACTAAACTAACCTTAGAAACTGGTGGTGACCAGGTAACTCTCCTCCCCTTCGCCCTCTGTAGAGTAAGGAATTCCCCCTATACCCTTCGTTTAATTCCTTTTGAAATATTATTTGGTAGGCCACCTCCAACCTTGCCTAACATAAAACCAAAACTGCTAACAGATTTTAATTACCCAGACTTCCGTTCTTCTCTAGACTTACTGTATGTTGTTCAGCAACAGGTGTGGCCTCAGGTGTGGGCTGTGTATGAAAAAGACCCTCCAGGGGCAGCTCCTGTGGCTCAAGGAGTAGGGTGCTGGCCATATATACCGGAGGTGGTGTGTTCAAACCCAGCCCTGGCCAAAAAAAAAAAAAAAAAAGAAAAGAAAAGAAAAAGACCCTCCGCCTGAGCTGCACAGATACTGACCAGGAGACTGGGTGTATGTGAAGCACCACCACAGAGAAACTCTCGAACCAAGGTGAAAAGGGCCATACTTCATCATCCTGGTTACCCCCACTGCCATCAAAGTAGACAGGATCGCTGCGTGGATCCACCACACCCACGTTTGACCTGCAGACTCTCACCCAGAAAAAGACAATACCGCTGGACCCATGACTGGGCCCAGTCACTCAAACTCAAGGGGGGAATGAAGGGCCCGGTGGTGAATCCTAACCCTGTGGTGGGGCAGAGAGGGGAGGGGTATGGGGGAAACGGCTACAGTTTAAGAAGACCATTGTTTTTTCTCTAGTTCTAAATGAGTAATTGACCTTGGGTCTTCTGCAGAATGCCAGCACCTTATCTCAAAATTACTTGTAACATAGCAACCACACTTCTTTTTTCTGCAGCCAGAAAAAATAATTTTTAACAAACTCTGTAGTAACTCTTTAATTGCTGGAAAGAGAGGGTTTTGACTGCAACACTACAATGTTAATTAACTCCCACCCAGAGATGTTAAGGGCAATGGGAGCCATAGGGGATATAAGAGAGAGAGAAGGTAAAAAGCCTAGTTAGCAGGGTGAAGGGGGGTGGTGCAGAGTTGGTCTTTCACCAAGGGCTGAGAGATTCTCAGCGGCTGCCCCCTGGGTGAAAGTTGGCCCTGGTGCCCCAGCCACCACCAGGGAAAGCCCACCCTCCTGAGTCTCACAGCTTCCTGCGTGGTCAGTTGCAGATAGAGCTAGACAAGCCAACATGCACTCTTTGTTCTCACAGCATCCAGGTAGGGCCAGGCCCGGATAAAGCCAGCCAATCTTAAACCTCCTAAGTTACCTCAGTCCCTGTGCCAACCAACCCCCCAACTTGGTCCTGGTTTCCCCCGGTAAACCCAAAATGCATCACGCCAAAGAGTATAAAACCCACCATCATTTCCACCTTGGGGTAATCCCCTCTGAGCAGAGTCCTGCCGGAGTTACGGCCCAAGCATGCTTGAATAAAGTCTCTCCTTTGTTTTTTGCATGTGTGTCTGGTGATCTCTCAGGGGCGGAATTTGGTCTTAACAAAAAGTTTGCATTGCTTCACAAAAATTCACAATTACCTTAATAAGAGCTTTTTTGGTGAGTTTCTGATTAACTTCAGGTTTATTCATTATGTTCTTTCAAGGTACTCAGAGTTTCCTGTCATAAAAAGGAGAGGACAATTACTGAATTGTGAAAATAACGTACTTCTGTTATCTAAAATATAACAGAAGTTGTACAATAACTTACAAGTAATAGTTGATGGTAGTATCTAAACTAAAAATCTACTCATTAAGACTGCTATGCCCAACCTTTAAAAAAGAAGTTGTGCCGGTGGCTGTCTACAGTCCCATCTGGGCCACCACTTGTCAGAGCCGCAAACACCAGGCCTGGCCTGTCTCTGGCCCGGCTCGTCTACTGTCCAGACACGGACATCTGTGCTGCTGTTCTAGCCAGGGAGAGTGAGCGAGAGTGGGAGGACGCGAGAGAGAGCGAGAGAGAGGGAGAGAGAGTCTTTGTAGGAGGAACCCGAGCTGCCGAAGTGTCCCTAAGGCACAGCAGTCTCCTCACAAGGGGAATGCCAAGCGGACTTCCTGCAAGCTGGAAGCAGAGCCAAGGGAGGAGCTGGAGGCGGAGCGGCAGCTGAAGCCGGTGCCGCCTTCTCCCAGGGCTTAGATAGGCGTTGTCCAGTGGCTCTGTAGAACCACAGGTGTGGACACTGCTTGTACCACTAGTACGGTGTGTGTCTCTCAGGCTCTCTTGCTCTTGCGTTAAGGAGAGTAATCACCGAGGTCATGGGTGTTTCTCATGCTTACTGATTGTTCCAGGCTTAGCTCTCACTTCACAATACTGTATGGTCTGCTGCAAAGTTGGTCAGAAGTGCCTTATCTTTTCGTGCCTGTAATCCTACTACTTGAGAGGCTGAGGCAAGTGGATTGCCTGAGCTCCCAGGTTCGAGACCAGCCTGAGCCAGAGTGAGACCTCGTCTGAAAAAATAGTCAGGCATTGTGGTGGGCACCTGTAGTCCCAGCTACTGGGGAGACTGAGGCAAGAGAATTGCTTGAGCCCAACAGGTTAAAGTTGATGCGAATTATGACACCATGGCACTCTATCGAGGGGAACAAAGTGAAAGGCTGTCTCAAAAAAAAAAAAAAGTTTCTTATCTTTTATACTTTGAGGGCGACATAGTGACACTCTTTCAAAAAAAAAAAAAAAGCGAGAGAGAGAGAGAAAGAAAAAGAGGACAGGCTGGGCGTCCATACCTCAGTGTTCAGGGCACTGCCCACATACTCTGGGGCTGGTAAGTTTGAACACTGCCCATGCCTGCTAAACAAAACAAACAAACAAAAAAATAACTAGGTGTTAAGGCTGGTGCCTGTAGTCCCAGTTACTAGGGAGGATGAGGCAAGTTCATCGCTTGAGTTTGAGATTGCTGTGAACTATGATGCCAGGACACTCTACCAAGAGTGACAAAGTGAGACTCTGTCTCAATTTTTAAAAAATGAGGACAATTTAATATTAAATCTTTTTATCCTTTTTCATGGCAATGGAAGATGGTCTCTCTCTTGCCTAGGCTTGAGTGCAGTGGCATCCTCATAGCTCGCTGCAACCTCAAACTCCTGAGCTCAAGCAATCCACATGCCTCAGCCTCTCAAGTAGTTGGAACTACATGCCTGTCTAATTATTTTATTTTATTTTTTTAAGTCTGGGTCCTGCTATGTTGCTCAGGCTGATCTCAAACTCCAGGGATTAAGAGATACTCCCTCTTCAGCCTTCCAAAGTGCTGCAATTATAAACATGAGCCACTGTGCCTGGCCAGTATTAAATCTTTGAGTATGAGATATAGCTAATTGTAAATGTTTATAGTTTTCACAAACTAAACCAGGGAGTTGCATATTGTCTTTCAGCATTTTGTTTTGAGTCTGCCTCAAGCTGTCGCCCATTGTAGAGTGCTGTAGCATAATAGCTCACAGCAACCTCCAACTCTTGGGTTCAAGCAATACTCTTCTTTCAAGTTTTCTGTTTTTAGCAGAGTTGGGGGGTCTTACTTTTGCTCAAGCTAGTTTCAAACTTGTGATCTCAAGCAATCTACCCACTTTGGCTGCCCATCACAATACCTGGCTATTTTTTTTTTTTTATTGTTGTTTAGCAGGCCCAGGCCGGGTTCAAACCCACCAGCCCTGTAGCATGTGGCTGGCTCCCTAAGCACTGAGCTATGGGCACAAACTTGTGTTGAAATTTTTCAACTCCTGAACTGATATGTCAATATTTGTTGTTGTTTATTTATTTCAGAGACAGAGTTTCTGTCACCCAGGCTGGAGTGCTCAATCTCCTATCTCAACTTCCTGAGGCAAGTGGATTAGCTAGGACTTTGAGCTCAGTATTTTTTTGTTTTGTCTTACTGAAGTATGAGGCCCCATGTTTTTGTGACAGTTGTCTCCACTAATCTCAATAATTGCAGGCCTGTTTTAATCTCCGTCACTTCAGCTCCTTAAAAATCTCTGATGATGGCCTGACTGTGGTTGAAGAGAAGGGGTAGTCTATGGTGCAGGCCTGTGACCATGGGTTTACAGAAAGATTCCTGGTACTTTGAAATCACCGTGGATGAGATGCCACCAGACACTGCTGCCACACTGGGTTGCTCCACGCCCTTAGGGAAGTTGGGGCCATGTTGTGGTGGTATCAGCCATCTAGCTAAGTCTTCAAGATTATTTGGTTTATTAGACTGGGAATAAAATTCAGTTCCCAAGGGTTTAATTTGTTTGCAGTTCTTGGAATATTTTTGCAATTCTTTGCTTGTAAGAAACCATTTGTAAGCAACTTTACAAAATTGACAATAAATAAAAAAGGAGTAGAATCTTTTTTCCTTCAGCAAACCAGAATTGCCTTGTATTCCTGACTTCCTATATATCTTTTTATTGGGACAGGTAATCTTCAAGCTCCCTTAGGTGATGATAAATTTAGTATTCCTGGCAGAGCAAAAAGGGAACCAAGTTTCACTAGTCCATTGGGAAACACTAGTCTTCTGGCTATGGACAGGGAGACATCAGACATCTGTCTCCCTGTCCAGGATTTTATATTAACCTTCCTGAAGACACAGAGACAGCCGTGGTTGCCTGATACTTATAAAGATAAGGTAGGTTGTTCCCCCTGCCACAACCTGGGGCATCCACTGCCTGGAGCTGTTGTGTCTGTGTGTTCTCTTGTGATGCTGACCCCAGTTCATTTGTCTGTCCTCCTGATATTTTATTACAAAAATTTCCAGATGGAACAGCAAGGTTGAAAGACTTTAAGAGCTGAATACTCACCTCCATATTCTATCATTTGAACATTTCTTCCATTCTCTCTTGACTTTTTTTTTAATTTTTTTTATTAAATCATAACTGTATACAATGATATGATTATGGGGCATCATACACTCACTTCATAAACCATTTGACACATTTTTATCACAGTGGTTAACATAGCCTTTCCGGCGTTATCTCAGTTACTGTGCCAAAACATTTACATTCTACATTTACCAAGTTTCGCAAATACCCCTATAATATGACTAGCCTATATCACAAAATCTCAAGACCAGAGATGTTGACTTTTTTTTTAATGTGCTACAGAGAAAATTAGCTTAAGTTCAAACTTGTCTAATTTTTTTGTTATGAAATTTATATAGTATATATTTACTGGATTTTGAATTGACTTACAGTATTGTAGACTCCTACCATCACCTTAGGATGCCCCTGCCCAGTTGGTCCCCATCCCCAAACCCATAGAGGTAAATCACTCTTTAAACTTTTTCCTCACCATATATTAGTTTTTACCTATTTTGTTGTTGTTGTTGGTTTCCTCTTTTTGAGACAGAGTCTCACTTTTTCCCCCTTGGTAGAGCGCCATGGCATCACAGCTTGTAGCAACCTAAAACTCCTGGGCTTAAGCAATTCTCTTGCCTCGGCCTTCTGAGTAGCTAGGACGACAAGCACGAGCTACAACGCCTGCCTATTATTAGAGACAGGGGTCTCTCTCTGGCTCAGGCTGGTCTCGAACCAGTGAGGTCGGACAATCCACCCAACTTGACCTCCTCAGTGCTCAGATTACAGGCATGAACCACCATGCCTGGCCTGCTTTTACCTACTTTTGAATTTATATAAATGGAATCATGAAGTGTGTTGTCTTTTGTCTCTGGCTTTTTTTGTTAGACATACTGCTTTTGAGATTCGTCTGTGTTGCTGCATATGTCTATGGCATCTTTATGCCACAGAGTGGTATTTCCTTGTATGAATGTGCCACAGTGTGCTTATCCATTTTCCTGTTACTGGCTGCATGGGCTGTTTCAGGAGTGGGGCTATTATGAATAAGATGCTATTATGAAAAGAACTATATAAGTCCTTTGTCAACATATGTTTTAATTTACTTGGGGTCAGTATACAGACATGGAATTATTGGGTCATAGGGTAGTTAAACATTTAGTTTTATAAGAAATTATCAGACTGCATTCCACCAACAATGTATAAGAGTTTTAGTTGCTATCATTTATTATTTTCTGTCAACATGATTTTAGCCTTTTTGATGGAGACATATGTAGTTTCTCATTGTGGGTTAAATGAGGATTTCTTTGACTAATGATATTGAGCAAAATTTTTTCGTGGGTTGTTGGCCATCTATCCATCTTTTGAGAAATTTCTCTTCAAATATTTTGCCTATGTTTTCTTTCTTTCTTTTCTTTTCTTTTTTTTTGAGACAGGACCTTACTATGTTGCCCTTGGTAGAGTGCTGTGGTGTCACAGCTCACAATGACCTCAAACTCTTGGGCTCAAGCAATTCTCTTGCCTCAGCCTCCCAAGGAGCTGTGACTACGGTCACCCGCCACAAATGCTGGGCTATCTTTTACATTGTTGCATTTGTCATTGTTGTTTTAACCGGCCCGGGCTGGGTTGCCAGCCTCGGTGTATGTAGCCAGCACCCTGCCCACTGAACTAGGGACACTGCCTTGTCTATCTTTTAATTGGGTTAATTGCTGCTGAGTTGTAACGAGTTCTGTATGTATTCTAGATGACAATCCTTTGTCAGATATGGTGTTTCTAAGATATTCCTAATCTGAGAATATATCCACTGAGAGGTATCTAGTTTTTCAAAAATGTTTTAATAGTTCACTTTATTATATAACTAATTTGTAATTTCAGATCAATGTATTGGCTTGTTAGGGGACATCATTCCTTCCTAATGTGTCATAGCCTAACATAGACCATTTCAGGTGTCAGAACATTGCCTTTCATTCAGTTTATTGATGACAGAGTATGGAATGAAAATGGACGGATAGATAGTTGCTTGTCAGAAGAGTTGTGTTAATGTTTCAACATTCCCTGGTTTAAGTGGAGCCCTAGGGAAAGTTGTTCCATACACTATCTGCTTCCTCATCCAATATCATCACCAGTTCCTGTGTATCTTTTCCACTATTGACTCTGAGATGTCCTAAGCCTAAAAGGTTCCCATTTAGATATATGTACATAGGAGTAAGTAAAAAGATACCTCACTCCAATTCTTACCTGTGGGATTAAATGGACTGGAATGTGGATAATGAGCTATGGCCAAAGCCAAGATTTTTTTAAGGAGGCTTTGACAGAAACATTAAGATTAGCATCTTAGCTGGGCATGGTAGCTCACCCCTATAAGCCTCGCACTCTGGTGGCCAAGGGGTTGGATTGCCTGAGCTCATAGGTTACGGACCAGCCTGAGCCAGAGTGAGACCCTGCCTATAAAAATAGTTGGACATTGCAGTAGGCAACTGTAATCCCAGATACTTGGGAGGCTGAGGCAAGACAATCACTTGAGCTCAAGAGTTTGAGGTTGCTATGAGCTGTGATGCTACAGCACTTAACGGAGGGCCACAAAGTAACACTCTGTCTCAAAAAAAAAAATATATATATATATATATATATTAGCATCTTAATTCAAATCCAGAAAAAATGATACTGGGAAAAATAAGGTCTTAACTGTGTTTAAAAATGCCCGTAAGAAGCTAGGCACCTTGACTCACATCTGTAATCCTAGCGTTACCAGAATTTCTTTCTTCAGTAGGTCCTTGGTCTCAGGGGTTCAAAGAATGAACCTGCAGACAACAGATCAGTGGTTAAATAGGATTTTACTAGACAGAAAAGGGTAAAAGACCACCAGAGATTTTGGACACATCTTCTGGCAGAGGGAAAGACCCAAATGGGGAGTCTCCACATGGGTCCTTTGTCTAGAAGTATAAGGTCCTAAGGATAGCATTTATCCAGGACTTTGTAGAGGGAAACACTTTTTCAGTGTTCATGAGTGTTATTGACGAGTGAATGCAGTCCCTCCATAGGGGCAAAAGGTCAGAGGGTTCCCTTCATGAAGTTGCCTCGGGCTGGTGAAAGCTTAACTGGAGTTTCCCAAGGCAGGGGCAGGAGGAAAGCCAGGAAGACTAGGTCAGCTGTTGTGCTTCGGCTTAGCTTCTCAGACTCCATCTTGCAGGCCACACTTTTCTGACTTCAGCTCTCACCAGGGTTTCCCAAAGTGCCAGTATGGACTTTTCATCAGTCACACCATGGGAGTAAATGCTTTTTGGGGTCAGAAATGTAGATCTATTTATTTCTTGAACTTGTTGTTCCCAGTGTTTAAGTAGAATGCTACTTGGAATGTAAGCATCTCTGTATAGGTGGTATACTTACTGACTTTACCCTAACGACTGACAGGCAAGCACTTTGGCCACAAGGTTAATGGGAATACCAGCTTCAGGGCACAAATAGCAAAGCTCTTGTCTGGTTAATAAATAAAAGGGGCTGCATACAAACCTTTTGAAAGTGTGTGCCCATTCTTTAATTTTGTATGTTGCTCAGTTATGAAGAGGCAAGGAAACACAAAATCTAAGTTTTAGGGGCAACCTATGGGCTCATTTTGTTTGTTGGTTAGCTAACTTGTGTGTTTTTGTCTTATCTAAGCCTGTGAGAATATCTAGGAGGATAAAAAAACAAATCCCACAAGTAGGCGTGCAGTAGTTCACACCTGTGGTCCTAGCACTCTGGGAGGCCGAGGTGGGTGGATTGCCCTGAGCTCACAAGTTGGAGACCAGCCTGACCAAGAGCGAGACCACTGTCTCTAAAAATAGCTGGGCATTGTGCCAGGTGCCTGTTATCCCAACGGCTTCCAGAGGCTGAGACAGCTGGATGCCCACAGCCCAAGTCTGAGGTTGCAGTGAACTATGATGTTATTCCCTTACCCAGAATCAAAGCAGCTTTAAAGCCAGCTATAACCTGTCAACACTGTCCCTTCGCTTAAAAAGGTCCTGCCTTTCCAGGCCAAACTCATGTACACTTTCCACCTATGGACTGATGATTTTATATGTCATTCTCGTCTCCCTAAAATGTGTGAAGCCGAGATGTAACCCAACTTTGGCGGGACCACTTGCGGGACTCAGAACCAACCTCTGTAAACTATTTTACAGAGTTTTGGGGTTGTTTTGCATTGACAAGTCACTTATTGTCACATCCATCAGTCCAAGGGCTTTTTCTTTTACATTTTGTCTTTTTCATTCACATTTTTGGACGCGATGGTGGTGGTGCTCATGGTTATCTCTGTACTGGCATAAGCCAGAGTTAATATATTTTATACCTGTGTTGGGATAGCACTTACTGCTATGATCATAACCAGGCCTCACTGTATTATTATTATTTTTTTTGTTGTTGTTCAGACAGAGTCTCACTGTACCGCCCTTTGGTAGAGTGCCGTGGCGTCACACGGCTCACAGCAACCACTTAACTCTTGGGCTTACGCAATTCTCTTGCCTCAGCCTCCCGAGCAGCTGGGACTACAGGCGCCCGCAACAACGCCCGGCTATTTTTTGGTTGCAGTTTGGCCGGGGCTGGGTTTGAACCCGCCACCCTCGGCATATGGGGCCGGCGTCCTACTCACTGAGCCACAGGCACCGCCCCACAGTATTATTTTTTAAAGCTGCTTTGACTTTCCACCTAAAGGGCATATAACCCTTTAAAGAAATACTTGTATTGAGGTACCAGGAGTTTTGTTTTGTTTTAAATCATTTAACTGATCTTCAACCCTCACTATTTATCATCTCCCCCGTCCCCAAAATAGTTGATCTCTCTGGAAGATCTCACATAGTTTGTTTATCTGTGAAGGTTTTCTGCTGACTGTATCTAAGATGATGAGCACCATGCATTGTTTTCCAAGATTAAAATTGCATATGTCAGTATTAGTACATGTCCCTTCTTGTGTGAATATAGTGGGCCTCACAAAAGCTGATCTTAAGTTTCCACCGTATAGACCAGCATCCATTGCCCACCCCAGGGGTAGTGTCTTCATCTAAGCCATCATTGCCACCATCATCATCATAAATATGATATGTCCTAGAAAGTTTGGAAAGTTGCAAGGAGTAACTCATGGATAATGTTGACATTGAATGATAGATCTCAATCTGTGAATGAGCATCTGACCAGAAAGTACTGCAAGAGGAAGAGCGGTTTCATTTCCCTTGACATGTTATTTTCCTCGTAAGCAGTGTTTAATGGCTCCATATGCCCATAGACTGTCTACAGAGAGGAGACTTGGTGACCTGCCACACCACAGTTGACTCTATTCTCTGTCTTTCCCAGAAGGGTCTCAGCTGCTCTCTTGAGATGTGAGATTTATAATTTCAGAGGTGGAAAAGTATGGTGTATAGGGGGGATATGCTAGCTTTATGAGACTCAGAGTTCAAACCGCAGTGACGTTTACATTAGTAACGTGAACTCTCTTGAGTCACATCACCCTCACTGAACCCATCATTGACTTGTGTTCTCGCTCTCTTTCTTTTCTTTTCTTTTTGCTTTCTGGACAAGGCCTCACTCTGTTCCCCAGGCTACAGTGCTATAGCATCCTCATAGCTCACTGCAACCTCAAACTCATGGCCTCAAGCGATCCTCTCATTACCAAAGGAAGAGAGTTTGGCCACCTTTCATTGTCAGCCAGATGAAGAGATTGGGATTAGGCTCACCAAACAAGACTTAGCTAGATGGCTGATACCGCCATACCTGCTGTGATGCTAACACCAAGGCCCCAGCTTACCTAAGGGCTGGGACTCTAGGATAATATTTAGAAATAAACATATCCTACATCAAGCACACAAAATGAACTCAGTGTGAGTTTAAAATGACTTGCTTTTCTTCCAGAGGCTTAAGGGACCTGGGCCCCCCTGGGATACATGCAGAATTGGCTTCCCTGGAGTTATAAATTCCATAAGCCATTTCTCTGAAGCTGTACACCCCGTGACCCCGTGAAGCCTGAGATCAAAAAGCATGCCACCCTTCCTCAGAGATACGGGCCAGACGGTTGACATATGTTGACAACATATTGTCAGAGGTCTATAGGTGCTCTGCCCTGAGGGAAAGACACAGTCGTTACTTCATACTGAGTAAACTGAGTGAATGCTTGAAGATATTCTTCTATTAACTCTGTTCCCTGTGGCTACTTTCTTCTTCATGATTTTGTTTACACACCTGCCCAGAGGTCAGTCAGTGTCTAGAAGAAGATGTTTACTACAAAAGTGATTGTGTTGATGTGGTAACAGGATATTTCCCTTTTAGTTGATTTCAGATAGGTAAATTGAGGTAATGGTGAAACTAATAGATAATAGATCAAGTGTGTACATGACTAGAAAGGTATAAAATCAAACCCCTAAATAAAGATCTTCGCTACATGCCATCTCATCTCGTGTAGTCCATTTCTTGACTTAATAATTACAGGAGCGAGTTTACGGCGCCTGTGGCCGGCGACTGCTCCTGGGCGTTGTGGCTGTGACAGAACGCACAGCTCCTCAGTGCCGCCCTTTGCGAGGGGACCAGGCCAGGTTACCACTTCAGCGCGACGCCCTCAGGACACCGGGGTTCTGCGATTCCAACCGTGAGTGTGACCTTCCTGTCCCAGCCCTGCCTGCCCAGGGGCAGCTGGTGTTCAGAGAACCGGGAGGGGGAGGTTCTGTGTTGAAAATGGAGAGTGCGCTGTGTCCGAGGTCCTCACACACCGGGCGCAGAGGCCATTGGGGTTCGGGCTGGCTCGGGCTCGGCTTGGTGTGATGGGTGATGGGGATGGTGGCTGCAGGATGAAGAGCGTTCTGTCCCCTGGAGTGAGGGCTGGGTTCGTTCCTGACTTTGCCTCATGGTTGATGTCTGGGGGGCCTGCAGCATGAAGAGAGTTCAGGCCCCTCAGGTCAGGGCTCTGTTTTGGATGATAATTTGGTTCAGATGAACCTGTGGGATAGAGGGTTTGGGTCCCTAGGTGTGGCTAAAGTTAGGGTCCTGTTTGGGTGGTAATTATGGTCAGAGAGGGCTGCAAGATAAAGTTTAGGGGCGTAGGGTGAGGGTTAGAGTTAGAGATCCAGGAGGGGGTGTCCGTATGGAAAATGGAAACGGAGACCACACTGTCCACCACACTGAGGTCCTCCACTCATGGGTTGCAGTGGCCGCTGGTGTGACATCCACTTAGTGGCTTTTCCACACTGAAGTGACATCAGACTGTTGGTTCCCCAGCTGTGCTGACCTGGATTTGGGTTGGGCTTGGCCTTTGCAACCAAGTTTGATGTCATCTCTGCTTTACTGACAGGGTGTTGACAAGATTGTTTGTAAAAGTTGTTACTTACTGGTGCTGGTGACAGATGCCGGTAGTCCCAGCTACTGGGGTGGAGGCTATGGCAGGAGGATCGCTTGAGCCCGAGTTTGAGGTTGCTGTGAGCCATGACACCAGAGCACTCTACCCAGGGTGACAAAATAAGACTCTGTCTCAAAAAAAAGTCTTTTACTTCCAATTATTTTATACTTATAGGGAAGGAACTCAAAATAGCAGCACAACGTGTTCTTTATCCAGCCTTTCACTTGCTATGTGAGATTTGCCACTGCATAAAGTACTATCAGGTGTTTGACCCAAAGAAGAGACATTGTCCTAGGTGGCGGCCGTTGACTCCCAAATCGGGAAATATCCAGTTCCTATCTGACAGTTCAATCCTGGGGCTCACTTGGCTTCATCTCCTGCGGCTGCTCAGGGAGGTGCAAGTCCCAGCAGTCTGTGTACACCTGCTTCTCAGGCTTGTCAGTGCCACTTGCTTTACAACTGTTGCTTTGTCATTTGCTCCTGTGTGTGAGTGTGGCTGTTGTTGGACTAATGAGTCTGTCATTTAAATTAAATAATGGAAGAGTGGATAAGAGATAAAATATTTTATTTTTATTTATAGAAAAGTCAGTAATTTCAAACAGCAAGGATGTCTTTTTAAAGAGCTGTTCTTCTAGGGAGGGTGTTTGGAAGTTACTTTTTTTTATATATAGTAAAAGTAGAAGTAATGTTATTAACTAGCATAGTATATATTAAGTAGATCTCTTTGTCTATAGATTCTAAGGTTAAAAAAATTGTTTTTGTTGTTTTGGGTGGTGCCTGTGGCTCAAGGGAACAGGGTACCGGCCCCATATACCAGAGGTGGTGGGTTCAAACCGGGCCCTGGCCAAAAAAAAAAAGAAAAAGAAAAGAAAAAATGCAAAAAAAAATTTTTTTGTTGTGTTTTTAAAGTGGTTATATTTCTTAAGTATTTTTATTTAGACTAAATTTATAGTTAATATTTTATTGCATGTATAGAGTGTCCTTTGTCTTTGGTATTATGGAGTCTACCAACTCTATGATAGTAGAGTTTGGAAGTGAACACATCATTTTTAGATAATGGCATGTAGGCTTATCTGATTTCATCAGGGCTTGTCTAGTAGTGTCTAGTAGGTAGTGGTTGTTTAGGATAACAGCATCCATTATCGCTTTTTAGTTTTGTTTCTGGGTTTGTATGTATGGATTTTGGGGATTTTTTGACATGGGAACAATGGCTATGATTTCAAGTATTAATTTTGGGATCATAAGGTATTTTAGTTGGAAATTAATACAATGAGCAAAGAGACAGGAGGGCAGGCATGTTTTGTATATAGTAATATAGATAGTAATAGGAGTAACAGGAGGAGCCCCCTTCCCAACGTGGTTATTGTGTTAGGACCATCGTGTTTGTATTTTAGTGTTAAAGAATTTTTTCTTTTGAGTGATGTTTTGGATTATATTATTAATAGTTTGTATTTTTTAATTGACTGGGCATCATTAGACAAAATAATATGTATCTTTGAAATTTTGTCAGTTATGGTTATAACTTAGTAAGGTGTTGTTTAGTGTACTTTGATCTTTTAAGTTTTTTAAACTGGTCTTCATTTTGTGTTAATAGTGTTTCTAGCTTGAGAAGTAGTATTTGAGTCTTTTGTACAGGCCAAGTGGCTAATCTGAATATTGAGACTACTAGTCATAGTAGGCATTATAAAATGGTTAAGAAGACATATTTGGTAGAAATGAAGGGGTGTCTATGACTATGGCAGGTGTTGGGGAGATGTAGTTTTTGAGTATATTTATTAGGTGTGTCTGGTGAGTGTTGTACGTTTTTGTATATGGTTTATGAAAGGTGCAAGATGTGTAATAGTGTAGGGACCTCAAGTGTTAAATAAAATTTGATATATTTATTATTAGGTGAATTAAATAACTTTATACATTTTTATCTTGATGGGAGGGTAGAATGTCTATCTTTTGAGTCATTGTTACAGTCTCAGTTAATTAAGAAGATAGAGGGATATATTGTTCTAACTGGAGTTTGCTGTCCTTTTTTCTCTGTTGTGGTCCACGAATCCCAGTCATTGACTGTCTTAAACATTTCTTGATGAAAAGGGGGCAGTGTGAATAGTGGGCTCTGGAATCAGTTCTGTGAGGGCAGAAGTGGATATTTGTTTAGAGCAGTGGTTTTCAACCTTCTTTATCTCATGGTGCACATGAATCTATATTTAAACTTTTGTGGCACACGTAAATTATGTTGATCAAAAAAAGAGTAAAAAAAAATTGTGCTTTGAACTTCTTTTGAAAATAATGAAATTTAAAAACTATCATGGCACAACTAAGATCCAGATCCTCTCACGGCACACCTGTGTGCCATGGTCAACAGGTTGACAATCACTGGTCTAGTGGTTGTTTTTATATAGGCATGTGTTTTGTTTTTGTAAATGCAGATACCTTGTGGTGACTAGTATTTGTAAGTGGATAGTCTCTAAAGTGTAGGTTGTGGTTGAAAGGGACAGTGAACTGGTCCCCTCTTTAAAAAGTTTGACGATCCCTGAAACAGAAATCATTTTACCACAAAGATATTTGCACCAGAATGTTTATTCCAGCCCAATTCTTAATTGCCAAGTGATGAAAGCAACCCAAATGCTCATCAACCCACATGTGGATGAACAAATTGTGGTATATGTATACTATGGAATACTATTCATCCATAAAAAGATGGAGAGTTTACATTTTTTGTTTACCTGGATGGAAGTGTAACACATTCATCTTAGTAAAGTATCTCCAGAATGGAAAAAAAATGTGTCCAGTGTACTCAGTACTATTATGAAACCAATGTATAAACACTTACAGACTCATATGTGTGATAAAAGACAAATATAGTCTAGTGAAGGGGAGGAGAGAGGAGGGAGAAGGGAGGGGAAGGAGGGAGGGCAATTGGCCAGAGGAGGGAGGGCATTTGGTGGGATCTCACCTAATGTGCACAATGCGAGGGTATATTTCAAATTAACTAAGAGTGTATTTTAAATGTCTTAACTCCCCCCCAACAAATAAATAAACAAACAAACAAACAAAAAACCAAGTAAATGAGGTAATGGTGATCTTAATCAGTTTAATTTAAGCATTCCACATTGTATATCAAATCATGACATAAATGTATAGTTATGATTTTAATTAAAATTAATAAAAAGAGGGTGGTGCCTGTACCTCAAAGGGGTAGGGCACCGGCCCCATATGCCCAAGGTGGTGGGTTCAAACCCAGCCCCGGCCAAAAACTGAAAAAAAAAAAAAAATTTATTCAATGAACTGTGAATGAACACAAGTTAACCATACATAGATCAATATTCTCTCTACGTCCCACTATTTCATTTGGATGCTTGAAATGCAATTCTGATGTCTTTGGACATGACTTACTTGCAAACTGCCTAAATGAAGCAGAAATCATTGGTTTTGTTTTTGTCTCAGTGTGTCTATTTATTGTTTGTAAAAATTACGTTAAATTTTTCACTTTTTGCAAGTGTTAATAAGTAATATCTTATCAGTGTCCAGGTCTTACACAACTTTTTTCAAACTTCACCTTACGTATTTAGTATTTTTGATGGTATTGTACATGGAATTACAGTATTAACAGACTTTTCCTTTTAGAACAGTTTGATATTTACAGAGCAGTTCAGCAGATAATGTAGAGTTTTCAAATACCCCCTGCACAGATGTCATGTAATCCTTACATTAACAACTTTTATGGTAAATTTGTTTTAATTAACAAACCAATATTGATAACATCATTAAGTATCCATTTGTGGGAGGAAGATCACAGATAGAAAGTGCCACTTTCATCACATTGTATCAGGATACATACTGTCAACATGATCTATGACTCTTGACATGGACCTTGCTCATCTGGCTGCCATAGTGTTTGTGTGATTTCTCCAATGTCAAGCTATTCTTTGTTCCCTCTTCCATCATGTGCTCATTGGAAGGAAGTCAGTATGTCAAGCCCACACTTATGAAATGGGGCGTTGTGGTCCCGAGTATTAGGGTACAATATCTACACCATTTATTGAAAATGAAAGATTTCTCCCTTCTCCCCCACTTATTAATTTATCTATGTAGTAAATATCTATGGACTCAAAGATTTTTAGCTTATGTTATGAGTTATAATTCTATACTCCATTTTTGTTGCTTAAGTCGTTAAAGCTTTTGCCCTTGACAGCTTATTCTACTGGTTTTGTTTGTACTGTCGTGTTGAAATACGATACTGATGGATGGTGTTGTGGTTTGGGGTTTTGCTTTGTTTTGTTTTTAAGCACTTTTGAGTTATGTTAATCAAGGCTGAATAAAATAGTTTGCGATTTAGAACTTTTTCATTTTTTATTTATTTGCATTCTTCAAGTTTAGAACAGCAGAAACCCATTTGGAATAAGTAAAACAAAGTACTTCAGTGGCTCAGGGGAAACAAAGTCCACCGGTCAATCAGGCATAGCTAGATTAAGGTAAACCATGTAAGAATCCAATCTCTATTCTCTCCTCCACCCCAATCTCTTTGATTTATGTTCTGTTGTATTGACTTCTCTTTGGCCAGTTTCCCTCCCGGGATGGCTCCACTGCATATTTAAAGCCTTACAGTTGTAATGTCATCAAGTAATGGAAGGATTTTACTTTCAACATGTGCATAGAAGTCTCCAAATTGAAACTTTGCCCTGTCTTGGGCACATGTACGCTCTTGAACCAGATGCTGTTGTGGAGGGATTGAATTCTCAGATCAGCCAGGTCCAGTCACCAGCCCAGATGAATCTAATTGAGGTCAGCCCCTGTGAAGCGTTGGGACTGAGCATAGTGGACGTTCCCTGATGAAATAAGGCTTCCAATACCAGCTGATAGGAGTAGATGCTGGGCAGGTGACAAACAGAAGCCCTCACAGGTGATGATCAGCATGCACATGTTTTGGTTTGCCTCTTCTGCACTGCAATAGAATTCTTCGTCCTTATTTCTCCTCCTTCAGGCTAGAAGTCATACCAAATTCATTTGTGGATACCTTCTTTCTCTTCTTTCCAGATTCATCTTCAGTGTTTGGAAAGTGACCAATCCTGGAACGATGAATCCTTGTTCTGATGAATGAATTTTTTACATGCATGACGCATCGATTGGTGTGTGTAAATAATGAAAATACAATAAATCCATAAACACAAGATAATCTGAGAAATGAATATTATATAATCTGATGAATGTGATCCTCTTCTTGTTTCTGAAAGACTAATTATTTTACATATCTGCTGATAATGATGTCTGAGTCTTATACAGCACATCTTAGTTGCCAGCATTTTCTATCTGGTCATTTAATCTTTATAACAATCCACTGAAGTATAGATGCCTTTACAGTCCCATGTTTCAGTAAGATGAATGCCTCAGTAAGAGTGAGAGCTGGGCCTATGAAGGTGGGGAGTCTGGATGGAGTCCACATTCTTTTTTTTTTGCAGTTTGTGGCCGGGGCTGTGTTTAAAGCCACCACATCTGGTATACGGGACCGGTGCCCTACTCCTTTGAGCCACAGGTGCTGCTGGATTCCACAGTCTTTACCACTATGCATTCCTGTCAGGCACTGAGCTGAAGCCTGCCATGTGAGTAGGACAGAGTCTCCCATTTTAAAGACTTGTGCAAGCAGGAGGCAGACATCGTGTGCATACACATGAAAAGTGCTTGTAGTCAGAACAGCCCTGAAGGGGAGCTGTGTCTTGGTCCATATCACTAAAAGATATTGCATGAGGGCCTGCTCACGTACTGAGGCTGTAGTGGGGCAAGGTGATGTACTTAGAACCTCCCAATGTCATATTGTGTGGTGAATGCTTTACTATGTTTATGCTAAGGTTGGATTAATGTTGACATAGGACTGACTAGTCTTATGATTAGATTACATATCAGAAATGGTTCTTATGAGCATGTAATTGTTTATATATTGATTTCTTATGACCTTAATAACTGGCACACTAGGATGCAATGTATGGTGTACATTGGATATTTATTTTTCCATTCTTGCAACACTTTACTAAGAAGAATGTATTTCAACTTCATCCAGGTAAATGTAAATGATGTAGAGTTTAATAAAAGACTAATATAGTCCAGTTCAGAAGTAGAGGGAAGCAAGGTGTGGGCATTTGGCAGAAGGAGGGAGAGCGTGAGGCAGGATCTCACTTAATGTGCACATTGTCGGCGTGTATAACACACCCTTTGAGGGGCTCTTCAACAAAGTTCTTCAGGAAATTTACCCTGAAATGGGAATAATGTAACCTCATAGTATTTTAAAAAAATATAAAAAACATACTAAAAATAAAAGAACTGAGGAAGATAATTTGCTACTTACTGGTTGTTTCCTAAGGATCAAATACAAAATTGAAAGATAAAGACGTTGCATCTGAATGTGAACATTTTAATTATTTGTATTATCAATTGTGAGTCTAGGCTTTGGGAGATAATAAGGTAAATTCCATGTCAGAGGAACAGTGATTCCGTTCATTTGCACCTCATGTCAATATGACACCAATGGGACAATATTTCTGACCCCTCTGCCTTTTACAGAGAAACAAACTGGATCATACTTTGATAAAACCCAAACTGATGGGAGCATATTCACAGATACACTTCAATGACTGCTGATCTGTGGTTCAGAAGAACATGTGTGGGTTAAGGGGAAAGAGTTCTTAGGTATATGATGTTGAAAATAATTTTCTCTTGTTTTAGTGTACTTAGTGGCAAAGGTCATCATCAGCTGGGGATGGTTGTTAATCCAGAGCGTTCTGATTTCTTTCCTCATATACTAACAAAGGGAACTTGGCATTTATCTGTTCCTGATGGAATTCTGCACTCAGGTGGTGGCTTTCAGCAGCAGGTTCTGTTAGAAAAAAAAAGGAAAGAAAAGATTATATTACAGAAATGAGCTCAAAGCTAAGCTAACTCCTCACTTCTCTAAGGATGGTATGTGGACCAGCAGCTTCCACATCACCTCAGAACTTTATAGAAATGCAGAATTTCAGCCCCACCTCAGAGCTACTGAACCAGAATGTACCTTTTATGAGATTCCTAGGAGATGTCTGAACACAGTAAAATTGGAGCTAAAGTAAAAATAGAAAGTCAGCAGTTGGATTTGTCAGTATCATCTGATGAATCCTGATTGTCCTTAGCGGCTGAAGCAGTTTATCTTTATCTGGCAGCCTGGACATTCAGATTCCGTTCAGCCTGAGATCCTGGCACATGATTAGAAAAGGCTAGCCTGACCACCAAAGAAGGGCAGAGATTCCTTGCAACACAGGCCCACGCAATCTGGGGCTCCTGGCTACCCTAATGTGGTCAGTGTTGAGAGGTGGAAACAGCAGAAGCCCCTCAGGCAGCAGAAAGAAAAACCGCTTGGGGCCAGGCACTGGAGTAAGCAGTGAGCTCTCCAGGAGCTTGGTGAGCAAGCCACCCCTGGAATGGGAGGAGAATAGTACCCTCTGCTGACAGTGCTGGACATCCCTGCTTCTGGCAAAGGAAAACTGTTTCATAGGTCCAGGCCCATTGTCATAGAGCAGGCAATGAAGCATGAATTTGGAGCTGACAGGCAATACCTTAATAACAGCACAATAGGATGCATTTAACCAGTTTCCCATTAGCGGACGTGTTGGTGTTTCCCGTTTTTCACCATTCTCAACAATGTTGCTATGAGTGACCATAGGCATACAGATTCTCACACTTGAATGATTATTTCATGAGAATTTGAAATTACAGAGAGGGACATGAGGGGTTTTGCATCCCATTCTAGTGTTAATCAAGTAAGTCCTGGGCTGAAGTTTGCTGGTGAAAACATAGAAATCAGCAGCTGCCCAGATTACTTAGGGATGCTCAAAGGCCTTAGTGGGAGTTAGGCAATGTTGCTTTTTTTTTTTTTTAAGATTCACTGTAGATAAAAGAAGAAGAGTTATTTACTAAATCCTCATAGGCCCCAGGTTTCCTCTTTCATCTCTGAATGATCTTAGCCATTGGGGGCTCTCCCAGGATAACAAACCCCTAGCCTGCCACACCAGAGGACCATCATAGCTCCTTCAATTCCTTCTTTGTTTGGTACCTGAAGAGCCTATTTTTCACCCTTGGGAATATTTCTATATTTGTCTTGTGCTATTTGAAACACGTACAGGTGTTTGTACAGAGAAGCAGGAGGTCCAAAAGGCCCTGTTTCCTGCATGGAAGGCATGTCCATCCTTCCTTTCTTTGCCCCCCTTTATCCTCAACACATCCTCACCCAGAAATCCCTTCAGTTCAGCCTATGGGTGGTCACTGCTTGAAGACATACTTTAATCCATTCATCAGCTAAGCACCCTCATTATGCCAGGCAATCCGTACACGGATCCTGAAGGACAGATGCTGTTGCCTCCATTTTGTACACATGGAAACTATGGGTAAAAGCCTAAACGACATCTGAGGTGCAGTGTTTAACTGTGACACCAGATTCCCCAGTGGAAGCCCAACGCATGGCCACGTTTTAGAAAATATTGCAATTACTGGAAGGGGGAAAGGGCCAGTGGGCTTCTGTCCTGACTCAAAAGGCCTCACTGTGCCGTGCCTATGGTCTCTGGTGGCTTCTAAGGAAGTCCTTCCCTGTTAGTTCTGGCCCAGGTGGGGGCTTCCTCCAGTGACCCTTCCCATGGTCGCCTGAACACCTGTTCACACATACAGAGGGTCTTTCATAAGTCTTTGTTTCTCAGAGGCACCGTTGTGTTTGGAGTTCTTGATCCAGCCAGGTGTTACTAGTCAAGGTGCGGTGCTTCCTTCCAAGTGTCAGGCCCTTCTGGCATGGTTCACCTCTTAGAGATGTTACCGGGCAGAGATTAACAACAAGCAGTGAAGGTTTCACCAACCTTTCCTGAGCATCAGGCGGAAGTACAGGATGGGGACCACCCACCTATGTCTTTGATTATTGCTTCCCAGAAGAGCCAGTCATCCGTTACTTTTGTTAACTTACATATTTTTCCCAATTTCAGATTCACACAGAACACACACAAAAATGCATCCACAAAGACCCCGAAACATCATCACAATATGTAACCAAGACGATCTTCAAACTATTCTTCTCTCCTTACAATTATTAGTAACTGTTTGGTATGTTACTAATAACATACTAATTAAATTTTAATGGACTATTTCCTGGGCAAAGTCAGGTGCTCAGCAAAATTGAACAGGGAGTTCCATACGGCGCCTGTCCCCACTCGCTCAGAGCCTTCAGACTACCAACATCCCCCACTGGAAAGGCACATCTGGAACAATTGAATAACGTACATTGATATGCCCTTATTATCCAAAGTCATAGCTTACATCAAGGCAACAACTTGATATTGTACATTCTCTGAGTTTGGACACATGTCGTGTATCCACCACTATAGTATCATACCGAGTAGTTTCACTGCTCTAAAAATTCTTTGTGCTCTGTCTGTTCTTCCCAACCTTCCCCACAACCCCTGGCAACTACTAATCTTTTCACTGTCTCTAGTTTTATTTTTTCCAGAATATCATATTTCAGCTTGTATGGCATATAGCAATTTCAGAGTGGCTTGTTTGTATTTTTAAAATGTTTTGTGACTAAGCTTACATGACTGTTCGTGTATTATATATTCATTAACTAGTGATAATATCAAACACAGTTTAGCAACTTTCTTCCATGAAAAGTAAGTCTTCTGGGGCGGCGCCTGTGGCTCAGTCGGTAAGGCGCCGGCCCCACATACAGAGGGTGGCGGGTTCAAACCCGGCCCCAGCTGAACTGCAACCAAAAATAGCTGGGCATGGTGGCGGGCTCCTGTCGTCCCAGCTACTCGGGAGGCAGAGGCAAGAGAATCGCTTAAGCCTAGGAGTTGGAAGTTGCTGTGAGCTGTGTGATGCCATGGCACTCTACCCGAAGGGCATAAAGTGACACTCTGTCTCTACAAAAAAAAAAAAAAAAAAGTAAGTCTTCTCCATATTTCCTCAACAGTATGAACAAAGATTAGGGTATCAACCACAATAGTCACTAACCGACTTGAACATTTACTGTGCCATGTACTGTTCTACTGTAACTGTTTTCCACCTGTAACGTGGACTGTATTGTGCCCCCCTGAAGAGCATATGTTGACGGGCTAACCCTCAGTATGTCAAACTGTGACTGTACGTAGACAAAGGACCTTTAAGGAGGTATTGAAGTTACAATGAGGTCATTAGGGTGAACTCTAATCCAACGTGATGGTTGTCCTTAAATACGGTGAAGATTAGGACATGAACACACAGACACACACAAAAGAATGATTATGTGAAGAGGAATGAAGAAGACAGCCATGTATAAGGCAGGGAGAGGGCTTCGTAGGAAGCCAATCCTGCGGTCATGATCTTGAACTTCCAGCCTCCAGAACTCTAGGAAAATAATTGTTCATGCCACCAGATCCGTAGTACTTTCTTATGACTTCTCTAGCAAACTACTATAATGTGTAACATTTATTCTCGCCATAGCCTCAAAAGGCAAGTACTACTGTCTGCGTTTTATAAGAAGAAACCTGAGGCCCAAGGAATTTTATAAGAAGATAAATAACTTGCCCACGATCCACCACAGTGTAATATCCACCTACCAGGATATGCTGTGCTACCATAAAAATCCCCAAATCTTAGGTGGTTAACACAACAAACGGTTACCACTGACTGATGAGGACAGTGTATCAAGGGTTGGTGAGGGATACTTCTTCCTAGTTTCTCAGGGTCCCAGACTCATGGGCCCTTCATCCCAACCTGTTTCCACAGGCTCCTGAGATCAGGGAAGGGAACATGGTGAACCTATGTTGATTCTGAAGTTTCTGCCTTCTCATTATTTCCTCTTACATTTCCCCTACTAAGGCAAGTCATTAGGGCACATCTGTCTTCAAAGGGCTAAAGGAAGGAAGCATAACCCCACTACGTGCCCAGAAGGAGAGGAAAACCAGGTTGTTTATGGATAGCGTCATGGTAGGTACACAGGGCAAGCAAGCTCAGGGTGAACATGTCTTCCCCGATACAGGCGGGGCAGTGTGGGGCAAAACATTCTCTTCACCTGGAGAGAGGTCTGGTCTCTGGCTTCAGCTACTGGGAGGTAATCTCAAGGTCCCTGGAGTGTCCTGCCTCATCACAACATCGTTATCTGCCTGGGGGCTTTAGCCATGAGACAGTCTAAGAAGGTGATGTATGTTGGGGGCTTTGGGACATGCCATATGACTTCTGACCCCCTGAGGGGCTGAAGGCTAATGGTCAGCTACACACACACAATGTGATCAAGTTCACAAAAAAGCCTGAACACTTGGGGATCGACTGAGCTTCCTGGGTTGGCGGGACTCTGTGTGTACTGCCTCACCTTGTTGATACTAGGAGGCGAACGTGTTCCCAGGACATGAGACTGCCCATCTGGACCTGCTCCAGATTCTGCTCTAGGTGTCTCTTTCTTCCGCAGTTCTAATATGCATCCTTTCACTCTAATAAACTATACTCACTAATGTAACACTTTCCGGAGTTCTGTGAGTCATTTGGTCTTTTCGACCAAAAAGGTGGTTGTGGGAGCCCCTAAATTAATAGCCAGCTGGTCTAAAGTGAGGGTGGCCCTGGGATCCCCTGAACATCTAAGTATTCATCTTTTCCTTTTTTTATTTTTATTTTCATTTTTTAAATATTTATACTTAACATAACACTTTATCCTATTGCTCTGCTGAGACTTTTCCTCCATTTAGAGAAGAGAACCCATCTTTTAGTGGTTGCCACTTCCCTCTTTCCAAATTAGGTATAATTTGACATAGGAGAATTACAAAATTCACTTTTCAGTAATACAATCCAATTTAATTTTTTATACAGCTTGAAACTGAGGGTTACAATACATACATTTGAAAATAAAATGACATCTTTTCCCATAACCTATTCTGAACAGTAAAAATTAACTTTATGTACCTGACCGTCAACTTCCATGCAAATGAAGAAGCAACATTGTCAAACAATATATCAATATTCCCAATGATGGTTATTACTGAGGGTTCAATTTCTGACTATTTATCTTACAAAGTTAAAATTTTTTCTCAGAATTTTGTTTTTAAAAACCTGCCTTTTGGAAGTGCTTTTATATCTTCAGGGTGATGGCAACATAAATTGTGAAAACAATGTGTAAGGTGTCAAAGATAGTATAAAAATACATACAGATATACAAATATAATAAATATTCCTGTTTTTTTCTGATTCCAAAAGCAGATATCTAGCCATCTTCCTTAAATGGTACCAAAAATCTCCAAAGAGCATCTAGGTAACTGGAATATGCAAAACCACTCTATAAGAAACAGATAAATTGGAAGTAGGGCTTCTGTCACAAACAGGATGGCTATAAAGCAAACAATCTATGGAAACATTCGTATGTTGGAAGTGGCGACAGAAACACAGGTATTTTTCTTGTTGTTTTAAGAACAGCTATTCTGATTTTTATAACCCTAAATTCTAATACATCAATCAAAAGGTATTAACATTTCACTTAAGATCACTCAGCATCTTCAGCTTTCAAAGAAATATAGTAAACACCTTAAAAATATGAAAATAGTGTTAACAAACTATACTCTAAATTAGTATGTGACCCCAAATGTTGGTCTTCTTAACAGGTGATGGGCAAAATCCCAATCGTAGAACAATCTTCAGAAAAGTTGGCATGACACTCATATTCACTCTTCTCCCAAAGAGGATGGGCATGACAGTGGGGCTCCTGGGCCTAAGCATCTGGTTGTAGTATAAAGCAGGAAAGGGGAAATGACCGGACAGGGCTCTCGGAGGGGAAATCAGTAAGATACAGCCTGAAAGTGCGGCTCAGGAAGGTAGATTTTGTAACTTAGAGTGTGGGTGAGGTAGCCCCCAGTGAGGTCTCATAAGTGGAGGGTAATACTCCCTCATCCCTTGTAGGATTTCATTGTTTGAAAATGATCTTGAAGTTCAGCTTTATCTTGGAGACCACAGTATGTGCTGCCTTTGCCATTTTCCTCCTGCCATTTCTCAATCAATGTCTCATCTCCGGTTCTCTCTGGCAGTTTGGCCCCTAAGAGCTTGGTGGCAAAAGACTGTTAGCATGGCAGAGCCAGACGTGAGCTACTTCCCTCCAGGAAGGCAAAGCTCTAAGAGCAGGCAGGACACACAGGCCCGCTGTCTGCTGCCTCCTCGCCCCACCTCCCTGGTGGCCTCATGGGGCCATTGTCTGCGTCTCCGAGATTATATGTGGGTGGCCTTGTCCTGTGATATTTGTGTGACGCTCGTGCCTATGAATGTGGACAGGGAAGAATTGAATTGTATGAGTGTTGGCATGTTGGGAGTGCCAGGCTCAACTGCTTCAAGTTTACGGGCACCCAGCTGTCACTGGAAAGTATGTACTCCCCGCCTCCCCACCCCCACCATCCAGGTCTGCCAGCCCTTAAAGGCAAAAACCTTTTGAAATTCAGGGTCAGCACTTGCAGCCAGATAGTGGTTGTACTGTCCACCTTCAGATAGCTGGGCCCTAGAAAACTTGAAGCAGTTAAGTCCCAACATGCCGCCACTCATACAATTCAATTTCTCCTCAAACATAGGCAGGAGCATCAGACAAGTAACAGGACAAGGCCTCCTACATATCATCTTGGAGAGGCAGACAACGGCCCCATGAGGCCACCAGGGAGGTGGGGTAGGAGGCAGCTGACAGTAGGCGTGGGCGTCCTGTCTGCTCTAAGATGAGAGCTTTGCCCTCATGGAGGGAAGTGGCTCACCCCTGGCTCTGCCATGCTAACAGTCTTTTGCCAGCAAGCCTTTAGGGGCCAGGTGGCAGAGAGTTTGGGAGATGAGGTCTTGACTCGGAATAGAAAGGAGGAAAATGGCAAAGGCAGAACACACTGTGATTATATCCTACAAGGGACAAAGCAGCAGGAAATGGAGAAAGAGTCCTCTAAGGCAGTGGTTCTCAACCTCTGCGTCGTGACCCACAAGAACTGTATTAAAGGGCCACGGCTTTAGGAAGGTTGAGAACCACTGCCCTAAGGGAACTCAGGGAAGAGAGCCACTTCTGATAGTTAAGCCAAGTAAGGAAATGTTTTAGGGATAAGAAGTCTTTCCCAATCTTATCAAATACACAGACATCCAAGTGGGCTGCACCTTGTAGCTGCCAGCAAAGATGGCTCTCAGGGATTAGTTTTGGCAGCAGGGCCTGGGGTTTGTTTTGGCTTTTTAGCTGGGGGCGCGGCTGCAGAGTTTCCACAGCTTGGGGGAAGGCGTCGCTTGGGAGCTCGGCGTCGTGGCCCATCAGTGACCTTATATGCAGTCTGGGGACTGGCTCCTGGATTTGATGGGAGAGGAGGTTTCTCACTTGAGGCAGAACTGATGGTCAGCGCTGGCTGGCTGGTGGGGGCTGGGCGTGAGGTGGTCAGGGTGCCGCCCAATGTACGGAAGCCACCGGAGCTGCTGCTGCTGGCTGTCTGAACAGCACTGGGAGGGGACTGGCTGAATCCAGAAGTGGTGACTGTGCTTGATGTACGGTTGGGAGTAAACTTGGCAACCTGGATGATGGAAATCTGGGCTGGGATAAACCTGTCAGCAGAGGCAGGGAGTGTCCCAGAGAGAAAGGGCTGTGCAGCGTAAATGGTGGAGCTCCTCACGCTGCTCCTGGTGCGGCTCACACTGCTCAGGGGAGATGAGGAAGACACAGCAGGTGCCGCAGAAGATGGGGGTGCCGCAGAAGATGGGGGTGCCGCAGAAGATGGAGGTGCCGCAGAAGCTGGAGGTGCCGCAGAAGGTGGGAGGGGTAGAATGCTCAGCATTCCAGACTGAAATCGTTGCTTGGCGGTGGCGGATGGGGCAGATAGGGCTTGGGATTTAGTAAACGTCTTCGCTGGAAGAGCTACAGGTTCTGGGCTATCCTCAGTCATCTCGACGTCTTCGATGGCAGGGGGGGCTGCTGGCGGGTCCACCTCCATCATCTCGACTGTGGAATCGGTGGTGGTGTCAGTGTCTGGTGGGTCCACCTCCATCATCTCGTCTTCAGTCGTGTCTGCCAAAAACTTGTTCAGCCAATCGAATGAAGCTTTCTTTTCTAAGTCCATGTGTTTAGCAGTGACTGAATAGCCAGGCTCGGGAGCTGGAGGCAAAGTCAGAGGTTCCCCTCGCGGACAGCGCAGCAGCGGAAACTTCCGTTTTCGCGGCCTAGAGCTGTGAGTTGTAGATGGGGAACTGCAGACGTTTGTGGTCGTTTCTGCAGCCTTCTCTCCCCGGGACTCCTTGTCTGGGACAAGTGGAGTTGAGGAACTGAAATGATGACCCAGCTCTTCTCCTCTTATTTTCTTTGCTGGCCTCAGTTGTGTCTTGGAGCGGGATGAGGAGGGTGAGGAACTGGGGCCGCTTCTCTTCTGGAGCTGTGAGAAGCCTCGGGTAGAGCTGTAGGAGCTGGTAATGGCATTGCGCCTGGGGACAGGGATGCCACATGTGTACGTGCTCGCACAAGATGTGCACGACCTCTTATTCAAGGGGTCCTCTGAGCTCTGGGAATCGGGACCTTTCTTCAGACGCTCAGGCTTAGGCAGCAAAGGAGCCCGGACTCCTTTGGCCACCAGGGGCACAAGGGCTGAAGGTCCAGTCCCAATGCTGTCATGGCAACTTCTTGTATTTTTCTGGCCATCAGCAAATATTTGGTCTTCCCCCCTCACTGTATTTTCCATCCTGTCTTTGAGGGCACTTGGGTCTGAGACGTCGCGTGATAGTGAGGACAGTGCTGAGCTGATCACCTGCTCCCGTCCTGCAGAACGAGTCCATTTTCTGTCAAGAGGGGGGATCCTCACAGTCCCCGGGCGGCCCATCCACCGGAAATGATGAACAGGTAGCCGGGTCTTCTTCTTGGGGAAGCCATCCCAGCACACCCTGGGAAGTACCTACACTTGGGAATACCCGGGCTGTCGAAGGGGATCCCATCTTCGAGGTACCATTATGGAGTGCCTTGAGGACATCCCACCGTCCCTGTGGCAAGGCCTCCTGGAGGCCGGGAGCAGAGGAGTGGGGAGCAAGGGGTAAACATGGCGGACAGGATGGGCCACCCGGGCTGGAGGTGAGGGCCGGGCGGGAGGTGAGGGCTGGGCGGGTGGGCTGCGGTCAGGCCTCTCCTGCGGGTCCCCGCCCTCCTGAGCTGGCGCAGGCTGCTGTGGGCCAGATTTGTCCAGATAACTGCCCATGAGGGCAGTTCAGCAGAGTCAGGTCCTTCGAATAGGGTCCGCTACTCTGGGAGGTTTGTGTTGACTACAGACTTTGCCAAGGTGAAGGGATCAGTGTGTTCGCTGACGTTCTGTGTTCTGAGCAGCGCGTTCTGAGTTCCAGCATCAGGAGCCTCCATGACCAGCCTGACCTGAGCACCTACAGGCATCACCAGGTAGAGCAGGAGGGCAGGAGGTGGAGCAGTAGTGGAGGAGAAACACCCGGGACGGCCCTGACACTCACTCTCGGCCTGTATATGTGCAACGTTGTCCATCTTTTCCACATGTGATGCTGGTGTTGACAGCATGGGTACTACAAAAGGGCATACACACTACTCAGACTATGATGAAATTAATGGCCTGATTCTTCACCCTTGTTGGTATCCACCATCTCAGCCATGCAACTTTGCACTGCCCTACTACTCAGCAGGTGGGTGTAATCTTCCATCCCCGAGCTCAGCATGTGTCTGGCTTTGGTCAATAGGAAATCAGCCAAAATGCAAGCTGCTGTGAAGGTATCATTTGGCCTACTGACCTTGACTTTCTGTCATCCCTGGGAAGACATATGGGGTCCAGCCATCTAGTCTGTGTAGGATGAGGGATTTGTGACACTGAGCTGCCCTAGCCAAGGCCAGATGAGAGCACATCCCCTAGGAAGCCTGCTGATGCAAAAGAAATATTCATTGTTCAATATCCCTGTGTTCTGTGGTTGTTTGTTAGCAGCTACAGCTAACTGCCTTATATTCTAATTAGTTAGGCCCCTTGGGTAGTGCACCAGCCCCATACACTGAGGATGGCAGGTTTGAGCCCTGCCCCAACCAAACTGCAACAAATAATAGCTGGGTGTGGTCGCAGACACCTCTAGTCCCAGCCACTTGGGAGGCTGATGCAAGAGAATCACCTAAGCCCAGGAGTTGGAAGTGCTGTGAGCTGTGATGCCGAGGCAATCTACCAAGGGGAATAAAGTAAGACTATGTCTCAAAAATAGAAAAAGTCACTTTTAAACACTCTTTTCTTTAAACATCCCCCTCCACTTTCAGAAATAACACATTAGAAGCTGAGTGAAGATTGCCTCAATCTATCCCATTCTCTTTTTTCATTTTATCTTACACTATGACTCTTCTTTCAAACTATGACTTACTCTTACTAACACTTACTATTTTTTCAGCAGGTCAAGTGCTGACCCAGCACCCCTTTGCACCAGTCTTTCAAACCCTGGCCACACTAACTAATCAACCTGATTGCTGTTTATGCCAAGATCTAGACCATGCAAAGCAACCTGAATTCATTTTCATCCCTGCTGATGTCAGTGCCTGGTGGAACCAATCTGGAAAAAGCATGAATGATAATATGTGGTATCCACAGCCAGAGAAGAAGCAACATACGACTTCACCTGCTGGTGAGACAACTGGTCTGTAAAAACTGTGGAGATATCTTTTGCTCAGGGACACATAACAACCAGATATGTGAATATGCCAGTGAAGAGGACAAGACATGACAATCCCCAGGCTGGAAGGTCACAGGTTCTAACCTGACTGTCTATAAATAATACTGGTCTTTTTATCTTGTGTGGTAATAAGGTATACAAATGGTTCCCACTCAAATGGTTAGGATGCTATAGTCTTGGCTATCTGACACGCTCTATTACCAAGTATTCCACTTTAAATTCCAGTCAAATTACAATCTTGGGCTCTGTTGCTCATAAGGTTGTACCTTATAAACATACAAAATGTGACATTATAAAAAATCCCCTTGTATATCATAACTCAAAGTTCTTTTCAATGCTCAGGATCCTTTATTCAGCATTTGGAACTTAACAGAATTGAAAATGCAGTCATAAATCTCTCCATGGTAATAGAATAAGAGCTAAACATCACCATGTGGGCATTGGAAACACTTCAAGCAGAGATTAACAGCCTAGCATCTGTTGTAATTCAAAATCACCACATCCTGGATGCTTTGATAGCTCAACAAAGAAGAGCTTGTGCTGTTATTTGGGGGAAAATGTTGTTTTTGCATAAATCAGTCAGGGAAAACAGAGACTGATCTACATCTCTTAAAGAACAAGATAAACATTCTTCATCAAATTAATGAAGTGAAACCATTCTATTGAACTGACCTATTCCCAGGAATGGGAGACTGGTTTAATGGGGGTATGAGGAAATGTGCTTAGATCTGTTCTTTTCTGCTTATTCATTCTCATCCTAATTTATAGTCTCTTTTTTTTGAGACAGAGTCTCACTATGTCACCCTTGGTAGAGTGTTGTGGCATAACAGATCACAGCAGCCTCAAAATCTTGGGCTGAAGCAATTCTCTTGCCTCAGTCTCCCAAGTAGCTGGGACTACAGGTGCCCACCTCAATGCCTGGCTATTTTTGTTGTTTTTGTTGTCACAGTTGTCATTGTTACCTTAGCCAGCCAGGCTGGGTTCAAACTTACCAGCCTCAATGTATGTGTCCGGTGCCTTACCCAAGGCAGGTATGGGTGCCACCTCTAATTTATACTATTATATGTCTTATCAAACATCTTATTTATTACTAAATTGCTAACCTGCTTTCTCCCTCTCTAAATTTACCACCTCAGCTCTTAATGTTTGAAACTTCTAGGGAAGTTCCAGACCAGAGAAATGAAGAAGCTAAGGAAATTTCACCCTCAAATATAATTCCTTGGTATATATATATATATATTAAATAAATGAATTAAAAGGCAATTCATGATCAGAAAGCACTGGCCTCCCCTCTATAAAACCCAAGTACCCTGATTTAAAATCAGAAAAGGCTGCTGGCCTCCTTATCACATGCTAATAGAGCTGGCTCTAGGGTCATTTGAAGCTCAATACCTGTCTCTCACATTAGTTTACAAATCAATCTGTTTCCACTCATCTACACTCTCCCGCCATAGCAACCACTTGATACATATATACTTTCCAGTTTCTCTCCTCTCTTCTTTCTAAAAAGCATCTTTAAAAGTCACTGACCATCACTGAGACTTTGGGTACTCATTCTTATGCTTCCCCCCATTCACGTGGTATTTGGAAATAACCTTTCTCTTATTGTTGCAGAAAGACAAGGCCCAAAGGAGAGAAAGAGCACCCAAACACCACATTTATAAGAGGAAGGGCTTTATTCACCAGCTGGGAGCTTATAGAAGAATTCCAAACAGCCGTGCTCCCTGACTGCCTTGGTCTTTCTCTTTTTATTGACAGTCAAAAAGTTCCACCTCACAGGTACCCTTCTCATTGGCCAGTTTGAATCAAGCGGGAGATGCTATTCCACCCTTACAGAACTACAGGATTTCACAGAACTTAGAAATTTCCAAGTTTCAGGAAGTTAAGTTTATAAATTCCCAAGAGCTGAGTCACCGTGGAGCAGACCCTGCATATGTATTCTAGTGGTCTCCTTGAGAAGACCTGTTCTTCTAGACCTCACCCTTCGTGGCTATCCTCTCTCATTCCCCTCTTTTGAGATTCCAAGATATTTTGATTTGAGGTCTCACTATCAGCTTGTTTCTGCAGGTGCCAATATTAGTTACTTTTCAGCACTGAGGTTTTAGGGACTGTGACTCTTCTTGGGTTCTCTACTCGGGCCTTAATAGTACCATGGTGGTGTTCTAATATATATATGAGTTTTTATGTTTCCCTGTGACATTCCTCCACTTTTCCAAAGTTCAAAGTCCAAAAAGTCCCTTGAGGAGTTTCCTCAAGCTTCAGCTGTGCATTGACCAGCCAGCTCCCAGTATGTGGCTGAAGCATGGCATGTTGATTGTTTCAAAAGTTACCTTTACTTTCCAAGAAGCAGTGAAGCCCTAGTCAGCCAGCAATGATGATTCCAGGTATTTCTTTCACCTTTACTGCTGTGCATGTGGTCAGGATGATGGTGTAAATTTCTTTCTACCTTAGTTTCAGGGGGACCAGGTTCTGATTCCAGACCTAGACTGGGTCCCCTTGATCCTCCAGAGAGAAAGGATGTACAGACAGAAAAGACTAAACAGAACACAGTTAATTATCCCAGTGGAGATTTTCCTTGTTACTCTTTCTAGGGTTTTTATCTATTCAGTTCAGTCTTTTCTAGTTCTTTTAGGAGTTCCTGCTAAATTGCAGAGAATTGGCAGAGACCTCTTTGAACAACACCAGTGGCAAGGCCTGCATCCAGTTAAGCTTTGCTTCCTAGCAGAGTTTACCAATTTCTGCTTTTATGGTCCTGTTCATACACTTTATCCTGTATAAGCTTTGAGGCCTATAAATTATTTAAAGCTTTAGCTTATTATTTGCACTAGTTCTGTTATGAATGCTAGCCCATTATCAACTTTTAAACAGAGTGGTAACTTAAACCAGGGGACGATTTCTCCGGGTAATACTTTACTACTTTAGGAGTCCTTTTTATCCCAGTGGGAAAGGCTTTTACCTATTCCAAGTCTGCTAGACCATCACCAGCCAGTACTTGTTCCCTCTAAACCTGGGCATTTCAGTAAGGTCTACCTGGAAGTCCTTGAAGGGCGTTGCTCCATACGAGTGGATTCCTCGGGATACTGTTAGTCCTTGGCACGCGTTGAACCGGCTGCTGGTGATACACTGTAGACTGACAGTTTTGGCCAGGGATGCCAGGTGGGAGATGTAGAAGTACTGGCCCAGCAACTTTATCAAACACTCTTGTCACCACGGTGGCTCCTAGAATCTGGGGGACTGCTACTTGTCCATCTGGCATCTTTATTCATTGTCCCTCTGCTTCCTGGCTCCCTTCTGCTGCCAAACATTCCCTCTCCTCCCTGGAGTAGATAGAGTCAGTTCCGGGACCCATGGGATGAGGGGAGCCACTTGCGACACCTGGTATGGCTGGGAGGCAGCCCTTTTTGCCTCAGTACTAACCCCAGTGTCCCTTTAGTGATGATGGAAGCATTTCTTTGATGTCCACAACAGTGCATAACTGCCACTTTTTGGGGATTCCATACTGCCTCTCGCGGTTGGAGCATTTCTTACTGATACATAATGTCCTTTTTTCCCAGAATTTAATAGTCCCTTCTCCTTGTACAATGCCCTGCGTACTTGGAGAGTCAGAAAAGCATTCAAATTTTTCCCTTGACTTAGTTCTAAGGCTCCAGTCAAGGCAATGAACTCAGCCTTCTGAGCCAATGTTCCTTGGGGTAGGGGCTTAGTCTCTGTTAAGGTAACCACTGCATACCCAGCCCTCCACGCACCTTGCACCGTCATGTAACTGCTTCCATCTGCATACAAGTCCCAATCTGCATCTGTCCAGGGCTGGTCACGCAAGTCAGGTCTGCTAGAGTACACATTATCTATAACTTCCGTACAGTTATGCTCAGTCTCTCTTTCACTGACTGGAAAGAGCGTGGCTTGTTTCAGAGTGTTGCATTAGAGAGCCAAAAATGTCCCTTAGTGTCCATTAAATTGACCACAGAGTGGGGTACTTTCACTCAGATCCTGTCCTAGAGTCAGCTTGTCAGCTTCTTGCACAAGGAGAGCAGTAGCGGGTAGAGCCCGTAAGCATGGTGACCATCCTTTTACCACTCCATCCAACTGCTTAGAGAGGTAAGCTACAGGCCTTGGCCAGGACCCAACCAGCTGGGTTAACACACCCACAGCCATTTTATCTCTCTGAGACACAGAGTAAAGGGTTTGGCCAAGTCTGGCAGTCCCAATGCAGGTGCAGCCATCAGCCTCATCTTTAGCTGGGATAAGGCACAGTCCTGTTCTCCTTCCCACTCCAAGGGCTCTTCCTTCTCTTCTTTAGTTGCGTCATACAAGGGCTTAGCTAAGACAACAATGTTGGGGATTCAAATATGACAGAAGCCGACCGGGCCTAAGAATTTCCAAACCTGCTTTTGGCTCATGGGGCTGAGGAGGCAATTAATGACCTGCCTCCATTTTGTGCCTAGATACCTCTAACCCTGCTTGACAGTAAATCTTAGATAACGTATTTGCTGCCGGCAAATCTGGGCCTTCCATTTGGATACTTTATAGCCACATACCTCTAGATGTCATAAAAGATAGTCCATGCCTTGGGCGCAGACCTCCTGGGTAGGGTGTCCTGAAAGGAGGTCATCGACATATTGGAACAGCACACATTCTAATTCCTCAGCTGGGAATTTCTGGAGGTCAGAAGCCAGCGCTTCTCCAAAAATCGTGGGTGTTTTGAACCCCTGTGGCAACCTGGTCCATGTGCACTGTTTCCATGTCTGGTCTCTCCCACTGGAAAGAAAAAAGCCTCTGGCTTCCCAGAGCCAGCCTTATACTGAAAGATACATCTTTTAAGTCCAGACAAATGGGCCGCTTGGCTTCTGCTGGCAGTAGATTCAACAGAGTATGTCTCATTTTATAAGTTGACAGTACAGACAAGGCTGGGATCTAAATACAGGTGGACCACAGCCTCTTTTTTCTCCTTTTAAACTATTTTTCTCTCTCCAATTTCTCTCTTTACTAAAGGCAAATTATAGTAGAACTAACTTATTTGCCAAAATAAACTGTACCTTCAGTATATGGGGTCTGATTATTTCCATAAAGTGCATTAAGAATAATTAATTATTAGTCATCTAGGCTCTTCTTTCCTTTAAAATTGGCTTTGCTGGAACCTTTTATAAGGAATCTCAGGATGGACTTTTTGAAAGCCTTTCAGAGCCCAAGTTTTATCTGTGCCATTAGATACCTGTATGTATTGGGTAAATCCCTCTTCTCTTGAGGTCCCCAAGCACATTTCGTTTCCTGGACCCATCAGCAAGCGACCTTCATTACTTACAAGAGATCAGGAAATGTTACTGATGGGTATCTGGCCAGTTTTCCAAAGGGCATTTTTTATTGGCCTTATAAAGTCAACCTTAATTCTTTAATGCAGTCTGGACACCTCTGGAAATGCTATTCCAGCCAAAGCCTTGGTAAAATAATGAGTGCCTTCATCATGTCATATAGAACAAAACAGATTCTTATTGAACTTATGAAAATAAATGTATTGTCAGAAATTAAGAATACATACAAATGGCTTGCAAATTCCGGAGAAAACAAGGAGAGAGAAAAATACATGTTTCAAACTCTGCTCAAGTACACACATTGCTTGAAAAACTACAAATAGCTCAAAAGACAGAAAATTATTTCTTGACTTCTGGAAAACAGAACACAGAAAGAATCAACAATATTTTGACCAAAAAGCCATTACAAACTAGCCCAGATCCGCTTAACCGATTTCCATTCTGTTGAGTTAGGTTAGCAATACTCATAGACATGTTAACTTTCCAATGAACGTTCTAAAAATCTGCTTTTTAGTCTGGCGGTATTCAATTTCCAAAGACATCAGGAATTTGAATTTGAGAGAATTTGTCTGCCTCTCTTAATATTTTTTTTTTCTTTTTAGGATAAACTTTGGACTCAGCCAGTTACATAAAAAATACTTTCTTTTTTAGATGAATTAAAATTATTACCAACAATATATGTTAGGACAGACCAATGTCTTATACATTAGGACAGACCAATGCTTTATAATATTGGAACATATATATAACCATAACCTACATAAAATTAATCACCATTTCATATTTGACAATGTTTCCTATATATTTTGAATAAATCAAATAAGTTTAATTTGTTTTCCCATGACTTTCAGTGGTCTTAATATTTCAAGAAGACTAAATTTAAAGTTGTGTTTTTTTTTTTGCTGTTGGCCTTGGCCAAGTTTGAACCCACCAGTCTCAGTGCATGTGGCCAGCGTTGCAACCACTGCCTTGTGGGCTCCAAGCCCCAGATTTAGAGTTTTTATTTTGAAAGTTTTGTCAAATATCAAAGGCCTAAAACATTTGTTTAAAGAAAATTACAAGCCAAAAGATTTTAAAGGAAATAAATAGTCAACTGGATCATATGTAAATTCTTTCACAAATTCTCTTTTATGAGCTTCATTTAACCTACACAGACCATTTACAAACATTCTAAACTTTCTTTAACTTTTGCCCTGCCTTTCACTTTCTTATACAACCATTCTGTTTTCAGTGCAAATTTTATCACACAAGATTCTTTCTTTACACAATGCCATTCTCCTTTCTGTTTAATTTCTCTTACTCAAAAACTCACTTCCCACAAAACAGGATCCCAGTTTACCATGAAGTCACCCATTCACTTGGCCAAACTGATAACTAGAAGGTTTAAAAGGCAAGAATCTTATTCTTTGACAAAGATTCAGTTTCCACAACAATTTAAACAACCAAATTATTACATTTTACAAATGAGAGACATTTTATGAGATATAAGATTGATACAGGATTTTCCCACTCTGGAAAGGGAACCCCCATTTTTCAGGCTCAGGTGAGCTTAGACATCAGACTCCCATCTCCAGGCACAAACCCTCCGAGCTCCAGCAATGTCATAAACAAAGCAGCCGAAATCTTTTGGAAGGCTCCACCCTAAGGAGCACACACCTTAATCCCCTCTCCAGACAAAAACTGCAACAAAGACCTAATAACCTTGTCCAGGGTGAGGCGCTGCATTGATTCATTTGATAGAACACCCTTTCAGTTTGTAAAGTTATTTTTCCATCTACCAAGTCCTGGACAAAATATCTCTCAGAGATAATTATTTACCCCTAGAAAAAGGACTTATGCAGGGAACCTCCAATCTGGGCCTCCTACCCACTTCCAGAGGCTGTTCACCTTGGAAACCTGTTGCTTATATGGATACAGCCTCATTCAGCATGAAATTTACACTCTCTTCCCCATATTTCCAAGGGCCATCCAGAGCTCACTGGACTGCCTAAACCACAACACTTTTCAAGGCACAACCCCTCTGCCCATAGCTCTGGCACTCTCCACTCTCACTGCGTGCCCCTCAGTCCAACAAAATGCCATTTTATCACTGATCTGTGGCCTGCTGGCACAATTCTCAAATTACTGAGACCAAACACTCACTGAAGAAATTCCGGTAACAAACTACAACAACATTCTTTCTAATGTCTTTTCATAACCCCCCCCAAGTCCCACATGGGCAAGTCAGGAAGATTGTTCAAGTCACCACCAAAGACAGAAAGCAGAAAACCTGGAACTTCCAGTTTCTCTCATAATAGCCAGGAGGCAAAGTTGGAGCAGGAAAGAAAGGCACACTCACACATTTGTTTCACCCCATGAATGGAGGGGGGGTGAACCCCACCTATTGTTACCCATCTCGGTCGTTCTCAAAGCACTCACATGCACACAATTCCAACCCAATTCTTTTTTCTTTTATTAAATCATAGCTGTGTACATCAATATAATCATGGGGCATCATTCACTAGCTTCACAGACCATTTACCAAGTTTCACATATACCCTTGTAAGATGCACCGCTGGTGTAATCCCACCAATACCCTTCCCTCTACCCCCCTCTCCCCTCCCTCCTCCCTCCTCTCCCTATCCTCCTTCCCCCTATTCTTAGGTTGTAACTGGGTTATAGCTTTCATGTGAAAACCCTAAATTAGTTTCATAGTAGGGCTGAGTACATTGAGTACTTTTTCTTCCATTCTTGAGATACTTTACTAAGAAGAATATGTTCTAGCTCCACCCATGTAAACATGAAAGAGGTAAAGTATCCATCTTTCTTTAAGGCTCCATAATATTCCATGGTGTACATATACCACAATTTATTAATCCACTCGTGGATCGATGGGTTAATTGGGCTTCTTCCATGACTTAGCAAATATGAATTGGGCTGCAATAAACATTCTGGTACAAATATCTTTGTTATGATGTGATGTTTGGTCTTCTGGGTATATGCCCAGTAGAGGGATTACAGGATCGAATGGCAGGTCTATTTCTAGATCTCTAAGTGTTCTCCATATCTCTTTCCAAAAGGAATGTATTAATTTGCATTCCTACCAGCAGTGCAAAAATATTCCCTTTTCTCCGCATCGGCGCCAACATCTCTGGTCTTGGGATTTTGTGATATAGGCTAGTCTCACTGGAGTTAGATGGTATCTCAAAGTAGTTTTGATTTGCATTTCTCTGATGATTAAAGATGATGAGCATTTTTTCATATGTCTGAAGGCCGCGCACCCGTCTTTTTCAGAGAAGTTTCTCTTCAAATCCCTTGCCCAGCCTGCGATGGGATCCCTTGTTCTGTTCTTGATAATGTGTTTGAGTTCTCTGTGGATTCTGGTTGTTAAATCTTTGTCGGAGACATAACCTGCAAATATCTTTTCCCATTCTGAGGGCTGTTTGCTTGCCTTACTTACTGTGTTCTTGGCTGTGCAGAAGCTTTTTTGTTTGATCAAGTCCCAGTAGTGTATTTTTGAAGCTGCTTCAATTGCCCGGGGGGTCCTCCTCATAAAATACTCGCCCAGACCTATATCTTCAAGGGTTTTCCCTGCACTCTCCTCTAGTATCTTTATAGTTTCATGTCTTAAGTTTAAATCTTTGATCCAGTGAGAGTCTATCTTAGTTAATGGTGAAAGGTGTGGGTCCAGTTTCAGTCTTCTACAGGTTGCCAGCCAGTTCACCCAGCACCATTTGTTAAATAGGAAACCTTTTCCCCACTGAATATTTTTAATTGGCTTGTCAAAGATTAAATAACGGTAAGTAGCTGGGTTCATCTCTTGGTTCTCTGTTCTTTTCCAGACATCTACTTCTTTGTTTTTGTGCCAATACCATGCTGTTTTGATCACTATCGATTTGCAGTATAGTCTGAGGTCTGGTAGCGTAATTCCTCCTGCTTTGTTTTTATTTCTGAGTAATGTCTTAGCTATTCGAGGTTTTTTCTGATTCCATATAAAACGAAGTATTGTTTTTTCCAGATATTTAAAGTATGACAGTAGAGCTTTAATAGGGATTGCATTGAAATTTGGGCGGCACCTGTGGCTCAGTGAGTAGGGCGCCGGCCCCATATGCCGAGGGTGGCGGGTTCAAACCCAGCCCCGGCCAAACTGCAACAAAAAATAGCCAGGCGTTGTGGCGGGCGCCTGTAGTCCCAGCTGCTCGGGAGGCTGAGGCAAGAGAATCGCGTAAGCCCAAGAGTTAGAGGTTGCTGTGAGCCGTGTGACGCCACGGCACTCTACCCGAGGGCGGTACAGTGAGACTCTGTCTCTACAAAAAAAAAAAAAAAAGAAATTTTATGTTCCTTTGGGAAGTATGGACATTTTAACTATGTTGATTCTTCCCAGCCGTGAGCATGGTATGTTTTTCCATTTGTTAATATTTTCAGCTATTTCTTTTCTTAGAGTTTCATAGTTCTCTTTATAGAGATCTTTCACATCCTTTGTTAGATAAATTCCCAAATATTTCATCTTCTTTGGGACTACTGTGAATGGGATAGAGTCCTTAACTGTTTTTTCAACTTGACTATTGTTGGTATGTATAAAGGCTACCGATTTATGAATGTTGATTTTGAAGCCCGAGACGCTGCTATATTCCTTGATCACTTCTAAGTGTTTTGTAGTAGAGTCCCTAGTGTTTTCCAGATATACTATCATATCATCTGTGAAGAGCGAAAGTTTGATCTCTTCTGACCCTATATGGATACCCTTGATCGCCTTTTCTTCCCTAATTGTGGTGGCTAAAACTTCCATTACAATGTTTAAAAGCAATGGACACAATGGACAGCCTTGTCTGATTCCTGATCTGAGTGGAAATGATTCCAATTTACCTGCATTCAATATGATATTGGCTGTGGGTTTGCTGTAGATGGTCTCTCAGTTTAAGAAATGTCCCTTCTACACAGATTTTCTTAAGTGTTCTGGTCATGAAGGGATGCTGGATATTATCAAAAGCTTTTTCTGCATCGATTGAGAGAATCATATGGTCTTCGTTTTTTAATTTATTTATGTGCTGGTTTACATTTATAGATTTACGTATTTTGAACCAGGCTTGAGACCCTGGGATAAAACCAACTTGGTCATGATGTATAATTTGTTTGATGTGTTGTTGGATTCTGTTTGTTAGCATCTTGTTGAATATTTTTGCATCCATATTCATTAGTGATATCGGTCTGTAATTTTCTTTTCTTGTTGGGTCTTTTCCTGGTTTGGGGATCAGGGTGATGTTTCCTTCATAGAACGTGTTAGGTAGTCTTCCTTCTTTTTCTACGTTTTGGAAGAGGTTGAGTAATATAGGTACTAATTCCTCTTTAAAAGTTTGGTAGAATTCTGACATGAAACCATCTGGCCCCGGGCTTGTCTTTTTAGGGAGGTTTTGTGTGGTTGATACTATTTCCGAACTTGATATGGGCCTGTTCAACATTTCCACTTGATTCTGGCTAAGTCTTGTAATGTGACGTGTTTACAAGTATCGGTCAGTCTCCTTCAGATTTTCATGTTTCTGAGAATACAGTTTCTTGCAATATTCATTAGGGATTTTTTTTTATTTCTAAGGAGTCTGTTTCATCTTTGCTGTTTCTGATTGATGAAATTAGAGATTTTACTCTTTTTTTTCCTGATTAGGTTGGCCAAAGGTTTATCTATTTTATTGACCTTGTCGAAAAACCAGCTTTTTGAATTATTTATCTGTTGTATCATCCTTTTGTTTTCAATTTCATTTAATTCTGCTCTAATTTTTTTTATTTCTTTTCTTCTACTGGGTTTGGGGTTGGAATGTTCTTCCTTTTCCAGTTACTTGAGATGTCCCATTAAGTTGCCTCTCTTTCTGTTCTCTTGAGGAAGGCTTGCAGTGCTATAAATTTCCAGCTTAGAACTGCTTTTGCGGTATCCCAGAGGTTCTGATAGTTCGTGTCTTCATCGTTGTTTCGTTCCAAAAAATTGGCGATTACTTTCATTTTTTTTTTTTTTTTGTAGAGACAGAGTCTCACTTTATGGCCCTCCATAGAGTGCCATGGCTTCACACAGCTCACAGCAACCTCCAACTTCTGGGCTTAAGCTATTCCCTTGCCTCAGCCTCCCGAGTAGTTGGGACTACAGGCGCCGGCCACAACGCCCGGCTATTTTTTGGTTGCAGTTTGGCCAGGGCCGGGTTTGAACCCGCCACCCTCGTTATATGGGGCCGGCGTCCTACCGACTAAGCCACAGGCGCTGCCCGGTGATTTCTTTCTTAATCTCATCTCTGATCCAGCTATCACTCAACATAAGGCTATTTAACTTCCATGTTTTTGTATCAGTATGCAGATTCCTGTTGTTACTCAGGTCAAGTTTTATTCCATGGTGGTCCGAGAAGAAGCATGGAATAATTTCTATTCCTTTAAATTACTGAGGTTAGACTTGTGACCTAAGATGTGATTGATTTTGGAGTAAGTTCCATGGGCTGATGAGAAGTATGTGTATTCAGTTTTGTTGGGATGAAATGTTTTGTAGATGTCTGCTAAATCCAAATGTTGGATGGTTAGGTTTAAATCTAAGATTTCTTTGCTCAGCTTCTTGTTGGAGGATCAATCCAACACTGCCAAAGAAGTGTTGAAATCTCTGACTATTTTGGAGGTGGAGGAAATAAAGTTGCTCATGTCTGTTAGATTTTCTCTTATAAATTGAGATGCATTCTGGTTGGGTGCATAGATATTAATAATTGATATCTCATCATATTGAGTATTACCCTTAACAAATATGAAGTGACCATTCTTGTCCTTCCTTACTTTTGTTGATTTAAAGCCTATTGTATCTCCAAATAAAATTGCAACACCTGCTTTTTTCTGATTACCATTTGCCTGAAATATGGATGATCATCCTTTCACCCTGAGTCTGTATTTGTCTTTTAGGTTAAGATGTGACTCTTGTATGCAACAAATATCTGGCCTGAGTTTTTGTATCCAGTCAGCTAACCTATGCCTCTTTAGAGGACAGTTTAAGCTGTTCACATTAATGGAGAATATTGATAAGTCTGGTGAAGTTTTGGGTATCGAGTTTTTCAAAAGTCCACTGGGCACTTTTAATCCTTTTGCCAATGTGGAAATTGGAGTTTGATCCGAAGTTTCTGAGTGAGTTTACTTTTGTGGTATAGGATTGTGTAAGGCATTATGGAAGATAGATCTGAGAATATCGTGAAGATCTGGTTTTGTTATGGCAAATTTCTTCAACATAGGACTGTCATTCAAGTATTTAATTTCTCCGTCATAAATGAAACTCAGTTTAGCTGGATACAAGATCCGGGATTCAAAGTTATTTTGCTTTAGGAGATTAAAAGTCAGTGACCACCTTCTTCTGGCTTAAAAAGTTTCAGCAGAGAGATCTGCAGTCATTCTAATATTCTTCCCTTTCAAGGTAATGGTTTTCTTTCTCCTGGCAGCTTTGAGGATTTTCTCCTTCATATTAACTTTAGTGAAGTTAATTATGATACGCTTGGGGGATGTCTTATTGGAGTTGAGTCATGCTGGGGTTCTGAAGCTGTCTCCTATCTGAATTTCAGAATCTCTTGGTATGTCTGGAAAATTCTCTTTCATAATTTCATGTAGAAGGGCCTCTGTGCCCAGCGAGGCCACTTCATCTGTTTATGGACCTCCAAATTTCGGATATTCACTTTCTTTGAATTATCCCAGAGCTCTCGGAGAGAATGATCCATTTTTGCTCTCCATTTCTCTTCCTCTTTGAGAGTTTGGGAGTGTATAAAGGCTTTATCTTTAATGTCAGAAATTTTTTTCTCTGCTTGCTCCATTCTGTTGCTGAGGGATTCTACTGTATTTTTCATATCTTTGAGGGCTGCAAATTATTGCTTCAGTGTGTCTAAGTCTTTGGTGGTTTTGTCTTAAATTCTTGAGACAACTTTTGATTTTCTCCTCGAATTCCCAATTCCACTTTGTTAATCTTGTCTGCAATCCAAATTCCGAATTCGATTTCTGATATCTCAGCCAGTTGTTTATGAATAGGATCTTCAATTACATCTGCCATATCTTTCCTTGGGGGGGGGGTTTGATCTATTCTGGTTATTCATGTTACCAGAGTTTTTCTGCTGATTCCGCCCCATGGTTGTTTTACTCCCTTTGATTTTTTTCCCCCTGGGGCTTTGTTGAGGGCCTGTACAGTGTTGTGGCCTGAGAAACTGAGACCCTGTCTTGTGTGGTGGGGCTAACTGGTTCTGTCTTCTTCTCAGTTGGTTTCTGTTCCACCCTAGTGAAACAGATACTCTAGATTGAAGTCTCAGCTGTGGAGAAATATCAGCAATTAAGTCACCCCACCACCCCCACCAGCAAACAATTGGAAAAGGAAAGTCAAACCTTCCTACCACGGTGCACCCAGGGCGCCACCTGATTTGTCCTCAGGCGATTGGTTCAGTTCAAAAAGTCCAAATCAGTTCTCTCAGTCTGCACCTGTCTCGGGTGAGAGTTTAAGAGGTCTGTGGGAACTGGATCACAGGGGTCTGGTGACTACTCTGGTGTGGCTTGCTCCAGTGCTGCGTGGACTCAGGAGGAGCCACCCAGCCAATAGATCAGTCTGGGAATGTTGATGCCTCCTTCCCCACCTTGCACCGCTGTCACACCCAGTCACTGATAGCCCTGCAGTTGGCTGACCCAATTGCCTGTAGTGAATCGGTACTCCAGGAGTTTGTACCTGCCTGAATCACAAGGAAGTCTGCCAGGCCACTGTGTTCTGCTTCTCTCTATCAGAAGGAGGTGAGGCCTGACAACCTCGGGCACTTGATGAAGGTTGGGGGCTTTTCACTCAGGTCCAGACTCGCCCCTGATTAATGTTACTGACAGAACAGAATAGAACAACTCTGCGGTTCCCCTGCAGAAGAGAAGCTGAATTGAGTTCCAAATTAGCTTGTCTTTGCTCTTGTATTGTCTATAGGCTGATGATCCCCTGAGGTCCAGGTGCATCTTAGGTTTAGTATAGCAGACCTCTGGATCAGCCCCACCCTGGGAATTTCCCCCGTTTGCAAGTTGGAGTTGCCTAAGGCAAATCCTATACTCACAGTCTCTGGTTGCCCAGGGAGACAGTTGGTGTGGCTTCAGAATATTTGGTAGTGAACCATATTGCTAGCAAAAGAGGGCTGCTGCTTTATGGCTCAGGCAACTGCTGCTCCCGTGTAGCTCCCTTCCGGCCAACCATCCTCTCTCTGCTCCTGTACCCCAGAGTCTGCACTGACCAGCTGCAGCCCAGCACTGTCTACACCCCTTGAGCAATCGCCTAAGAGTCTGAACCCCTGGGGGACAGGCCTCTAGACCTTGGAGGGAGAGCAGAGGGGAGCACGCAGAACGCTGGGAGCCTGGGGTTGCGGGCAGAGAACACACACAGCTTTACACAGTTTTATGCCTGGCCGTATTGTCACCAGAAGACAGCTGTCACACTGTGCCTCAGGGAACTGCCACGGTGGTGCAGTACTCTCTCTGCTGACCAGGACTGGTCTCCAGACCTCACTGTGAGTGAAGGGGAGTGCTGGGAGTTCAGAATTCCAGGTAGATACTATATACAGTTTATACAGTTTTATGCCTGGCAGGAGGACGCCGTGACACCCTAGTAGGTTTATAGAGGGTCTCTCCCGTGGTGTGTAGTGGGAGGACCTTTGAACTCTTCCCCATTGTTTGTGGGGCTCTCTGAGCCGTTCTCATGGGGGAGGGGACTCCCATCTGCTTGGTGATGGATTTTGTACCTTTTGTTTGTATCCTTGTGGTCGCAGCTCGCCTCAGTGGGGTTGATTTGCGTTCTTCAACCTTCTTTCTTAGTGCACCTCAAATCCACCAGGTTACTTGCTGAATTTTTGTCCTTAAACTCTCCTACTGGACGGGAGCCTCTGTGGAAAGCTGGCTTCAGTCAGCCATCTTGTCTCCTCCCCCCCTCCAACCCAATTCTTAACCTGGACACCTTCGATTTCCCACTCAAGCTGCTACTTAGCCATAGGAGGCAAACCAACACTCCCCTAGGCCCTGTGAAGGGAGGTCCAACTCCAACCTCGAAGTTCTTTCAGTCACACCACATCCACACACTCTCACATACCTCTCAACAGACCTGTCAACAATCTAATGTCCAAGGAGTTGATCAGGTTCCTTTTCCACTAAAACTGTAATGGGACCTCCAGATCAATCATACCTTGCCTTACACTTCTCCCTGTGTAAGTACCCGTTCCCACATGTCAGTTCCTCCTGGTGTTTGACTCCTTGAAGACCTGCCAATGGGGTCCTTTCTCAGCCTAGTTAAGGCGTCTACACAGGGAGGCCAAACTGCCTCCCTGGAGTGCTCAGTTGTTCACATCACCCAGGCTGATCAGGGGCCCCCACGTGGGTGTCCAAAGGATTGGCAGCAACTACCAGGTGCGTGTTCTCTCCGGGGGGATCTTACTTCCCGGTCAGGGAACCAAAAATGTTGCAGGAAGACAAGGCCCAACAGAGAGAAGGAACACCCAAACACCACATTTATAAGAGGAAGGGCTTTATTCACCAGCTGGGAGCTTACGGCATAGAAGAATTTCAAATGGCTGTGCTCCCCGACTGCCTTGGTCTTTCTCTTTTTATTGACAGTCAAAAAGTTCCACCCCATGGGTACCCTTGTCATTGGCTAGTTTGAATCAAGCGGGGGATGCTATTCCCACCCCTACAGAATTTCACAGAACTTAGAAATTTCCAAGTTTCAGGAAGTTAAGTTTACAAATTTCCAAGAGCTGAGTCACCACGGAGAGGACCCTGCATGTCTATCTTTGTGGTCTCCTTGAGAAGACCTGTTCTTGTAGACCTCACCCTTCTTGGCTATCCTCTCTCATTATTAATCTACCATAATTGTGAGTTGATCTTTCATGGAACCAGATCAAGGGAAAAGGACAGTTTTTGCTATGACCCCTACAATACAGATTAGTAGAATAGATAAAAAACACAACCCTAATATCCAATGTCTCCAAGAAAACCATTTAACTCATAAAGATTCTCATAAACTCAAGGTTAAAGCATGAGAAAAAAATATCCCATGCTATGGAAATCAAAAGTGAGCAGGAGGCCCGGTGTGATAGCTCACACCTGTAATCTTAACATTTTGGGAGGCCAAAGCGGGTGGACTGCTTGAGCTCAGGGCTTTGAAACCAGCCTGAGCAAAAGTGAGACCCTGTCTATAAAGAAATAAAACAAATGGCCAGGAATTGTGGTGGGTACCGGTAATCCCAGCTACTCAGGGGGCTGAGTCAGGAGGATTTCTCAAGTGCAAAGGTTTGAGGTTGCTAATGCTATAATGCCATGGCACCTACCCAGGGTGATAGAGTGAGACTTTGTCTCAAAAAAAAAAAAAAAGTGAGCAGGAGTAGCTACTCTTAGATCAGATAAAACAGATTTGAAATCAATAACTGAATAACTGTAAAAAAAAAAAAAAAGACAAAGATAGCCATTATATAATGATATAGGGATCAATTCAACAATTAGATCTAACAATCCTAAATATACATGCACCTAACACCAGAGTCCCAGATTCATAAAAGAAATACCACTTGATCTAAGAAAAGAAACAAGCAACATATTAATAGTGGGGCACTTCAACACTCCAATGACAAAACTGGACAGCAAAGAAACACTGAATAAGACAGGACTCTAGAACAAGTGTACTTAACAGACATTTACAGAATATATTACTCCCAAAGTATAGATTTATATTCTTCTCATAAGAACACGGGACATCATTATCCAAGATAGATCATATGTTAGGCCACTAAACAAGTATCAAAAAATTGATAAAAATCAAAATAATACTATGAATTGTCTCAGACTACAGTGGAATAAAACTAGAAATCAATTCTAAAGGAAATTTTCAAAACCATACAAATACATGCAAATTAAAAGGCATAATACTAAGTTAACTTTGAGATCAACAATGAAATGAAGGTGCAAAATTCAAAAAACATTTTTTAAATTAAAAGACGAACTAACAAAATCTCTGGGGTAAGTTAAAAGCAGAGCTAAGAGAGAAGTTTATAGCACTAAATACTTCCGATTAAAACACAGAAATATCATAGGCTTGATGCCTGTAGCTCAATGGCTAGAGTGCCAGCCACATACACCAAAGCTGGCAGGTTTGAATCCAGCCAGGCCTGCCAAACAACAATGACAACTGCAAAAAAAAACAGTGGCCATTGTGGTGGTTGCCTGTAGTCCCAACTACTTTGGAGGCTGAGGCAAGATAATCACTTAAACCCAAGTGTTTGAGGTTGCTGTGAGCTGTGATGCCACAGCACTCTACCCAGGGTGAGAGCCTGCGACACTGTCTCCCCCAAAAATAAATAAATAAAAGACAGAAATATCACAAATTAATAACCTAATGTCACACATTGAGGTTCTAGAAAAATAAAAACAAACCAAACCCCAAGCTGGTAGAAGACAAGAAATAACAAAAAATCAGAGGAGAACTAAATAAAATTGAAACAAAAAAGAACAATATAAAGGATCAAGAAAACAGAAATTTGATTCTTTGAAAAGACAAATAAAACTGATATACCACACAAAAAAAATAAAAAGAAAAGAAAAGAATTGATAGACCACTGGGTAGATTAACTGAGAAAAGAAGAAAATGATTGAAATAAGGTCAATCAGAAATGTAAAAGGAGACATTATATCATGATATCATAGAAATGCAAAAGATCTTCTGAGACTACTATGAACACCTCTGTGAACACAATCTAAAAATTCTAGAGGAAACAAAAGATGGCGGTGACTGGTTCAGTTTGCTTCAGGATCCACAGCAGGCTCTACCTGTCATTGAAGGGTCAACGTGCAGGACTTTGTGAACGAATATCAAGTTTCAGATTTTATTCTGGAAGTACAACCCTCCCAAAAGTTGAAGGAACTGATGTAACAAGGATTGAAGAAGTGGTTATTCCAAGAAAGAAATCTTGGGATAAAGTGGCCGTTCTTCAGGCACTTGCTTCCACAGTAAACAGGGACACCACAGCTGCACCTTATGCATTTCAAGATGATCCCTACCTTATTCCAGCATCTTCTGTGGAATCTCGTTCATTTTTACTGGCAAAGAAGTCTGGGGAGAATGCAGCAAAGTTTATTATTAATTCACATCCCAAATATTTTCAAAAGGACATAGCTGAACCACATATACCGTGTTTAATGCCTGAGTGCTTTGAACCTCAGATCGAAGAAGTAAGTGAAGCTGCCCTAAAGGAACGAATCAAGCTCAAAAAAGTCAAATCCTCTGTGGACCTGTTTGATCAGCTTTTGCAAGCAGGAACCACTGTGTCTCTTGAAACAACAAATAATCTCTTGGATTTACTGTGTTACTATGGTGACCACGAGCCCTCCACTGATTATCCTTTTCAGCAAACTGAACCGTCAGAGGAATTGGAAGAGGAAAGTAACAAGAAATTTAGGAAGAAGGCTGGTCATCAGATTGGAGCTACATGGAGCGCAAAAAACAATGCTGAGAGAATCTTTACATTGATGCCAGAGAAAAATTCACATTCCTACTGCACAGTGATCCGAGGGATGGTGAAACATCGAGCTTATGAGCCGGCATTAAACTTGTACACTGAATTATTAAACAACAGACTCCATGCTGATGTATACACATTCAGTGCATTGATTGAAGCAACAATGTTGGGGCTGAATGCGGGTTTTGAGGAAAAATGGAATAAAACACTGGAGCTACTGAAACAAATGGTTGCACAGAAGGTGAAACCAAATCTACAGACTTTTAATACCATTTTGAAATGTCTCCGAAGATTTCATGTACTTGCAAGATTGCCAGCAATACAGACCTTACGAGAAATGAAAGCCATTGGAATAGAACCCTCGCTTGCAACATATCACCATATTATTCAGCTATTTTATCAACATGAAAACATTTCAAAAGGATCATCCCTGATAATCTATGATATAATGAATGAATTAATGGGAAAGAAATTTTCTCCAAAGGATCTGGTTGATGGTATGTTTTTTCAGTCAGCCATGAGAGTTTGCTCATCTCTCAGAGATCTGGAACTTGCTTACCAAGTACATGGCCTTTTAAACACTGGAGATAACCGGAAATTTATGGGACCTGATTATCGCCGTCATTTCTATTATTCCAAGTTCTTCACTTTAATTTGTCTAATGGAACAAATTGATGTCACCTTGAAGTGGTATAAGGACCTGATACCTTCAGTTTTCTTTCCCCACTCCCAAACATTGGTAGATCTTCTCCAAGCATTGGATGTGGCCAATCGGCTAGAAGTGATTCCTCGGATTTGGAAAGATAGTAAAGAATGTGGTCATACTTTCCACAATGACCTGAAGGAAGAGATTCTGATTCTTATGGCAAGGGATAAGCATCCACCAGAGCTTCTGGAGGAGTTTGCTGACTGTGCTGCTGACATCAAATCTGCTTATGAAAGCCAAGATGGCAGACAGACTGCTCCAGATTGGCCAGCCATCCCTCTCAACTGTATAGCTGTCCTCTTTTTAAGGGCTGGGAGAACCCATGAAGCATGGAAAATGTTGGGGCTTTTCAGGAAGCATAATAAGATCCCTAGAAATGAGTTGCTGAATGAGTTCATGGACAGTGCAAAAGTGTCCAATAGCCCTGCCCAGGCCATTGAAGTGGTAAAACTGGCGAGTGCTTTCAGCTTACCTATTTGCGAGAGCCTTTTCCAGAGAGTAATGACTGACTTTGCCATCAGCCAGGAACAAAAGGAAGCCCTAGAAAACCTAACTGCATGGACCAGTGACAGTGATAGTGACAGCAGCAGTGACAGCAGCAGTGACAGCGACAGTGACATCAATGAAGGCAAATGAAAGTGGGATATTCAGTAGTAATGATGACATCACCGTAGCTGCTGGACTCACAGTTGAAAACAGATACTAATATTTAACAATGTTTCAAAGAAATAGAGGATGCAGATTTGGTGAATTTTGGTACTGTGAAACACTGGACAGATGCTACGTTATAATTTGCTACTAGCCAAACCACCTATTAACTGTAGCATTCCAGGCTTACCATGTAAGCTGCAGCTCTTGTGGTCAGGATAAGATCTGTATATCTGAAGTGCTGGTAGGCTGACCTCACAGTACCCTCTCCCTGCTACTGGACTAAAGCTTTTGTTGGCGTGATGTGTTGCTAAGATGTTGATCCTTTCTTTGTAAGAGACAGTGTCTAATTACATCACAAGTACTGTTGGGTCAGTAGTATCCCAATTTTGGGAATATTTATATGTGAAAAATTATACATCTTATAACTGATTAAACAGGATAATGGCAGTTGAGACTGCACAAGTGATTAATGTAAAAAAAATAAATAAATAAAAAATAAAAATTCTAGAGAAAATGAATAAATTCCTGCAATCACACAACCTCCCAAGCTGAGTTGGAGAAAAATAGAAATTCTAAACATACCAACAAGTAGTGAGAATAAATTAGCAATAAAACATATGCTTCCTCCTCAAAAAGCCAAAAACCAGATCATAGTGATTCTTACCAGACATACAAAGAAGAACTGGTACCTGTCCTACTGAGACTGTTACATAAGATTAGAAACAGGAAATCCTCTCTAATTCATTTAATGAAGTCAATACCAACCTAATACCAAAGCCAGGAATGAATACAACAACAACAAAAAGATAACTACAGGCCTGATTAACATCTATCCAAAAACAATCAAGAAAACACTAGCAAAACAAACCCAAGATCACATGAAAAGTATAGTTTACCATGACAAGTGAATTTCCTCCCAGGGAGACAAAGATGGATTAACATATGCAAATCAAGAAATGTGATTCACTACATAAGCAGAATTTAAAACAAGTATCATATGATTATTTCGATAGATACAGTAAGAACATTCACTAAAATCCAGTGAAGGAGCTAAGGAAATTTCACTCCAAAATTGACTACTTGTATAAAGAATATTTTGAATTAAAGGCCATTCACAATCAGAAAGCATTTGGAAGGGGCTTCTTCTCTATCTACATAAAACCTGACCAATGTGATCAAAATATCAAAGGGGCAAAACTAACTTTCTTTGTTCACCCTGAAGGCTAGCAGACCTACTGCAAATTGTTTAAAACATAATAACTGTCTCTAAGGTTAATTTACAAGTCAATTCATTTCCCCCCATCTATTCATCCTTCTTAGCATTCACCTGCTGCTCCTGTACTCCACATTCTCACCCTCCCTTCTAAAAGGCATCTTAAAAGGTATCTGGCCATCATTAAAACATTGGGAGATGACTCCTGTAATTCTCCATGTGCATGATATTTGGAAATAAACATTTCTCTTACTATCCTGCCTTAATTGTGAGTTGGTCTTTCAGCCACTTTTTGGGGGGAAAGGGCACATTTCCCCTCACCCTACACCAGCAAGTGTTAATCATAAAAAACCCTCAGCAAAATACGCATAGACAGAATAAATACATACATCAACATAATAAAAACTACATATGATGTCAATGGAAAAGAAGCCATACTTGTAAAAATAATTTAAAGAGGTTTATGCTAAGCCAAATTTGAAGACTATGACCCAGAGCCACACCCAGGAAGCCTTGAGCAAGTGGACTCCCAGTTATGGGTTTGCAGTTTGGTTTTAGGAGATAGGAATTACAGGTGAAGTTATAAATCAATAAGCAGAAAATATACATTGGTTTGGCACAAAAAGCTGGGACATCTGGTGGGTTGGGGCTCACAGATTTATACGTGGGTTTAAAGATTCTTTACCTGATAATTGTCTGGAAGAGTTAGACTTTGGCTAAAAGACCAGGAGTCAGCAAAAAGACATGCTTAAGGTAAAGGGTTTGTTAATCGGAGACAAAGCACTGGACAGACTCAACTGGTTTGTTGTGTATATTGAGGACGTGCAGGTAAGTCTTCCACAGCCTTTGGCTGTTGTGAGTCACAGAGGGCATCTCTAATAAGAGGAGGGAGCATGATGAGACATGTCAGATTTCCTCTCTGCTGGCTAGCAACTCAATTTAAGGGATCCCCTTGGCCAAGAGGGGGGGTCCATTCAGTTAGTTTCTGGGGGAGGGGGACGTAAGATTTTATTTTAGTTCACAAGACAAACCCCTTCCAAATCCTTTCTGATTGTGAATGGCCTTTAATTCAAACACTATTCTGAATGAGATAAAGTTAAAAGCATTCCCAGTAAGAATTGAGACCGGACGATGCTCACTCTCACCACTTCTACTCAACATAGTGCTGGAAGTCCCAGCCAGAGAAATCAGATAATAGAAAAAAATAAAGGACACTCAAGTCAGAAAACAAAAAAAAGTGACACTATCCCTGCTGCCAATGAGATGATCTTAAATCTAGAAAACCGTAAAGCCTCCTCCAAAAGACTCCTAGAATTAATAAATAAATTTAATTATCTCAGGTTACAAAATTAATGTACACAAATCAGTAGCATTTTTATACACTAATAAATGCTAAGGTGATCATCACATCAAAAATTCAATACCATTCACAATAGCTACAAAATAACATAAAATGCCTAGCAATACATTTAACCAAGGAAGTAAAAATCTCTAAAGTAAGAACTAAAAAACACTAATGAAAGAAATTGTAGATTACGTGAATGACAAAACACTGGAAGAATCAACATTGCTAAAATGTCATATTGCCCAAATATGACTTACAGATTCAATACAATTCCCATTAAAATGCCAACAGCATTTTGGAAAGAATTAGAGAAAAAAATCCTAATTTTCACACGGAATCACAAAAGAGCCTGACTAGCCAATGCAATCCACATCTGGAGGCATTACATTTCCAATCTTCAAATTATACTGCAAGACTATAGTAACCAAAAAAGCATGATATTAGTACAACAATAGACACATAGATGGAGGACACAGAGTTCTCAATAGAGACTCAGAACTATACATAAATAGTAAAGAAAGGCCAGGTGTTGTGCATGACACCCTTAATCCTAGTGTTACGTCCAGAAGTTCCCCCAGAGATCACACAGCCACACGAGCCAAATTTTCAGGGGAGTCCTTTATTGGAGAGCCAACTGACAACTGCCTCAGTGTCCCAAAATGAAGTTTCTGAGAGCAGCCCCTAGTTGTGTGTGGCTGTGTGTGTCTCTGTGTGTCTGTGTGTGTTTGTCTCTGAGTGTCTGTGTGTGTCTGGGTGTGTGTCTGTTTATGTATCTGTGTGTGTGTCTGTGTGACTCTGTGTGCCTGTGTATGTTTGTCTCTGAGTGTGTGTGTCTGTCAGTTTATGTATCTGTGTGTGTGTCTCTGTGTGTGTCTATGTGTGTGTGATTGTGTGTCTGTGTGTGTCTCTGCATCTTCCTCTGTGTGTCTCTCTGTATGTGTCTGTGTGTGTGTGTGTGAGTCTCTGTAATATGTTCCTCTGGGTGTGGGTCTCTGTTTCTGTCTACGTGTGTGTCTCTGTGTGTGTCTGCGTGTATTTCTCTACATGTGTCTTTGTATGTGTCTGTGTCTACATCCCTGTGTGTGTCTGTGTGTCTCTGTGTGCATGTCTGAGTGGGGGTCTTGTCTGTGTCTCTATGTGTTTGCGTGTGTGTGTCTGTGTTTGTCTCAGAGTGTCTGTGTGTGTCTGTATGTGTGTCTATGTGTGTGTCTCTGGGTGTGTCTGTGTGTGTGTCTATGTATGTGTCTCTGCATATGTCTGTGTATGTATCTCTGTGCGTCACTGAGTGTGTGTCTCTGTTTGTGACTGTGTGTCTCTGAGTGTCTGTATGTTTGTGTTTCTCTGTATGTCTGCCTGTGTCTGTCTTTCTATGTGTGTCTGTGTGTGTCTCTGTGTGTATTGCTGTTTGTGTGTCTGTGAGTGTGTCTATATGTCTGTGTGTCTACGTATGTGTGCCTATGTGTGAGTCTGTGCGTGTCTCTGTGTGTTTGTCTTTGTGTGTGCGTGTGTCTGTGTGTGCCTGTCTGTGTCTCTGTGTGTCTGTGTTTGTGTTTCTGTGTGTTTGAGTCTGTGTGTTTCTTGTGTGTCTTTGTGTGTGTCTGTGTCTCTCTTTGTGTCTGTGTGTGTGTTTCTGTGTGTCTAATTGTATGTTTGTCTGTGCCTTTGTGTGTCTGTGTGTGTGTCTCTGTGTGTATCTCTGTTTGTGTCTGTGTGGGTGTCTCTGTGAGTGTGTCTGTGTATATGTCTGTGTGTCTCTGTATATGTGTCTCTGTGTATGCCTTTGTGTGTGTGTCTGTTTGTGTGTCTCTGGGTATGTCTGTGAGTGTGTCTGTGTGTGTGTATGTGTGGTTGTCCATTTGTTTCTCTCTGTGTTTCTTTGTGTGTCTTTGTGTCTCTGTGTGTGGCTCTGTGTGGCTCTCTGTATATGTGTGTGTGGCTCTGTGTGTGTCTCTGTGTTTGTGTCTGTGTGTGTATCCATGTGTGTCTGTCTCTGTGTGTGTCTGTGTATCTCAGTGTGTGTGTCTCTGTACCTCTGTCTATGTATGTATCTGTGTCCATGTCTCTGTGTGTCTCTCTGTGTGTGTCTGAGTGTGTTTCTCTATGAGTGTCTGTCTTAGTGTTTGTTTACCTCTGTGTCTGTGCCTCTGTGTGTGTGTCTGTGTGTGTCTGTGCATGTCTGTGTTTGTCTGTGTGTGTGTTTGTGTGTGTGTCTGTGTGTTTGTCTCTCTGTGTGTCTGTGTGTATGTGTGCATGTCTTGTGTTCTCTGTGTGTCTGCCTCTGTGTGTGTCTGAGTGTGTGTCTGTGTGTGTCTATGTGTATATGTGTGTGTCCTTGTGTGGGTCTTTGTGTGTGTCTTTGTCTGTGTGTGTGTCTCTGTGTGTGTCTGTGTCCCTGTGTGTGTTTGTGTGTATCCGTGTATGTGTCTCTGTGTGTCTCTCTGTGTCATGTGTGTGTCTGAGTGTGTCCCTGTGTATGTCTGTGTGTGGGTCTGTGTGTTTGTTTCTCTGTGCGTCTGTGTGTGTATGTGTGTGTCTTTGTGTTCTCTGTGTCTGTGTCTCCGTGTATGTCTGTGGGTGTCTTTGTTTGCATCTGTGCTTCTGTGTGTATATGTGTGTGTCCTTATGTGGGTTTTTATGTGTGTCTCTGTGTCTGTGTGTGTCTTTGTGTCCTTGTGTGTGTTTTTATGTGTGTCTCTGTGTGTGCTTTTGTGTGTCTGTGTGTGTTTTGATAGAAAAGTATAAAATTACTAGAAGAAAGTGCAGGGAAAACACTTAAAGAAATTGGCCTGGGAGAATATTTTCTGAGAATGACCCCCAGGCAATTGAAGCAACACCAAAAATACATTACTGAGAAATGATCAAATTAAAAAGCTTCTGCACAGCCAAGAACACAGTGCATAAAGCAAGCAGACAGCCCTCAGAATGGGAGAAGATATTTTCAGGTTACGTCTCTGACAAAGGTTTAATAACAATAATCCACAGAGGGAGCGGTGCCTGGGGCTCAAAGGGGTAGGACGCCAGCCCCCTATGCCAGAGGTGGCGGGTTCAAACCAGCCCTGGCCAAAAAAAAAAAATAATAATAATAATCCACAGAAACGCAAACATATTAGCAAGAAAGAACAAGTGATCCCATCTCAGGGTGGGCAAGGGACTTGAAGAGAAACTTCTCTACAGAAGACAGGTGCATGGCCTACAAACACATGAAAAAAATGCTCATCATCCTTAATCATCAGAGAAATGCAAATCAAATCACTTTTAGATATCATCTAACTTTAGTAAGATTATTCCACATCCCAAAACCATAGATGTTGGTGTGGATTTGGACAAAAGGGAACACTTCTGCACTGCTGGTGGGAATGCAAACTAATATATTCCTTTTAAAAAAATGTTTGGAGACCACTTAGGGATCTAAAAATAGACCTGCCAATCCTTCAATTCCTCTACTAGGTACATATCCAGAAGACCAAAAATCACTTTTTAACAAAGATCTTTTCACCAGAATGCTTATTGCAGCCCAATTCATAATTGCTAAGTCGTGGAAGAAGCCCAAGTGCACATCAACTCATGAATGGATTCATAAATTGTGGTATATGTATGCCATAAAATATAGCCTTAAAAAAGATGGAGACAAACAGCACCTGTGGATCAGTGAGTAGGGCGCTGGCCCTGTATACCGAGGATGGTGGGTTCAAACCTGGCCCTGGCCACATTGCAACTAGAAGTAGCCTGGTCTATTGTTGTGGAGGGTGCCTGTAGTCCCAGCTACTCAGGAGGCTGAGGCAAGAGAATCACCTAAGTCCAAGAGCTGGAGGTTGCTGTGAGCTGTGATGCCATAGCACTCTACCGAGGGTGATGGAGTGAGACTGTCTCTTAAAAAAAAAAAGGGGGGGGGACTTTACCTCTTTCATGTTTACATGGATGGAGCTGGAACATATTCTTCTTAGCAAAGTATCTCAAGAATGGAAGAAAAAGTATCCAATATACTCAGCCCTACTATGAAACCAATCTATAAGCATCCACACTTCCATATGAAAGCTATAACCCAACTACAGATGAAGGGGAAAGAGGATGGGCAGGGGAGGGAGGAGGATGGCTAGAGGGAGGGTAATTGGTGGGACCACACCTATGGTGCATTTTATAAGGGTACATGTTATATCTACTAAGTGTAGAATATAAATATTTTAACATAATAACTAAGAAAATGTGGTGAAGGTTATGTTAACTAGTTTGATGAAAGTATTTCAAATTACATATAAAACCAGCACATTGTACACCATAATTGCATTAATATACATAGCTATGATTTGAAAAAAAATAAATGAATGAATAAATACATAAATTTGACTTGATGAAAAATTTTAAATGTGTTTGTCAATGGACACAATCAAAGAGAGAGAAAGTCAAACACTAACAGAAGAAACACATGCTGATCACATATCTGAGAAGGCTCTACTATCTCATGTATAATAGAAAGTCTCACAACTGAACATAAAAAGCAACCACCCTGTCCATGGTGCAGCATGGGCAGAGAGAAAGCAAAGCCAGCATCCTAGGCCTTTCCAACTAACAGGTCTTGGCTGGGCTGTTGCTGTCCTTTGTGGTTCTAGTGAGCTGACCCCACAACAAATCCACAGTGGAAGAAATGGCCACAGATTAAACTGCCAAGGAGTCCCTGTCACTGAAGTCAGCACTTAGCCAAGGTGAACAGCTGTCCTGTGGAGGAGCCACCAGGGAGTAAAGGGGTCCTTCTGACTGAGGACAGCAGCAGAGAAGGGGTGGGGAGCCCAGTGTTCTCCCCAGGGTCCCCTGTTGGGCATCCCAGACCTGAGCAAATCCACCCCAGGGGCAGCAAGGGGCACTGTGGAGCTGGGTGGCTGGAAACCAGCCACCTGTTCTCTGCTGGGGGCCTGGGGCTCACTGTCCCCTGGGACAGACTGGCTGCTTAATCTTAGTCCCAGGGAGGCTCAGGCCAGGCCCTGCCAGCCTCATGTAGAGAAATCTCCGTGCCCAGGGACTGGGAGGCCATGTGAGGGGAGGGGACTAATTTGAATTAAAGGCCTCTCAGTCCCCACAGTGGGGAAGTAGGTACAAGAGACAGGGGCAGCTCTGAGGCAGCTGTGGATCCCCAGGAATCAGAGATGACAGGAATCTCCACCATGGCCTGTGCCCCTCTCCTGCTCACCCTCCTCACTCTCTGCCCAGGTGACAGGCCCTGGGAAGCAGAAGTGCCTGGGTGGGGTACACCTGGTTGATTTCTCCCTTTCATTTTGAGAGCATGTGGTGGAAAATGACCCCAGACTACCTATGTGTGTCTCCACCTCTTCTGTTCCAGGATCCTGGGCACAGTCCAGACTGACACAGGAAGCCTGGGTGTCAGCATCTATGGGAGAGACGATCACCCTGTCCTGTACTGGAAACAGCAACAATATTGGAAAGTATAATGTGGGCTGGTACCAGCAGATTTCTCCTGGTGCCCCCCAAACTGTCATGCTTGGAATTTCACGGCCCTTAGGAATCCCTGATCAGTTCTCTGGCTCCAATACTGGCAACACTGACTCCCTGACCATCTCAGGCCTCTAGCCTGAGGATGAGGCTGTTTATTACTGCTCATCATGGGATGATAGCCTGAGTGCTCACACAGTGCTCCAGACACATGGAGAACTGAGACAAAAACTGCCCTTGGCCTACCGTGAGGTAAATAACCCCATGACTGCCTGTGACAAATGCAGACGATGACTGTGGCCAACCCTGTGTTGTCAGTGTTAGAGGAAGTGAGGTTCAGCACATTGCACCTTCTAATTGTCAGTGGGGTTTTTTCCCACGTAGTATTCATTTATTAAAAATAAGAGGGCAGCGCCTGTGGCTCAGTGAGTAGGGCGCCGGCCCAATATGCCGAGGGTGGTGGGTTCAAACTCAGCCCCAGCCAAACTGCAACAACAACAAAAAAATAGCCGGGCGTTGTGGCGGGCGCCTGTAGTCCCAGCTGCTCGGGAGGCTGAGGCAAGAGAATCACGTAAGCCCAAGTGTTAGAGGTTGCTGTTAGCCGTGTGATGCCACGGCACTCTACCCGAGGGAGGTACAGCGAGACTCTGTCTCTACAAAAAAAAAAAATAAATAAATAAATAAATAAGAGATATACTCGACATACTATTAAAGGTACAATTAAATCGTTTTACTATGTACACAGAATTATTCTTCCACCTCATAATCCAATTTTACAATACTTTTATGAACTCCCCCACCAAATCCCACAATTATCAGTCAGTCCACATTCTTCCCCCACCCCCAGCCACTGGTAATCCCTAATCCACTATCTATGAGGGATATAAACTTAAAGTGCAAAGAAACTTAGTGACTCAAAACCAGATACACTTAATAAAAACCATGTCCAAACAATAATAATGTGCTGAAACCAGAGATAAAGGCAAAGTCACATAAATAAAATCAGACAGAAAATATTATAATATATACAGAAGATCAACAAATGAAACAATTGTGACTATTTCATGTGCACACATTGAGAAAATATAGTGACATTAGATTTTCACACTGTTAAGAAAGAAAGAACTGTCACCATGTAATGAACTTTCCAGGTGTATTTTTTTTTTTTTGAGAAAAAAGGACAAATTAAGATCGTGTCAGCTGAAGACAACCTGAAATGTTTCATCTCCAATAAATACCCCAAAGTCAAATAAATAAATAGATAAATAAATACATTAATAAATTAAAAAAAAATCCATCAAATAAAGAAGTAAATGGTCACGTAGCACAGTTCCTGGAACAGAAACCCTACCTCTTCCCAGACACCCGCTTTCCAGTCCAGAGAAAAACACCAGTCGTCAGTTAAGTTTCGTTTGTTTCTTTGTTTGTTTGTTTGTAGAGACAGAGTGTCACTTTATAACCCTCGGGTCCAGTGCCATGGCATCACACAGCTCACAGCAACCTCCAACTCCTGGGCTTAAGCGATTCTCTTGCCTCAGCCTCCCGAGTAGCTGGGACTACAGACGCCCGCCACAAGGCCCAGCAATTTTTTGGTTGCAGTTCAGCCGGGGCCGGGTTTGAATCCGCCACCCTCGTTATATGGGGCAGGCGCATTACAGACTGAGCCACAGGCGCCGCCCCTCAGTTAAGTTTTCGACCTTTCTTTTTTTTTTTTTTTTGTAGAGACAGAGTCTCACTGTACCGCCCTCGGGTAGAGTGCTGTGGTGTCACACGGCTCACAGCAACCTCTTAACTCTTGGGCTTACGCGATTCTCTTGCCTCAGCCTCCCGAGTTTTCGACCTTTCTTTCTGATCTGTTCCGTTTTACAGGAGAGCTAGGTAGCCAAACACTGAGGCGCTGACCTGACCTGACCCGAGAGCCGAGGTTGAAGGGAAGAACGCCTAGGATCTGTCCCCGCCCTTCCCCGCACCGCCTCCTCACTGGGCTTTGAGAGGACGGATCTGTCCTTCGCGGAACAGCTGCATACAGACACGAAGAAGTTACGGGGCCGGGGGCGGTTTATCTCCACTCTAATGCTAGCATTCTGGGAGGCCGAGGCCGGTGGAGACAGGAGACGACCGCCCCCCTCCCCACCATAGTCCCAGCTGTTCGGGAATCTGAAGCAGAAGCATCCCTGGAGCTCAAGAATTCCAGTGTGCTGTGACTTGTGAATGGCGAGAGCCCGCTCTTCCTATGGAAGGTGGACTGAGAGTGTATGGGCAAAAAAAAATCTATGAATAAATAATTATATAATCGCACAGACATATATTGTCCTAGCTGGTTGTGTAGACGTGAATGAAGAAGAGCTGTTTTTTTGTTTTTTTTTTTTGTTTGTTTTTCTTAGATAGAAATGACAGACCCCCTAGGCTCACACGCTGCTCCGCTCGCTCCTCAGCTCTAGTAGTTACACAGGAGGCAAGCAGTGCATAGTGTCAGAAGAACCGTTTCAGGATAAAGGGAGAGAGAGAATGAGGGGGGTAGAGAGAGAGAGCTGGGAGAAAGAGAGGCGGAGAGGGAGAGAGAGAGAGGGAGATAGAGAGAGCAGACGAACACGAAAGCAGGAACACGGGGTTTGGAGGGGCTAGGCGAGGCTCCGAGCCTCAGGGGGACCAGAACTTATACACGGCCGCCACCTGCTGGACTAAGTACGCCAAAGCACGCAGAAGAGACATCTGGTGGACGGACAGGCGCTAAGGTGACAAGATCCCCGGTCTAAGGTCGGCCACGGACGTCTGGTCATGGGCGGGGCACTGGGGAGACCGAAGTTACCTAACACGTGGAGCACATTTCATGCATGCCTGCCTGCCTGGCAAGAGAACACGGGGTGCTCATTCCTCGCTAGCTCAGGTGTTTCATATGCAGGTGCGGTTGCCTGGGGGGGATGTTACCAGGGAAGAAGAGAAAGAAAGGGGAGAGGGAGGGAAGGAGGGAGGGATGCGTGTCGCAGCATCTCCTTTAGTAGTTTATAAGCGTCATGATGATGTGTTCGAGCACACGTGTGAGATGTGGAAAGAGAGAAACAAGGGAAGAAAGAAGAAAAAAGAAACCCCGAAAGTGGTGCCTTTGGCCACGCAGTCACAACAAGTCAGCAACCTGCACAAACGCAGGACCGGCACGCTCCGCTGCCAATTGGAGGCCCACAAGAGGTTAGGGTCTGCGGCCTCAGCGGGGGTGGGTGGGTGGGTGGGGTTGCTCAGTTCAGAAACGCGTGTGCGTTTGAGTGGGCGCAGTCCGTGGCTCAAGGAGCAGGTCGCCGGCCCCATATTATACCGTGGGTGTTTGTTCAAGCCCGGACTCCGCCAGAACTGGAAAACAAAGAAACAAACAAATTTTCGGGAGGTCAACTCAGTGAGCTGAAGCGATCCGCCCACCTAGACCTCCCAAAGTGCTACGATTACGGGCCTGAGCCACCTCACGGTCGCCCAGCCTAATTCGATTTAGTTAAATATCATTCTCCCACACCTGGTTTCACTGTATCTGGAGAGTTGTATGTGTGGCGGGGGGAAGCTTTTGTTAAGAATGGAAGAGAACGGGGGCGGGTCCTGTTGCTCAGTGAGCAGGGCACCGGCCCCATATACCGAGGGTGGTGGGTTCAAACCCAGCCCCGGCCGAACTGCAACAAAAAAATAGCCGGGCATTTTGGAAGGTGCCTGTAGTCCCAGCTACTCGGCAGGCTGAGGCTGGAGAATCGCCTAAGATCAGGAGTTGGAGGTTGCTGTGAGCTGTGTGACGCCGCGGCACTCTACAGAGGGCAATAGAGTGAAACTCTGTCTCTACAGACAAGAAAAAGAATAGAAGTTGACGGGTGGCGCCTGTGAGTGAAAGGAGTAGTGTGCCGGCCCCATATACAGAGGTGGTGGCTGGCGAGAAAAACTGCCCCCTCCTCAACATCATTTAGTTGAAAGGGTTCGCCTGCGGGCACCCCCGCCCAACCCTCCCGCATATGCGGGAGGTGGCGGGGTCAAACCAAGCCCCGGCCAAAAACTGGAAAGGAAATGAACGAGAAAGAAGGATGCAAGGAAGAGAGGGAGAAAGGGAGGGACAAAGGATGGGAAGGAAGGAAGGAAGGAAGGAAGGAAGGAAGGAAGGAAGGAAGGAAGGAAGGAAAATCCAAGAGTAAAAGTTGTTCATTGCCTGTGGCTGAGAGGGGTAGGGCACCGGCCCCATGTACTGGAGGTGGCGGGTTGAAAGCGGGCCCCAGTCAAACACCGCAAAAGAAGGAAAATAGTAAAAAAATAAATAGATAAATAAATAGTCTGGGGTGGGGTGGGGGGGTGGTGCATAGCCCAGTGGTTAAGGCACCAACCACATCCACCCAGGAGGGTGGCGGATTCCAGCCCTGCCTGACAAGCTAAACAACAATGACAACTGCAACAAAGCAAAAATACCCCGGCGTTGTGGCTGGCTCATGCAGTCCCAGGTACTTGGGACGCTGAGGCCAGAGAATCCTTAATGCCCAGGAGTTGGAGGTTCTTGTGAGCTGTGACAGCACACCAAAGCAATCTACGGAGGGTGACTCAGTGAGAGTCTGCCTCACCAAGAAATAGAAAAAAAATCAAATGAACGAAAAAATAAATAAATATTAAAATCCATCAAATAAAGAAGTAAATGGTCACGTAGCACAGTTTCTGGAACAGAAACCCTACCTCTTCCCCGACACCCGCTTTCCAGTCCAGAGAAAAACACCAGTCGTCAGTTAAGTTTCGTTTGTTTCTTTGTTTGTTTTTTTGTAGAGACAGAGTGTCACTTTATAACCCTCGGGTCCAGTGCCATGGCATCACACAGCTCACAGCAACCTCCAACTCCTGGGCTTAAGCGATTCTCTTGCCTCAGCCTCCCGAGTAGCTGGGACTACAGACGCCCGCCACAAGGCCCAGCAATTTTTTGGTTGCAGTTCAGCCGGGGCCGGGTTTGAATCCGCCACCCTGGTTATATGGGGCAGGCCCCTTACAGACTGAGCCACAGGCGCCGCCCCTCAGTTAAGTTTTCGACCTTTCTTTCTGATCTGTTCCGTTTTACGGGAGAGCTAGGTAGCCAAACACTGAGGCGCTGACCTGACCTGACCCGAGAGCCGAGGTTGAAGAGAAGAACGCCTAGGATCTGTCCCCGCCCTTCCCCGCACCGCCTCCCCACTGGGCTTTGAGAGGACGGATTTGTCCTTCGCGGAACAGCTGCATACAGACACAAAGAAGTTACGGGGCCGGGGGCGGTTGATCTCCACTCTAATGCTAGCATTCTGGGAGACCGAGGCCGGTGGAGACAGGAGACGACCGCCCCCCTCCCCACCATAGTCCCAGCTGTTCGGGAATCTGAAGCAGAAACATCCCTGGAGCTCAAGAATTCCAGTGTGCTGTGACTTGTGAATGGCGAGAGCCCGCTCTTCCTATGGAAGGTGGACTGAGAGTGTATGGGCAAAAAAAAATCTATGAATAAATAATTATATAATCCCACAGAAATATATTGTCCTAGCTGGTTGTGTAGACGTGAATGAAGAAGAGCTGTTTTTTTGTTTTTGATAGATAGAAATGACACACCCCCTAGGCTCACACGCTGCTCCGCTCGCTCCTCAGCTCTAGTAGTTACACAGGAGGCAAGCAGTGCATAGTGTCAGAAGAACCGTTTCAGGTTAAAGGGAGAGAGAGAATGAGGGGGGTAGAGAGAGAGAGCTGGGAGAAAGGGAGGCGGAGAGGGAGAGAGAGAGAGAGGGAGATAGAGAGAGCAGACGAACACGAAAGCAGGAACACGGGGTTTGGAGGGGCTAGGCGAGGCTCCGAGCCTCAGGGGGACCAGAACTTATACACGGCCGCCACCTGCTGGACTGAGTACGCCAAAGCACGCAGAAGAGACCTCTGGTGGACCGACAGGCGCTAAGGTGACAAGATCCCCGGTCTAAGGTCGGCCACGGACGTCTGGTCATGGGCGGGGCACTGTGGAGACCGAAGTTACCTAACACCCACGTGGAGCACATGTCATGCATGCCTGCCTGCCTGGCAAGAGAACACGGGGTGCTCATTCCTCGCTAGCTCAGGTGTTTCATATGCAGGTGCGGTTGCCTGGGGGGGATGTTACCAGGGAAGAAGAGAAAGAAAGGGGAGAGGGAGGGAAGGAGGGAGGGATGCGTGTCGCAGCATCTCCTTTAGTAGTTTATAAGCGTCATGATGATGTGTTCGAGCACACGTGTGAGATGTGGAAAGAGAGAAACAAGGGAAGAAAGAAGAAAAAAGAAACCCCGAAAGTGGTGCCTTTGGCCACGCAGTCACAACAAGTCAGCAACCTGCAGAAATGCAGGACCCGCACGCTCCGCAGCCAATTGGAGGCCCACAAGAGGTCAGGGTCTGGGGCCTCACCGGGGGTGGGTGAGTGGGTGGGGTTGCTCAGTTCAGAAACGCGTGTGAGTTTGAGTGGGCGCAGTCCGTGGCTCAAGGAGTAGGGGCCGGCCCCATACTATACCGTGGGTGTTGGTTCAAGCCCTGACTCCGCCAGAACTGGAAAACAAAGAAACAAACAAATTTTCGGGAGGTCAATTCAGTGAGCTGAAGCGATCCGCCCACCTAGACCTCCCAAGTTCTATGATTACAGTCCTGTGCCACCTCACATCGCCCAGCCTAATTCGATTTAGTTAAATATCATTCTCCCACACCTGGTTTCACTGTATCTGGAGAGTCGTATGTGTGGCGGGGCGAAGCTATTGTTAAGAATGGAATAGGGGGCGGCGCCTGTGGCTCAGCGGGTAGGGCGCCGGCCCCACATGCCGAGGGTGGTGGGTTCAAACCCGGCCCCGGCCAAACTGCAACAAAAAAATAGCCGGGCGTTGTGGCGGGCGCCTGTAATCCCAGCTACTTGGGAGGCTCAGGCAAGAGAATCGCCTAAGCCTAGGAGTTGGAGGTTGCTGTGAGCTGTGTGACGCCCCGGCACTCTACCAAGGGTGATAAAGTGAGACTCTGTCTCTACAAAAAAAAAAAAAAAAAGAATGGAATAGGACCGGGGCGGGTCCCGTGGCTCAGTGAGCAGGGCGCCGGCCCCATATACCGAGGGTGTTGGTTTCAAACCCAGCCCCGGCCCAACTGCAACAAAAAAATAGCCGGGCATTGTGGCGCGCGCCTGTAGTCCCAGCTGTACTACCTTATGTAGTGATTCTTCTGATTGATCTGGGGAAAGCAAATTGTAAATCTTCTGGAAAGTATTCACTAGTCTAGATGCCATTAAAAACATTGATGATTCTCCTGTAGTCCCAGCTACTCAGGAGGCTGAGGCAAGAGAATCACTTAAGCCCAGGCGTTGGAGGTTGCTGTGAGCTGGGTGAGGCCACGGTACTCTACCGATGGCCACAGAATGAAACTCTCCCTCTACAAAAAAAAAAAAATAATAATAATAAAAAAAATTGATGATTCATGAGAAGGTATCAAAACAGCAATATTAACAGGAGTTTTGAACAAGTTGATTTCAACCCTCATGGATGACTTGAGAGGTTTAATTTTTAATGTAGTAAGAAACTGGTAATAGCAAGAAAATCAGAATTGGAATTGGAGCCTAACTATATGCTGAATTGCTGCAATCTCATGATAAAACATGAACAGATGAGTAGGAGGCTTCTTAATAATGAGCAAGGAAAGTGCATCCTTGAGATAGAACTGCTAGTGAAGGTGCAGTGAACATTGTTAAAAGGATTATGTAAACTTAGTTGATAAAGCAGTGTCCGGATTTGATAGAATTTTGAAAGAAATTCCACTGTGGGTAAAATACTATCAAACAGATAAATGTTTTGTAAAGGGAAAAGTCAACAGATGCAGCAAAATGTATTGTTGTCTATGAAATTTCCACAGCCACCTCCACCATCAGCAGCTAGCACCCCTGTCAGTCAGTCAGCCATCAACATTGAAGCAGGATCCTCAATCAGCAAAAATATTATGACCTGCTGAAGGCTCAGATGATTGTTAACACTTTTTGACAATAAAGGATTTTTAATTAAGGTAGGTATGTTGTTTTCTTGAACATAATACTATTGCACACTTAATAGACTACAGTATAATATAAACATAACTTTCATTTGCACTGGGAAACCCACACATTTGTGTGACTTGCTTTCTTGTAATTTGCATTACTGCAATCACCTGAGATCTGAGCCCATAATATGTTTGAGGTATACCTGTATTTTTAACTCATCTCCTAGCAAAACAAATTTCCCAATTTTTCCTGACGATGCATCTTTTGGAAGGATTATCTCCAACCCAACATCAAATCCCAACCCTGGGGGTTTTCTTCTGCTGACTGACTGAATACTGACTACTACCTTATTCTCCCAGTCTTCATTTTTCACTACTCAGGTGATCACAAAAACAAAATCAATTCTTATCCCCCAACCCCTGCTGCGGTCTCCAATACTGGGCTTGGTTTCTGCAGTAAAGAAGATCTTGCTCCAAAAATCAGCCCTGTTACTTCTCGGCTATGAGAGGTTGGATGTGCTATTTGAGAAATTCATAAGTGCCCATTTCTTTGTCTGTAAAATGGGGATAACTGATATCTGAGAGTGGTTGTGAAGGTGAAATAACTAAAAGAATGCCAAGTCTCTGAAACGTAATTGTGTCCTCCCTACTGAATCAGTTCTTTCTCCTTTGTTTCAGAAGGCCGCTCCCATCCTCCTCTTGAATAAGGCAGCCCAAATCTACCTTGTCGCGTTGAAAAAACAGAAGTGCCCCAAAGCTCTGTACTGTTGTGGCTTACAGAAACTTCTCTGGGAGGTTTCCAAAGCATGCTCTGCAGAATAGTTGCTCTACAAGTCACTGTAGAAAAAAAGTCTCAGAAGAAATAAATGTGAGAATACTGTGCATTGGAGATTTAACTTGGAGAGTCATGGCACATATTTACTTGCTGAAGTTTCTGGAAAAAAAGTCCTGCATTAAAGAAATACATTTAATCAAGTATTTTACACACTTATTTGATGGTGAGTCCCTTACTTATGTAAGACATTTATTATCTTAAAGGACATGTTGTGGTCTGTTCACTTGGTCCCAGTCATCTCAGCTCCCTCCCTTTTAGCAATAATTCATGATTCAGAAGTTTGAACTGGAGGAAGTATACTTTAGATTAATAGAGAACAACCTGCTCCTACTTATTATAAGCTATGCATGAAATAACACAGACTTCGGACCTATTAACAGGTTGTCAAAATAAGACATGGTAAATGCAGAAAGCACTAAAGCAGTGATTTTTCAACTGCAAAAATATTTGAAGATCATTACATTATTTTCCAAAGAAGTTCAAAACACAGTCCTTTTTGATCGACATAATTTAAGTGTGCCATGAGATTAAAAAGGTTGAAAAACATTGCTTTAGAGACGCATAGATTTTCTCATTCTATAGAGCTTAGCCTCCTCTAAACCTCTGAGAGAGGCTGTGCAAATGGCACAGGTCAGTCAGAAAGGGCGATACTGTGGGAACCCCCACTTGTGTAGAAGCCAGTCTCATTCCCAACACCAGGCTGCCTCCAAAGGTGTCAGGTGAGGCTGCAGGTTCCCAGGGGTCGGCAGAGCTCAGGTGCTCCGCATCAGTTCTGAAGTCCTGCCTGACTACCCAATCAAGGATGAGACACCGGGGGCTGGGAATTCTGTCCTCCAGTGCCCTCGTATTATCCTCAAGCAGCGTGGATTCTCAGTTCTGAACCCTAAGTGAAACAAGGAACTGGGGCTAGCAGCTTCTTCCATCTAAAGTCCCAGGCCCTGCTACTGCCCCATTCCTCTTAAGGAGCCATCTTTCTCTGCACCCAAGCTTCGCTTTCTAGAAGTACTGGTATTAACCAGGCTGCAGCTGGCATTAGCTAGAATCCACACTGCCGGCTGCTGCTTTGCGGAAAGAGCAGAGCGAAGGACCAGGCTGCCCCCCAGTGGGAAACTGGCAAAGAGCAGCGACGCTTCTAATCAGTGGCCACCTTGCAGGAGGGAGCATTTCAAGGAAGCGAAAAGGCTCCCGCATTTTCTGCTCTGAGGACCCTCTTGAGAACATCTGGGGAGGAAATTGGGGGTGCGGATTCTTTACCAATGCGGGGCGTGGTGGGAGGCGCGTGGACAAAAAATGGGCGAACCCATTGTCAATCTCCCGACCCTATAAATATCCCCGGGTTAAATTCAGATTCCAGGTCCTCTCCTGGGAGATTTTCTTTAGCAAAATTTTAGTGGTTTCTAACCAGCGTGATTCTGATCATCCAGCAAAATCTGAACATTCTGGGGTGGGATGCGACTTTCTGTTTGCAGTTCCCAGACCCTGGCAGGGGCGGAGAACTTGCGGATCCCTGGCACTGGACAGTCGCTCTCCCGGCCCGCGTTTGCTCAGCCCGCAGCCGCGTCTCTGGCGCCTCCTGGCGGGTCCGACCCTAGCCATCCACAGCTCGGCAATTTCCATCGCGACCCGGCTGCGAGGTGTTAGCATCCCACCTGCTTGTGAAGAGCCACCTATCTGCCCAGGCACTCATGGCGCCACCTGCAAAGGGGCAGTCTCCTCCAGAACGTCAGGCTAAGAAGTAACTCTCATTATTCTTATTGTTAACATTGCTTATTAGTTTAAGTACGTCTTGTGTTCATCATTAAAACTAAGTTTTAAGAAGTGTTTTATGTTTGGAAGGGGAGAGGAATTTATGTGACATGTCTTTTCAGTACTTTTCCTTAATATTTTACTTTCAGATTCAAATGCTCAGGACAGACTGCCTGAGCTCCCTGGCTGAAGGAGTCTGGAAAGCCTACCTGAGCAACAATTTGCCTTTGCACATTCCTCCTACGGGGTAGAGGGATACCAGGTATGTGGCTGATATAAGGTTTCCAGACCATGGACATTTTGGTCCTTTCTTTACTGCGCTGATCTGTCTCCTGTCAAAAGCCTGCTGCCTCAGCTGAACCACATGTAGGAGGTAGGTTTCCAGGTGGCCCATTGAGAAAGCAAAGGCTGTGTTCTCTAAAGCTCTGGGGGTGAGCTGCTGCTCAGAAGCCTAGTAACTATTCTAACCAACTTCCCCCGTGAGAGATACACGGACTGGAGGTGCTGGTTTTCTGCTTATCAATGTGGCCTGTGCATCACTTACAAGGTGTTTTAGGTAGTTTGGTCAGCATGTTTCAGCTAGTCAGGTTTTACCCTACAGGTCTTTATTTCTGGAATGGCCTGAAGGACTTTCAGAACCCTGGATGACCTCCAATTCAGGATGAGTTCTGGAGGCCAAATGGAAATCTAGACATCTCAGAAAGCCTGTGCTGGGGGAGGGGGGGTTCAAACAGAGGAGATGAGGGGGAATGCCAGGGAAGGATATTGCTCTACATGTCACAGTAACCCAAAAAAAAAACTATGTCATATCCATGTCATAGACCAGAAAAGGGAGGCACAGAGAATTACATAAACTTGCCCCTTGTGGATACCAGAGTCAAGCTCACCCACCTGATATGGCTTCTAAGGTCACACTTAGTGCTTTGAATTTAACTTGACTTTCTTTTGCCCTAACAGAGCTCTTAATTCATCCTCCACCCACTCCCTGTCCCATGAATTTAACCAAATTTATGTATTCATTCATTGATGAGCTATTTCATTTCTGCCCTCTTTCCTTTGACTCTGGTTCCACAGGAACAGAGACAATCACATTTGATTTATGAAGTTCTGTTTCTGGCACATGGTAGAAGTTTGATGAATGAATAAAGAATTAAGAGAGTGAGTGCTTCTGAGTTTTTGCATTTTTGTATAAATTATAAGGAGAAGGAAATGTAAGTGACATTTACAATTACCTTTTCTGGGTCAGGTGGCTGAGTATATTTTATCCCCATTTATTCTGTACTAGGAGATAGGAAAGTAATTTAAGTCTCATTCCCCCCACTTTTTTTTAATGGATGAAGAAACAGAGGTTGAGTTAGCTGCCTAAAGACACACTGATAGTAGACCTGGGATTTAAATCCAGGATTGTTTGCCTGACTGCAGAATCCATATATTTTCTATCTATCTATCTGTTGTAGATCTTTCTGGGTTGCCCATGCTGATCTCAAACTCCTGCACTTGAGTGATCCTCCTGCATCAGCCTCCAAAATGCAGGGACTACTGCCATATGTCACAAGGCTCAGCAGAATCCATATCCTTGTTATATGCTAGACCATCTGCTGAGTTGAAGTTCAACAGAATGTTGAAGTAGTGGCCAAGGGGAAGGTAGAATCTTTTTTTCCTAAGTGAAAAGTTTACAGTGAAAATTTGATAGTAGTTGAGTTACTCTGTAACCCACCAACAAGACTGTTCAGGTGGATGAGATTAGACAGGAAGCACATGTATAATAATGAAGTACTGAGGCTGGAGAGAGTTCTTCCTTCTTTCTTTGGGGTCTTCCCTTAGGACGCTTTGAAGCTCTGGCCTTAAAGTAGGGACTGGGAACATGAGAAGAGTTTTAGCCACCAGCTACTTCCATTATAGGCTTGCTTGAGATGGAATTGCAGATTGTTTTGTTCTGCTATTTTAGATGCAAAAGGCATATTATACAAGCACCAGAAACAAAACAGTGGTGTCTGTTGGATTTGGGCAGGGAGAGTCTTGGTGCGGAACGTGTAGTGTTTTGTTAGAATCCGTGGTTTGTTTCCCAGTTTATCTTTGTAGAAGAATCTCTGCTGTGTTCTAATTGTTTACCAGTGCGCATATGGTTTGGCTTTCATAAAAAAACAACCTCTGTGTCCAGTTTGCAAGTGACACACTCTTCTGGTTCCCAGCCCTTCACTTAATGTGGTTGTGCTTCCATTTTTTCCCTCAGTTCAGTCACCGCACTAGTCCCCAGCTCTCTCTCAGTGTTGCCGGGTTTTATACTAACCACCTCCCTTGCCTCTGCCATGATTTCTGCTCTGCCTGGGATGACAGATAGTTAAGCAATCCCGCAGGCTGCTCTGGAGAAAGCTCGTGTCTTTTATGCATGCCTGTAGGTGGCATGTACAGACTGCAGTCTGAAAAGGGGCTGGATAGTAAAGCTTAATTCTTAGAAGTTATCAGTTAATTGCAAGGAACAGCTATTGATGCAACAAAGTGCCTCAATGTGAGGTCCAAAACCAAATCTTGTCATTCAAGAAAGAAAGACTTATTAAGCAAATATCTGTTTGTCTGCATACAGACACTGCCAGTTCTGCATCATGCTCTAAAGTATTGCAAACTGTAATTTTCACAACATTTTTTTTTTTTTGTATTTAGCTTCAGATATTTTCTTTTTCATGGGAAAACTAGTTTATTTGTGTATAAATTAATGGCTTGCCAGTTTTGGATATAGAAACACAACTCAAATGTGTATTGGTTATGACAAGGCAGAAGTAACAAAATAATGAAAATCAAGAGGCTGCATATCCAAGAGGTAACAGAAGGACTTCTAGAACCAGTAGACTTAGGCTGAGATTCTGGCTTTCCCACCTATATGATGTATGACCTTGAGCAAGTTACTTGACCTATTTGTACTTCTTTTTCAAAGTGTTAAGTGCTATGTGCTAGCAGTGATTGTATACTAGTACAATTATCTGACAATGGGCTTTCATACTTTTATTGTTTATAGACAGGAAGCTGTGGAAAGAACACTGGGCTTTCAAAAGCCACAGGTTCCCTCATAACTTGGTGGCCCTGTACTTCCTGTGATCCTACTATCTCTGGACCTGCATGTCTGTCTCTAATGAGTGACAGGTACAGTTGGCCTAGACAAAAGCCAAGTCATCTTTATCCCACTGGAGCACTAACAACACTCTTATCTGCATGATGGTGAAAAATTAGGCCAGTTTAAGGCAATGTGCAGTGTAATGAAAAGTGGGTAGAAAGACCATAAGTGCCCTTCAGACTAATTCCCACAGTTCTTATTTCTCACTTCTTGATGAGTGAGTCCAATCTGCTGAGGCTGTTTGGGCCAGCGGAGAATGAAATGTTCTTGGCTTCAAATGGGAAAAGAGAGAAATCAGCTACTTTGAAAAAACATTTTGGCAACTCCTTAAAAAGTGAAACACCAGAGTTACCATATGACCTGGAATTTCACCCCCGGATTTACACACAACAGAGTTTAAAACATATGTCAACAACAACAACAAAAAAAACATGAGCATGAATGTTCATGACAGCCAAAAACTGAACAACTCAAAGGTCCAACAGATGAATAAATAAAAACGTCTACCCATTCAGAGGAACACCATTTGGCTATAAAAAGGAATGGAGTACTGAGAAAGACAGCAACATGGATTAAATTGGAAGACATCGTGCTTAGTGATAGAGCCAGATACAAAAGAATCATATATGATTACATTTAAACTGAAATGTCTAGAAGCAGTCGATAAATACAGACAGAAAGTAGAAGGTGGTTGCCAGGGGAAGGCGTGGGAGTATAGAGGGGCTGTTAATAGGTCTGGGCTTTCCTTCTGGGTGACAAAGACATGCTGGAGTTGTGGTGATGATTATACAATGTTGTGAATATACTACAAAAACCACTGAACACTATGCCTGTCTGAATGATATCTCAATAAACAAAAGAAATCTCTGAAGTGAGAAGACACTCTAGGACAGTGGTATCCAACCTTTTTGGCACCAGTGACCAGTTTCATGAAAGACAGTTTTCCCTCCTGGGCGCAGGGACTCATGCCTGTAATCCTAGCACTCTGGGAGGCTGAGGCCGGTGGACTGCCCTGAGATCACGGGTTCCAGACTAGCCTGAACAAGAACAAGACCCCGTCTCTAAAAATAGTTGGGTGTTGTGGCAGGTGCCTGTAGTTCGAGGCAGGGGCAGGAGGCTGAGGCAGAAGGATTACTTGAGCCCAGGATTCTGAGGTTGCTGTGAGTTATGATGCCATAGCACTTTACAGAGGGCAAGAAAGTGAGATTCTGTCTAAAAAAAAGACAGTTTGCCCATGGGAAATTCCCAGCGGGAGGGAGGTATCTGACAGGAGGCAGAGCTCAGGCAATGATGAAAGGATAGGGAATGGCTGTCAATACAGATGAAGCTTTGCTCTTTTGCTCACTGCTTGTCTCCTACCATGTGGCCCAGTTCCTAAGAGGCTAGGGACCAGTACCAGTTCACAGCCCAGAAGTTGTGTACTGCAGCTCTAGGAATTTATAGCTAAGCAATAGCATTAAGATTTGTGTTTAGAGATTCCCATGTTTACTTTGAAACTTGGGTAGACCTGTTTCATTTTGAGCATGTTATAATATTTATAAATGGGTACTTTTTACAAAATGTAAAATCATGAATCTTATACAAATATAAAATGAACACATATCAAGGGCTTTATTTAATTCATCAATTAACAAAGGAACTAGAAAGATGTTACAAGTTTAAAGGAGAATTGAAAAAATTAGAACTATATGGGCAATAAGTATTATGAAATGAATTTTCAAATAAATGTAAAAATGGTCTGCCCTCAGGGTAATAGTCAATTACATTTCACAAGACACAATTCCTTTGCATTTCTATGGACAAGCATCATTTACATTGTTATCAGTTTTTTTCCAATTTACAACATTGCAAAGTGGCTCAAAGTCAATAAAAAGCAGAGAAAACCACAGAAAGGTGTGCTAAAGAGGACATTTAGCAACCAAACTATTTGCCCATCTCAAAATTCAAAAATTTTCCTGGCTTATCTGGGACATCGTAAGTACTTTGATGGTTGAATAATAGAAGATGAATGCTATTGTTTTTATCATGATTATCCTGAATATTACTTTGGGAGCTTGACAGAGGCTGCATAGAACATCTCCTTCTGCCACATGTTACATGCCTGAAATAATGAGTCTATTCCATCACTCAGTACTATGGTAGTAAAAATAGCACTAAAGCTGGACCAGGTGAATACGTTTCTTTTTCTCTGTTCAAACTACCTTTTGAAACTTGCAGCCTATAGGTTATTTGAAATGTGATATATTTTGCCATCGAGATCCAAAAAGCACCTCTTTTTTCATAGTGGACAGTGCAAGATTCATCAACATCTTTCTTACCACAGAAGTAATATTAAAACATAATGCAAAATGCAAGAGACTTGGCAACTTAATTAATGTGTCAAGCTAATGTCTAGATATCTGTTTTAATTTTGTATTACCTTAGACTCCATCAGACATGTACTTTATTATACTCAGGGATTATCTTTGACTATGTCAGATGTGCACTTTAGTGGATCATTTAGAGTGTTTTCTACTTTGTGCTCACTAGGAATTAGCATAATCTCATCAATGAAAGGGACTTTTATAATGCTCCGTGGAATATCTGGATAATCATAATACCTTTGGAATATCAGGGAAAATACTTGACATATTCTTAAGGCAAATATAAAAAGAAATGTTGCCATCCTTACTTATAAGTTTTTTGCCAATACAGATAAAAGAAAATAAAACAGGTTGACAACAGCGTACTAGTTTCCAGATTCTGCTTTATTTTCTCTATCACCTGGCTAAAATGCTATCACTAAATGAAGAACTGAAGGAGTCTCAATAAATCTAAAGAATATCTTCACACACCTAATTTTTGCATGACCAAATATTCTAGGTTAAAAAGGTATTGATTCATATTGACCAATTCTGCAATCTTTAAGGATTTCATGATAGTGCTAAACTCTGCAATCCCTTCTATAAACACAGAATTGCTTTTAGTATCTCTGTTCAGAGGGGCATTTTTTTGGGCTTTCATTTCTCTCTCCCTGCCATTTCTGGAGTCTGGGATATGATGCAGGAATTCTGTCAATTATATATATCTATATATATGTGTGTGTGTGTGTAATCTCAATTATGTACCCTGTGTTTATAAAATAGAACATTAGATAATCACATAGTCCCAGAAATAAAGAAAAAGACATACATCATTTGTGACTCTATTTAAAACCTTATTTTAATAAATTCTTATTTGCGAAACTTGGTAAATGTAGAATGTAAATGTTTTGGCACAGTAACTGAGATAACGCCAGAAAGGCTATGTTAACCACTGTGATAAAAATGTGTCAAATGGTTTATGAAGCGAGTCTATGATGCCCCATGATCATTTCAATATATACAGTTATGATTTAATAATAAAAAATAAAATAAAATAAATTCTTCTTTATTGGACCACGGTGATTTTTCAGGATATCATGAATTAGCATCAGTATCTCAAAATTCCTAGAACTTTCAGTTTTCTCCTATCTCAGTGGAAAACCACTTTGATCACTTCTTTCATCTTCTAGAAAAATCCTGAGATATTCATGGTATATCACTTGGGCTGTGATGTAGAGTCTTTCCTCAAAAGAACCATAAACAGTCTGTGCACTGTGGGGTCTGAAACTGAGAATAGATTGTACACAGTATTCTGCCCATAAAAGCTAAAACTCATCTTGCCTAAATGTGACAAGTTATATCTTAGGTTGCAGTCAGTTTATTTCATTTCCATGATCAATCTTTCATTACTTATGCACATCTTGATTAATAAAACAGCAATAAATGTTTTATTTAAAATTAAACATTTTATTTTAAGACAATTATAGATTCATTTATTAGTCAGGGTTCTACAGATATGGAGAATAAGGAGACATACACACATGCAGGAGAAGAGTCCAAGAACCAAGAATGCCAGTGTCGAAGGGGAGGAGAAGATGGATATCCCAGTTCAAGAAAGGAGCAAGTTTTCCCTTCTTCTGGCTTTTTGTTCTATTCAAGCCTTCAATAGATTGGATGGGGCCATAAGGTAAGGACCACTTTTAATCAGTTAACTGATTACTCATTTATTACAGAAAAACCCTCACAGATACACAAAGAATATGTTTTACCTGCTATGTGAGGATCATATAACCTACAAAAATTGAAAAATAAAATTAACTATAACAATTCACATGTATGTGTGGGAAACAATGCAGAGATTCCATTTACTCATATTCACTCAACCTTGACATCTGGCAAAATCCTAGTGAAATATCAGAATTAGGGCATCAGCACTGATACAGTAAATCACTAAGGATATGGACATGGTAAGAAAATACATAGCAGAGCTGAAGGAGTTGATAAGGGCATACAAGAAGCTTTGAAACACAATAGAGACTCTCTTAGACTGAATATGGAGAAGAAAGAATTTCAGAAATTGAAGACAAGAATTTTGAACTCTCATAAGCAGTCAAAGTGATACAAACAAACAGAACAAAAAACAAAATATTCCTTTAGTTATGGTATGATTCTAAAAAATGAAATATCTAATTTGTAGGGATTCCTGAAGGAGAAGAGGATGATCCTAAAGGCACTGATGCTCTATGTCATGATACTATGGTGGAGATTTTCCAAAACATTTTTAGAGACACAGAAATTCAGATACTAGATAGTTTCAGAACCCCAGTATTACTCAGTCCTAACAAAGCAACTCCTAGAAACATTGTAATTAACATTTCTGAGATTAATATGAAACAGAAAATCCTGCAAGCAGCCAGGTGTAAGAAAAATCTTACCTAAAAAGGGAAAAAATCAGTATGACTGCAGACTCTTTATCTAAAACTTTTCAAACCAGAAGAGGATGGCCATTGAACTTCAACTTTCTTAAAAATTTTTTTTTTCAGCCCAGAATCCAATATCCTGCTAAACCAAGCTGTCGCACCCCCGGCATCTAGCCGGGGTGAAGTGGTGCTGTCCGCATTATAAAATGCGTGAGTAGGTGGTATGTGCTCCCCGGAGCGAAACCCCCAGCACCCCTGGTTTGCGACAGCAGCGCATAAGTTGCCTAGCATGCCTTTGTTTGAACGTAATGACTCATGAGGTGCGGCATAAAAGCCTAAAAAACCTTTGCTCTGAAACTTGTCTGTTCAGTTGAATGCCTGATTGTCTTGAGAAACTAAGAATAAACACAGTGACTTACTGATCCACAATTAAACACAGCAAGTATAGCTGTGTCGGACTCAGTGGCTTCAAGAGAGCCTGCACAACAGCACGTCCCTACCATAAATGTCAGTGACTTGAGACAATGTAGGCACGGCAAACAAGATGTTCCAACATGACACCTCCTGCAGTAAAACTTTACTTAGAAAAACATCTTACTTCACTAATTGTCATATGTAACACAAATCAATAGAGTAGTTTAATGTTTAACAAACAATGAATCAAAATATAGTTACTAATTAGAGTAAAAATACATAGAATATATATAGAAGTAGTCAAACATTATACATAAAAGAATATGTTCAGCTGTTTTTAAAAGAGATCATAAGAAACTGAAACCAATTACAGAACTAAGAGAAGTCACAAACCTTGACATTCCTAGATAGGGGGAAGCAACCAGGTGTTACTGATAAAACCACTTCCCTAAAATAAAAACCTTGAAAAAATAAACTACGTCTCTCCGCCACCTCCCTCTAGAGAGCAAAACCTTGAAAATATATAGTGCATGATAAACCACATATGAAGACACAAAGATAATTTACAAGCATAAATAAAATAATGATTATATTGTTTAAACCCTGGGAAGAAAATGTATAAATACCAGACTTAAAAATCAGTAAAGTACAACTGTTCCCATCATCACTCGTGGTGTGTGACAGTTTGTCATCCTACGTCGACCTTTTAACCAACCTGTGTCGTTCACCCTGAACACCCTCGGACTGAGGCCCATCGACTGGCGGTCCGCGACAGCTGGCGCCCTCGAACAGGGACTTGAAGGACAGGTGATCTTTCTTTTTCTTTCTTTCCTCTCTTTTCAGGTTGAAGGCGACTCTCACCAGGGAGCTCGAGTCCCGCCGGTAAAGGCTGACCGGTTAAGCGTGAGTAATCCGCAGGTTTCATGGGGCACACATTAGTTAAGGAAGAACGCATGCTCAGTGTCATGATACAGCGCTTGTTAGAGAAAAATGGTTTTCATGTGTCCCTCAAAAAGTTGGAGGAGCTTATGCATTTCATAAAACTGGTTAGTCCTTGGTTTCTGGAAGAGGGCTCCCTATCTCTCTCCGATTGGAAGAGAGTGGGGCGCGAGATGCGAGCTTATGTGCAGGAGCATGGGGAGCAGGTTCTGCCCCCACAGGCTTATCCTTTATGGCTGCAGGTTAGGGAACTTTTGGCTGACAATACCTTTCTGGAGGCTTTTATAAGGGAAACTGCTTCGGAGGCTGGAAGCCCCGAAACTAAGGCAGCCCCCATTCATGATGAGGTCTCTCCGGAGGCTTTCAAGGAACCTGAGCCGGCATTGAATGCTGAGGGCGTAATTCCCTCAGCACCAACACTTAAAGAACTTCTGCCGCCGCCTCCACCAGTTAAGGATAATCTTTCTGACAGTGATGAATGGGATGTGGTTGATGAATTGGCCAAAGAGGATGAGGAGAATGAGGAGGTTAATTTTATTGATCACCGCCGCGCTTACCCAGCAGTTCGCATTCCTATGACAACACCCAGACCGGCTTTACGGGCTCCACATTCTCGTGTGCCCCCTTGCCCCCCCGCGCCGGCCGCGGGTTTTCAGGCGGCAGTACGTGAAGCCCGTCAGCAGGGAGATTTTACTTTCGCTTTCCCAGTACGTTTTCCTACAGATGAAAGAACGCCGCCGGTCTGGGAACCTTTGTCATTAAAAACACTAAAGGAATTGCAGCAGGCTGTTCGTACTTCAGGTGCCTCTGCTCCTTATACATTGCAAATTGTAGAATCAATAGGTAGCTTGTGGCTTACTCCTTATGATTGGCAACAAACAGCCAAAGCCACACTTTCTCCAGGGGATTATATCTTATGGAGAACAGAGTATGAAGATAGATCAAGAGAAAGCATTAAGCAGCACAAGGGTAAGAAAGCACAGCCAACTATGTCAATGCTCCTAGGGACGGATGAGTTTGCCTCTACAGAAAGTCAAACTGCATTACCCCGACAATTTTTGGAGATAGTTAGTCACAATGCAGTTGCCGCTTGGCGCAAACTGCCTCCTCCAGGAACCAAGAGTACCACTCTAGCAGGAATAAAGCAAGGTATGGAGGAATCTTATCCTGGCTTTATTTCTCGCTTAGAAGAAGCCATTAATAGAATGCTTCCACCATCTGAGGGTACAACATTATTGCTCAAGCAACTGGCTTGGGAAAATGCTAACACGCTGTGTCAGGACTTAATACGTCCACTCAGGAAAACGGGCACATTACAGGATTATATTAAAGCATGCATGGATGCCTCACCAGCAATCGTACAGGGAATGGCGTTTGCTGCAGCAATGCGGGGTCAGAAATTCAGTTCATATGTTAAAAATGCTTTTGATAGAGACCCCAGTAATACATGTTTCAACTGTGACCCCCCACACGCTGTGCCCACCTGTTACAATTGTGGAAAACCGGGTCACATGCAAAAGGATTGTAAGAAATTTAATAATAGTAATAATGGTAACAAGACCCGTGGAATTCCCCCGGGTCCATGCCCTCGTTGTAAGAAGGGCAGACACTGGAGAAATGAGTGTAAATCTAAGTTTCATAATGATGGAACCCCCTTGTCAGACAAGGGTGCTAATTTTAATGAAGGCAACAAGCCAAAAAACTAGATGTGGGGCATTCTCCCAACCCTAACCCCAAGGGAGAATTGGCTGCACTCACCGAAGTGCAGCCTGTCTTGCAGCCTACATCTACATTAAATTGTCTACCCCCTGAATTTACTATTCATGACCTTCCACGAGGAACTCCTGGCAGCGCAGGTTTAGATCTTGCCAGCTCTAAAGATGTGATTTTATCTAAATGGGATGGTGTCACTCTCATTCCCACTGGTGTTAAAGGTAAATTATTACCAGGCACGGTTGGTGTTATATTAGGACGCAGTTCTAATTATACTAAACATTTTGAAGTTGTTCCGGGAGTAATTGACTCAGATACTGAAAACACCATTAAAGTTATGGTGAAAGCCCTGGTGGAAACTACACAGATTCATAAGGGGCAGAGAATTGCTCAATTACTATTGTTACCATACGTACCACTCCCTAACTATCACCTACATGATGCAAGGGGAGAAGGTCAATTTGGATCCACTGATCAAGATTGTGTAGCTCTTATTCATGACTTGTATGATCGACCAGTGTTAAAAATAAAGATAGAAGGCAGACCTATTAAAGGATTAATGGATACAGAGACTGATGTAACTTGTATTGCAGCCTCTGACTGGCCAAGATCCTGGCCAGTTCACCGAACCGGGTCTTCATTGATTGGTTTGGGTTCAGTTTCTGGTGTTATGCGCAACACATCTTTTGTAGCATGGGAGTACAAAGACAAGAAAGGCTACATTCAACCATATGTGTTGCCCTCTCTACCCTATACCTTGTGGGGCAGAGATCTTTTACATGTTATGGACATGAAGTTAGTTACTGCTGATCAATTAAATGATCAATGTTTTTCATAGGGGCCACTGCAGAGAACTATGCCTGTAAAATAAAATGGTTAACAGACACTCCTGTGTGGGTTAGTCAGTGGCCCCTAACAACGGAAAAATTACAGACATTACAAATTTTAGTGCAAGAACAATTAGATAAAGGACATTTGGAGGAATCCACTAGTCCATGGAATACTCCTGTATTTGTCATTAAAAAAAAATCTAACAAATAGAGACTTTTACAAAATTTAAGAACAGTGAATACCATTATGGAAGACATGGGTGCCCTTCAACCTGGGCTCTCGTCTCCTGTAGCAATACCTGAAAAATGGTCACTTATAATTATTGATTTGCAAGACTGCTTTTTTACTATTAACTTACACCCTGATGACTGTCCTCACTTTGCATTTAGTGTTCCTTCTCTTAACCTACGAAAACCATTTAAAAAATATCAGTGGAAAACTTTACCACAGGACATGAAAAATAGTCCTACATTATGTCAAAAATTTGTGGCAGCTGCATTGGCAGCACTACGAGAGCAATTTCCTGGTGCTTACATTATTCATTATATGGATGATATTTTACTAGCTCATCCTCAGCTGTCACAGGTGCAGTTTATTTTAGAAAGAGCTATAGAACAACTAACTAAGTTTGACTTGGTTATTGCCCCAGAAAAAGTTCAAAGAGATAAGCCACTTAGTTACCTGGGACAATGGATTCATTCAGATTACATCACACCACAGAAAGTACAAATATGGAGAGATAAGCTACAGACACTTAATGATTATCAAAAGTTATTAGGGGAAATAAATTGGATTCGACCTTTCTTAAAAATTACTACAGGAACTCTTAGCCCTTTATTTGCTATCTTGCAGGGGGACTCAAATCCGCGTTCCCCAAGACATTTAACTTCAGAGGCCTTACAAGCCTTAGAACTTGTTGAACAGGCTTTAACTCAAGCCAGAGTTAAACAAATCAATTATCAAAACCCATGGTCTTTACTAATTTTTTCTACTGAATATACTCCTACAGCCTACCTGTGGCAGGAAGGTATTTTAGAATAGATCCATTTACCACATGTTCAAGCAAAAATTGTTGCAGATTATCCATACTTAGTTTCATTACTGATAGACAAAGGAAGAAAAAGGTCACAAGAATTGTTTGGTAAAGAACCTCATGTAATTGTAACTGCTTATAATAAAACTCAAGTAGAACAACTATTTCAAAATAATGAAGATTGGGTATTAGCCTTACAAGGCTATACAGGTCAAATTTTATATCACTTTCCGAAACATCCTTTAATTGAATTTACAAAAACAGTTTCACTTGTGTTTCCTCTTATGTGTTCCAGACAACCACTGTCTGATGCGATAACCTTATTCACAAATGACTCTTCTACAGGAAAGGCTGTAGTTTTCAGCCCAGGTCTGTCTCCTCTCGTTAAGGAAGTAATGCAGGCTTCTGCTCAGCAAACAGAATTATGGACTTTAATTTCAGCTTTTAATAATTTCAAACAGAGGTTTAACTTATACACAGACTCTAAGTATGTTACTTCCCTTTTTCCAACCCTCAAAACTACTCTCCTAACAGGAACCTCAACTATTTTACCTTTGTTGAAGAAACTACAAACTTTAATTCAACAAAAGAATAATCAGTTTTATATTGGTCACATAAAAGGACACACTAACTTACCTGGCCCTTTGGCCCAAGGAAATACCACTGCAGATTTATTAACACGTGCCATGGTGACATCAGTAACTGAGACTGAAGAAAGCCATGCTTTACATCATCAAAATGCTAATGCATTAAGAAAAATGTTTCAGATTACCAGAGAGCAGACAAGACAAATAGTCTTAAAATGCAAAGCCTGCCCTATTACTCATCATTCTTTAAAATTTGGTGTCAATCCTCGGGGTCTACGCTCCAATGTATTGTGACAAATGGATGTTACACATGTACCAAGTTTTGGAAAATTGACATATGTACATGTCACTGTAAATACTTTCTCTCATTATATTTGTGCCTCTGCAAGAACTGGCGAGGCTTATAAAGATGTTATGCAACACCTGTTTGGCTGCTTTCAGCAGCTAAGTGTCCCTCTTCAACTAAAAACAGATAATGCTCCAGCTTATACCTCGCGAGCATTTGAACAGTTTTGTGTACAATGGAAAATTGCCCATTCTACAAGGATTCCTTATAATCCTCAAGGTCAAAGTATTGTAAAAAAAACTAATCAAATATTAAAATTACAGATTAAACGCCTACAAAAGACTCATAAATATTTTTCTCCTCATCATATTTTAACTCATGCTTTATTTGTTTTAAATCATCTAAATGTTAACTCTAATAATCAAACACCAACATTAACTCACTAGCAGCCAAAATCAGCTGCTACATTCCCAAAAGTGCTGTGGAAAGACCTGTTATCAGACCAATGGAAGGACCCCGATATATTACTAACCTCGGGACGAGGCTATGCTTGTGTATTTCCCCAGGATACCAAATCCCCCATCTGAATTCCGAACCGGCACATCAAACCGACTCCCCCGGAAGATCAGACGCAGGAGGCGACGCCTACAACAGATGAAAAGCCTGGCGACACAAATGAAGAAAGTGAAAGTACTATCGACACCTCCCAAGATCACGTGGACACAGATCAGAACCCTGGTGAAACAAGCTAAACAACTTATTTTAACACAAAACAATCCTTTAACTCCTACCATGTATTTTGTAACTTTCCTATCTCTTATATCTACTCCTAAAGTAGAAAGTGCAGCTTATTAGTCATACATTCCTAACCCACCACTACTCCACCCAGTGGGCTGGTTAAATCAAAATCCTGTTAAAATTCTAACTAATGATTCCCTCCGACTGAGAGGCTTACAAGACTCAAAGTCTAGAAACCATGCTGCGACGTTAATTAACTTCACTGGTAGAGCCGACTCAATACCTATTTGCTTTACCCTGAGAGGCAAAGCACCTCCCTTTTGTTTACCTACAAATTATAAAGTATTTTTAACTAATACTCCAGATCCTAATTATGCAGAAAAACGTTATGTTTAAGAATATGAATTACAAACTATTAAAACATTTAATTATAATGAAACCTACTTAACAGTAAACTGACTGCCTATTCCTAATTGTAAAAAAAATATAAAGATAAGAACCAATTCTGAAAATCATCTTTAACTAAGACACCTACTTAACTGTCCTGTAGGTTTCCAGATGCAGCCAACAAACATTTTCCTATAAATTCAGAAACAATCATCTGAGACTATTCCCCTACTTCTTGTTATAATCATGATAAATATTTATCAAAACAGTTAAATAAATACCATCAATACAGATGGTCTGGCACCCCTCAACCTATACAACGATGGTTTACACCTGGTTTAGTTGAACCCATATGGGTTGCCCAAGAAAAGAATAAAACTCAAATACATTATGATTTATTTAAACTCGTTGCTACATCCAACTTAATATTAGAGAAGAAACCCGGTATGACTAAACCTACAACAATATCAGTGAGAACTTGTGTTGGATATCCATATACTTTACTTCTAGCTCCTAATAAGTATTTAACTATTACACAGTTGAAAAATTCCTATCACATAACCTGTACTACTTGTAAAGTAACCAATTATCTTACTTCTACTGATTTGTTTAATGACAGACTGTTTAATTCTGTATTAATTGTAAAAAGACCGTCTTATGTACTGTTACCTGTAGACTTACAAAATAATCCTTAGTATGATAACTCTACCTTACAAGTTTTACATACTGTTAATGAATTAATTAAACCTAAGAGATTTATAGCAGCATTAATTTTAAGAATTTTAACTTTAATCTCTATAGTCACTACATTTACTGTAGCTACAACTGCCTTGGTACAAGAAATACATACAGCTCACTTTGTCAACTCTTTAAGCAACAACATTACTTTGACCTTAATGACACAAACCAACATAGATAATAAACTTGAAACAAAATTAAATATTTTAGAAGAAGTAGTATTAGCTTTAAAACAAGATATTAAGTTCATACAACATAAACTACAGACTAAGTGTCACTCAGCCTTTCAAGCTATCTGTGTTACACCTTTACCCTACAATCTTTCTACATCATGGAAAAAAACAAAGGCACATTTACAGGGTGTATAGAAAAACAATGACATAACACACAATTTACACACCCTACAAAAAGACATCTCAACTATAAGTGAAACTCATCTACCTATTGCGTCCCTGAATACATTAACTCAATCACTGACTGATAATCTTAAAGCCTTAAATCCTGTAACCTAAATTCAATACATTGTGTTTATTGTCATCATTGCATGTCTGATATTCTGTGTTATCTTACTGTTACCATGTCTTCTTCATTGTGTATTTTCCTCCATAAAGGCTGTTCGCCAAAACCTCTTTAAATTATGCTTCATAAACAAAAAAGGGGGAAATGCCGCACCCCCGGCATCTAGCCGGGGTGAAGTGGTGCTGTCCGCATTATAAAATGCGTGAGTAGGTGGTATGTGCTCCCCGGAGCGAAACCCCCAGCACCCCTGGTTTGCGACAGCAGCGCATAAGTTGCCTAGCATGCCTTTGTTTGAACGTAATGACTCACGAGGTGCGGCATAAAAGCCTAAAAAACCTTTGCTCTGAAACCTGTCTGTTCAGTTGAATGCCTGATTGTCTTGAGAAACTAAGAATAAACACAGTGACTTACTGATCCACAATTAAACACAGCAAGTATAGCTGTGCCGGACTCAGTGGCTCCAAGAGAGCCTGCACAACAGCACGTCCCTACCATAAATGTCAGTGACTTGAGACAATGCAGGCACGGCAAACAAGATGTTCCAACATGACACCTCCTGCAGTAAAACTTTACTTAGAAAAACATCTTACTTCACTAATTAGTAAAACTTTACTTAGAAAAACATCTTACTTCACTAATTGTCATATGTAACACAAATCAATAGAGTAGTTTAATGTTTAACAAACAATGAATCAAAATATAGTTACTAATTAGAGTAAAAATACATAGAATATATATAGAAGTAGTCAAACATTATACATAAAAGAATATGTTCAGCTGTTTTTAAAAGAGATCATAAGAAACTGAAACCAATTACAGAACTAAGAGAAGTCACAAACCTTGACATTCCTAGATAGGGGGAAGCAACCAGGTGTTACTGATAAAACCACCTCCCTAAAACAAAAACGTTGAAAAAATAAACTACGTCCCTCCGCCACCTCCCTCCAGAGAGCAAAACCTTGAAAATATATAGTGCATGATAAACCACATATGAAGACACAAAGATAATTTACAAGCATAAACAAAATAATGATTACATTGTTTAAACCCTGGGAAGAAAATGTATAAATACCAGACTTAAAAATCAGTAAAGTACAACTGTTCCCATCATCACTCGTGGTGTGTGACAGTTTGTCATCCTACGTCGACCTTTCAACCAACCTGTGTCGTTCACCCTGAACACCCTCGGACTGAGGCCCATCAACTGGCGGTCCGCGACACCAAGCTTAATTTGTGATGGAGAAATTAAATATTTTACTTACATACAAATATTGAGGAAATTTGCCATAACTGGACCAGGTCTACAAAAAGTACTCAGACCCATTCTTCATAATGACCAACAGGACAGTCCATCACCCAAGTGAGAACACACAGAAATTAATGTAAAAAGCTCAGTGTCCACAATGATGAAAGAGATAAAAATAAGCTCTGGACTTCTTAAAAATGAGATGACCAAAATCCCCCCATATCTATCAATTCTTTCAATAAATGTGAATGGGTTGAATTTTTCTCTAAAGAGGCAAAGCCTGGCTGACTAGATGAAAAGCTCTGACCCTATATCTATTGTATCCAAAAAACACACCTACCCTCAAAGGATAAAACAAGACTTAGGGTTAAAGGGTGGAAAACAATAATCCAGGAAAATAGAAATCAAAAAACTGGGGTTGTAATCTTATTTTCAGATACAACTGGATTCAAATCAACAAAAATAAGGAAAGACAAGAGTGGACACTACATACTTACCAAGGGAAGCATACAACATAAAGAGATTTTAGTAATTAATGTTTATGCACTATACCTGAACACTCCTTAGTTTATAAAGAAAATCCTAAATGATCTGAACAATATGATATCTTCCTTCACTATAATAGTTGGAGATTTTAATACTCTTTTGACAGTACTGGACAGAGCCTCTTAGCAAAAACTAAACAAAGAAATAATGGACTTAAACATGACTATAGAACAAATTAGCTTAACAGACATAACATTTCGTCATTTCATGAATTCATACCCAGCCCATGGATCGTCCTCCAAAATTGATAATATCTTATGACACAAGTCTACTGTCAACAAATTTTAAGAAATTATTCCTTGTATCTTCTCATAACATCAATGGAAGTTGAAGTCAACAGCAACAGAAATCTCATACTCAAATAAAGTCATGGAAACTAAAAAAAACATGCTGAATGACTGCTGGGTCCAGGATGAGATTAAGAAGAAAATTATTTGATTTATTGAAAACAATGATAATGAAGCCACAAAATATCAAAACCTCTGTGTAACTTCAAAGGTAATCCAAAGAGGCAGATTATAGCATTAGATGCCTTCATCAATAAAACAGAGTGCAAGCAATTTGACAGGTTAATGGACTACTTCAAGCAAATGGTTAGGAAGAAAAATCCAACCCCAAACACAAACCCAGCAAAAGAAAAGAAATAACCAAAATTCTAGCAGAAGTAAATGAAATTGAAAACAAAAGAATCATTCGGAAGATCAGGGAAACAACAAGTTGATTCTCTAAAATGATTAGTAAAATTGATAAACCCTTGGCCAAACTAACCAGAAACAAAAAAGTAAGATCTCAAATAACTTCCATCAGAAATGAAAAAGGGTAAAAACAGCAGATACTACAAAAATACAAAGGTCCTCAATGGATACTATAAAAAATTCTACATGCAGAAGTATGAAAGTGTAGAGAAAATGAAACTCTACCTGGAATCATACCACCTTTCTAAACTCAACCAGAAAGAATTAGAAATTTTCAATAGACCTATGTCAAGCACCAAAGTAGCATTAACTATACAAAATCTTCCAAAAAATAAAAGCCCTGGACCAGATGGTTTCACACCAGAATTCAACCAAACCTCTATAGAGGAAATTTGTATAATCTATTCCAAAGCAAGAAGGAAGAAATCCTTACCAGCACATTCTATGAAGCAAATATCACACTAATACTAAAACCAAGAAGAATCCAACAAAAAAAGATAACTATAGAACAATATTATTCATGCAAAAATATTCTATAGGATCTTGCCAAGCAGAACAAGAATATATTTAAAAAGTTATACATTACAATCAAGTAGGTTTTATCCCAGAAATATAAGGTTGTTTCAACATATTTAAACCATAAATGTAACTCACCATATAAATAAAATCAAAAGCAAAGACTATATGATTCTCTCAATTCATGCAAAAAGGCTTTTGGCAATATTCACCATCCTTTCTTGAGAAGAACACTTAAGAAAAAGGCATATATGGGACAATTCTTAAACTGATGGAAGCCATCTACAACAACCTCATAGCCAATATCACATAGGATGGAGTAAAAGTGAAAGCATTTCCACTCAGATGTGGAACTAGACAAGGATGTTCACTGTCACCAATGCGATTCAACATAGTGCTGGAAGTCCTAGCCAGGGTAATCAGGAAAGAGAAGGAGATCAAGGGTATTCAAGAGAACATGTCTTCACTATTATGGAATTGAAAATTAATACAATCTCTATGGAAAGAAGAATGGAGAATTCTCAAAAAACTAACAGTTGACCTTCCATGTGATCTTACAAATCCATTACTAGATATCTATCCAGAAGAACAAAAATCATCTTACCACAACAACATTTGAATGGATATGTTTATTCCAGCTCAATTCATAATTGCCAAGTCATGGAAGTAAACAAAATGTCCATCAACCTGTAACTGGATTAACAAACTCTGACATAAGTATAACATGAAGTATTATTCAGCCATAAGAAAAAATGGAGATTTCTGGGTGGCGCCTGTGGCTCAACGGGTAGGGCGCCAGTCCCATATGCCGGAGGTGGTGGGTTCAAGCCCAGCCCTGGCCAAAAATAAAAAATAAAAAAATAAAAAAAAAAGAAAAAATGGAGATTTCACATCTTTTATTTTTACCTGAATTGAATTGAAACGCATTCTTCTTAGCAAAGTAGCTCAAGGGGGGGGGGGAAGTATCCAATGTACTCAATACTAATATGAAACCAATATATAAACAATTACACTTCCAGACAAATGATAAAACACAAATATGGTCTACTGAGAGGCAGGGGAAAATAGTGGAGTGAGAGGGTGATTGGTGGAATCTCACCTAATCTGTACAATGTGAGAGTGTTTATCATGGCCCCTGGATGAAGGGCTCAACTACATCTTGAAATTTACCTTGGAAGTGAAAAAAATTCAACATAAAAAATATGTACCCTTATATTATTTTGAAATTAAAAATTAGAATATTAGGGAAAAAATAACTTCAAGTAAAATGTTGAAAAGCAGCAGCAAAATGGCCATCCTTGCCTGTTTAATCTTAATGAGAAGAGTTCAGTCTTTAACCCTAAACTACAATGTTAGCTAGGGGATTTTTTGAATCCTTTTAGCATGTCAAAAAAGTTTTGGGTTTTATTAATTGTAGATTTCTGAGTGTGATTTATGACAAAAAGGTGATACATTTTTTTCAAATACTTTTTTAATGCATTAATTGTAATTAATACTGACTCTCTTATCTTTGAATATATTTTATTACATTAATTATGTTTGTACATTGAATGATCTTTGCACTCCCAGAATAAATCTCACTTAACCAAGATGAATGATGTTAATGTGCTGCTGGATTCACTTTGGTAGCATTTTGGTGATGATTTTGAAATCTACATTGCAGTACTGGTGTATAGTTTTCTTTTCTTGGGACATTTTTGTTATTGGGGCAATGCTTGCCTCAGAGACTGTTAGAAAGTGTTTCTTACTCCTCTATATATTTTAGAAGAATTTGAGAAATTTTGATATAATCCCTTTAAGCGATTGTTAGAATTCAGCTGTGAAGCCATCTGGTTCTGGACTTTTCTTAATTGGGCAGTTTTTAATTACTGGTTCAATTTACTTATATGTCTGCTCAAATTTTCTATTTCTTCTTAATTTAGTTTTAGATAATGTTTCCATAAATTTTCAACTTCATATGACTTAGTTAAATTTGTTGGCATCCAACTTTTCATAATATTCTCAGCTTTGTAATAATGGTTTTACTTTAACTTCTGGTGTTAGTAATTTGATTCTTTCCCTTTCTTTCTTTTTCAGTTTAGCTAAATGTTTGCCAATTTTGTTGATTATTTCAAAGAATCAACTTTAAGTTTAATAAATTCTCTTTTTTTAGTTCTATAATTCTTTTGTTGGAACTTCAACCCTTAATATACTCTTCCTTATGCTATTTTTGTTGTATATTGCTTTTACACCTATTTTTCTATTTCCTTAAGGTAGAAAGTTAGGTTGTTCACTTCATCTTAATTCTTTGTTAATACAATCATTTGAGTTTTAAATTTCATTCTGACAAATTTTTCTGAGAAAGTCTATATGTTTTGTTATGTTTTACTTCTATTTTTATTCTTATTTGAGTCAAAGTATTTCATAATTTCACTTGAAATTTTTCCTTTAACTCCTTGGTTGTGTGAAAGATTGTTGTTTTATTATCACATTGCAAATCTTTTGTTGTTTTTATTGTTGTTCTATATGACTTAAAAGACAAATACATAAAACAATAATTGAAACCTATGTTAATGGACACAAAATGTATAAAAATATAATTTATGACAATAACAACATCCAAGGAGTTAAAACTATAAAAGGGATGGGCGGCGTCTGTGGCTCAGTGAGTAGGGCACCAGCCCCATATGCTGAGGGTGGCGGGTTCAAACCCAGCCCCGGCTGAACTGCAACAAAAAAATAGCCGGGCGTTGTGGCAGGCTCCTGTAGTCCCAGCTGCTCAGGAGGCTGAGGCAAGAAAATCGCATCAGCCCAAGAGTTAGAGGTTGCTGTGAGCTGTGTGACCACGGCACTCTACCCGAGGGAGGTACAGTGAGACTCTGTCTCTACAAAAAAAAAAAAAAACAAAAAAAAAACTATGAAAGGGAATATCTGTTTACTGCTGAAATTAGTTCAGAGCTGATTCAAATTTGATTGTCATAAAGTTAAAATGTTAGCTACCATAGAATTAAAAAGAAATGTGCAATAATATTTGATATCTTTTATATTTACCTATATGTGTACCATTATACTTGTTTTTATTTCTTCATATGGCTTCAAGTGATCATTGAATGTCCTTTCATTTCAATCTGAAAGACTTTTTTAGTATGTATATGGGAAAAGTCTACTAGTGATGAATATCCTTAATTGTTGTTTATTCAGGAAAGTCTTAATCTCTTCCTTGTTTCTGAATTACAATTTTGCCAGATATAAGAATCTTAGTTGTTCTTTTTTTTTTTGTCCAGCACTTTAAACATTTCATCCCACTGACTTCTGACCTTCATGGTTTCTTTTAAAGAATTAGCTACTTTGTTTTTGAAGATCCATTGCATTTAATTAGTATTCTCTCCTGCTGATTCTCTATCTTTGGATTTTGACAATTGTGATTATATTATTTCTTGATCTGGGTATCTTTGACTTTATACTGCTTGGAGTGTGTTGAGTTTCTTGCACGTCTTTCCAAATATTGGAAAATTTTAGTCATTCCTTTTCAAATATTTTTTTTCTGCCCCTGTATGTCTCTTCTCTTCCTCTGAGACTATCATTCTACATATATTGTTACACCTAATGGTGGACCGAAGGCTGCTGAGCCTCTGTGTATTGTTCTTCATTCTTGACACTTTTTGTTGTCAGACTAGACGATGGCAATTAACGTGCCACCAAGTTTGTACATTCTTTTTGGTAATTCAAATCTTCTGTTGATCCACTCTATGGGAATTTTTATTTCAGTCATTGAACTTCCTAGCTTCAGAATTTCTAACTTGGTTCATTTTTATAATTTCTGCCTTTTGGTTGGTTTGTTTTTTTTTTTTCTATTTGATGAGACATTGCTTTTCTAGTTTCATTTTGCCCTTTGTCTATGGCTTTGTTAACTCTCTGAGTATATTTTTTTATTATTGTGTCTGTTCAGGCTGTTATAACAAAATAGTCTATATTGGGTGGCTTATAAACAGCAGAAATGTATTTTTCACAGTTCTGGAAGTTGTGATATCCAAATTAAGATGTTGCGAGATTCAGTGTCTGATGAGGATTCATTTTCTGATTTATAAAATAGTACCTTATGTAACCCCACATGGTGGAGGAGAGAAGGTGGCCCTCTCAGGCCTCTTTTATGAGGGCACTAACCCCATACCTTGGGCTCCATTTTCATAACCTAATCATCTTCTAATACCCCTAATATTACCGCATTGCAAATTTGCTGATTAGATTTCAGCATGTGAGTTTGGGGAGTACAGGACCATTCAGACTATATTAAGTGTGTGTGTGTGTGTGTGTGTGTGTGTGTGTGAGTGAGTGTGTGTGTGTGTTTCTTTTTCTTCATATTCAATGCCTATCTTTCTTCCCTGGTAGCTTCTATTAATTTCTTTTATTCTCTATGAATGCATCAAACTTTCTTGCTTCTGTATAGGCTTTGGACCTTTTGAGTATGGTAATGTAAACATTCTGGATAACAGATTCTCCATTCCCTCAGTAGTTTGTGTTGGTGTTTATTATATGTTGTATTTTGGTTAGCGTCCTTCTAAACTGTCTTGCAAAGTCTATATTTTGTCATATATGACCACTGAAATCTATTCTTTGGATCAACAGTCACTTAATGTTTTGAAACATTTTCCTCACCTAGATCCAAGACAAGAAAAGAAAAATACAATACTCCCCCCAATCTTTGAATATTGGCACTGTTTCAGAGCAATTCTCTGCTGCTTATTCAGAGCACTATACCTTTGTCTTAGCCTTTACTTGTGGCTTGCAGGAGGAAAGCCAACCAAAAGTACAGCTGGACTACTGCTCTGGCCTTTCTGAGTATGCTTTCAGCCCATAGCATTAATGTGATTTTTGGTATTCCCTGATAAAAATGGCAGCTTTTACAATTCCTTTTATTCCTGATGGATCTCCTTTACTAAATTTTTCTTCTTGGTATTTTTTTTTTTTAATTCAGGTGAATATGAGGATACATACAATTAGGTTACATTGTGTGAAATATAGGGGCATATGACTCACTTCCTGGGGAAGGAGACTTTCCCTTATTTTCTCAGGAGTTTTGTCTTAACTATCATTTGCCCTAATGTTATCTCTTACTCCTTTAACCCCAGCTGCTACAGCAGTACTCCAGAAGCCCCCATGAAAGACACCCAGCTTTGTGGTGAATATTTCAAGTTAGATGAAACAAAAGTAAGCCCTTGACCATTCCTTAAGAGAGCCTCCAGATAGGTGGAAATGCACAACCGTAATTCTTTAAGAATATGATCGGATATGCTGACTCTGGCACTCACAACTTGTACCAGGCATGCAGGCTGCTGTATTCAGAGCTGTTGCCCATCTGATGAGGCAAGCATTTAAAAAATAAATAAATAAAAATAAAATAAATAAAAAAATAAAAAACCGAAAAAAAAATAAAATAAATAAAAATAAAAAAGCCACAGAGCTCTAATTACTGTGCATCAGCTCCTTCCTTACTTTATCATTCTGCTGGTGGTTGTCATTTTCTGACTGGATTCCAGAGTCAGCAAAAGTTTATTCTGAGAGTTTTTGCTCACTTATTAGTTGTTTTGGTGGAGAGAGAGCAAAAAAGTTTCTTGTAGTGCCATTTTTAGTGATATCAATCCAATTCTCACTTTTATATTCATATTTCTGCACAGTATTGTGAATATTCTGAGCCTCAGAAAAATTATTATTTCTTTTGTTTTTGCCATAATACCATAACAACCCCATTTTCACTTTTTGAATTATAATTCACTTGTTCACTGTATACTATCCACTCTGGGAAGTAAAATAGAAGATCATTACAATGGAAATCATAGTTTTGCCTTAGCTGGCAAGAAATAATGGTAATAGGCATCATATATGCAGAGTCTATAATTCAAAATAAGATAAAGCAAAATTAAAATGATCTTGGTGACTTCATCAGCAAAACATAATTCAAAAATTGCATTATAGTGTGCAATTAGCCTACGTAGATTCAGGCATACCTTGTACTTGGTTCTTGAACATTTTGTGAACTGACATAAAATTTCCCTGAGGTAAGTTTATATTAGAAAATGTATTGAGAATTAATAAAAAATTTTCAGTGGAGTGTTACATTTCCATATGCAGAAATTATATGTTCTAAAAACCTATTTAACTTGCAATGTTGGTACCTCTGATAGAGTAAGAAAATAAAAGATAATTGACACATGAGGCTTGTTTAACATTTATTTATTTGCCCTTCTAATCATCTTTATTATTAATTATTTTGTAACATTAGGCCTTACATGGATACTAAACATTCATGAATTCAGAGACTATAAAAACAATTAATTTATTTCAATACTTTTATAAGATGTTAAACTGTATAGTAACTTCCATAATTAGAAATCAAAACAAACAAAACAAATCAAAATAAAAATTTATTTTATATTCTTATTTTCTTTTTGTAGGAAAGTAATTAACATTACCAGTGTTACCAAGTAATTAACATTACCAGTGTTACCATGAACATTTTTAGTAGTTTAAATCTCTGCAAATAGTGTAATACTGAAGTTATAATGTCTTATTGGCCTGTTACCTTCAATTAAAAATAAATGCTTTAATATTTTTGAGACTAGAATAGTTATTTACAGCAAATTTTACAGATAATTTTATTGCTAAAATATGATAAATTTATTCCACTAACTCACATGCTTGGTAATGTTAACCTCATGAGGTATTTTCTTTCTGAATAAGGAAAATAAAAATAATTAAACAGTGTATATTGATCTGGTTCCCTTTCTCTTCATGTTAAATAAAAAGATCATCACCTCATGATCTTCATTATCAAGATGTAATGACATACTAATTCAACACACTACATTTTACTCTTATGTTTCTCTGAAGTGTTATATTCATTTCCTTTCATATTCGTTAACATAACATATATTTCAGTGTATCTAAAGGATGACTAGAATTGATTTCCTCCCTTCCTTCTCTTCTCCCTTTTTTTAATCTTTATTTTTCCTGTGTTTCCTTCTCTCTGTCTCTTTTTCTCTCTTTCTCACTTCTTTTTTAATTTGATGTTGCAGCTTGTAGACATGGAATTTTGAGAACTTCTTTCCTAAAAATAAATTCTATCTTATAAAATTGATAGTCATTAATGATATTTCAGTATACACTTGGGTAAAAAAAAAAAAAATTCCCACTACAATCATTTTAACATGCTCATTAAGGTCTATAGCTAATTAAAAATTGTTAAATTATACTGTGTTGAAATTTATTTTTTCAATAATATACATGTATTTATGATCAAGTTTCATTCAGACCTTTTGTCATATAATCAGGTCATTTAAAAAATAACCTAATCCTAAGTATCACAAGAATGGAAAAACAAATACCGCATGTACTCAGTACTAAACTGGAATTAGTTAATCAATACCTATGTGCTTATACGGAAGCAAAGTTCAACAAAATTGAAATAGATAAGATGGGGGGGAGGAGATGGATAAATTCCAACCCAACAGAACATTGTATATTTGAGGGGCACATGTATAACTTTGACTTAAAATATATAAAAGCAAACTATGTAAACAAATCATCTGTACTCCCATAAAAAATATGAAACTAAAAACAAACAAAAAACCTCAACCATGCAAAGTGAGGAGAATTAATAATAGTAGAAGAATAAGGAGAAAACCGTCATTATTCAATAACAAAGGTAGAATTTCAATTTAAATAGAAAACCAAAAATATCCTGAGGACCATATAAAAACAGCAAGTCCTGGTTTATAAATTAAAGTGAGTTGATCATCTGTCACTGAGCAGAGCTGAGGCCATTCTGATCACATCACCCTTACCAAGCTTACTAGGGACATCCAATAAAGGAATTCTATTTCTTATGAACTCTCCTAAGACTTTGGATGTTTGCAAGTGCAATGTTTTTTGTTTTTTTGTTTTTTTTTTTTTAATATTGCCAGTTTCCTTCCCTTAATTCTTCCACTTTATTTCAGGATACTATGCATACTCTTCTCTTTCAGCCTATCTTCAGAGATAGCTTATATATACTATTGTTCAGTTCGTTTCAAACTGATCTTACATGGTGCTCTGAAGCATGTCATACAACATAGAATTGATCTCACATTGAAGTAAAGACTTTAAGACATTTCTGCCATCACCCAAATTAACCTTTGGTTGAGGTATTTCGTCCCCTTCAACCTTTACTCGGAGTTATGTAAAGTTACCTTCTTATTGGTAAGTAAAATATTTTTGATTTTTTTTAAACAGTGCCACAATTTCTGTCATTGGTTTATTTATAAATATTTTAAGTGTATTTATATTTATTAAGACACACTTGACAATAATTGCATATATTTATGGTGTGCAATGTGATGCCCTCATGTATATATTGTGTGAAATGGTTAAATCAAGCTAATTAACATATCCATAACCCGACAAGTGTATAGTTTTTTGTGGTGAAAACAAATATGATCTACTCTTGGCAATTTTTTTTTTTTGTTTCTTTTGTTTTTGCAGTTTTTTGGCTGGGGCCAGGTTTGAACCTGCCACCTCTGGTATATGGGGCTGGCACCCTACTCCTTGAGCCACAGGCATTACCCTACTCTTGACAATTTTTAAGTATGTGAAACATTATTAACTTGGTCACCTTGCTGTTTGACACACCTCTGGAACTGTTTCATTCTTGCTAACTGAAATTTTGTAACCTTTTGTTTTTATTTATTATTTATTTATTTTTTTTGTAGAGACAGAGTCTCACTTTATGGCCCTCGGTAGAGTGCCATGGCGTCACCCGGCTCACAGCAACCTCCAACTCCTGGGCTTAAGCAATTCTCTTGCCTCAGCCTCCCGAGTAGCTGGGACTACAGGCGCCCGCCACAACGCCCAGCTATTCTCTTGATTGCAGTTCAGACGGGGCCGGGTTTGAACCCGCCACCCTCGGTATATGGGACCGGCGCCCTACCAACTGAGCCACAGGCGCCGCCCCTGTATCCTTTTTTAAAATTTGAAATTCATATGAGGGTACAATTTTTCAGGGTATGTTGTTCTCAATCCCAAGGTAAAGTTCACATTGTGGAAGATCTCTTCATCCAGGGTCCTGCTGAACATCTTCACACTGTGCACGTTAGGTCAGATCCTGCCACTGTCCTCCCTGCTTCCCCCAATCCTCCCTCTGCTTCCTCGTCCCTCCCTCTTGCTAGACCATATTTGTGTTTTGTGTGGGCATGTAATTGTTTATATATTGGCTTCATATTAGTATCGAGTATATTTTTTTTCTTTTCCAGTCTTGAGATAACATTACTAAAAAGAATGTTTTTCAAATTCATCCAGATAAACATAAAAAATGTAACATCTCCATCTTTTCTCATAGTTAAATAGTATTCCTTGGTATACACTTGCTATAGTTTGTTAAACCAGTCATGGGTTGATGGGCATTTGGGTTGCTTCCATGACTTGGCAAATATGAATTGAATTGCAATAACCATTCTGGTGAAAATGCTCTTTTTTTTTTTTTTTGTAGAGACAGAGTCTCACTTTATGGCCCTTGGTAGAGTGCCATGGCATCACACAGCTCACAGCAACCTCCAAATCCTGGGCGTAAGCAATTCTCTTGCCTCAGCCTCCCGAATAGCTGGGACTACAGGCACCCGCCACAACGCCCAGCAATTTTTTGGTTGCAGTTCAGCCGGGGCTGGGTTTGAACCCGCCACCCTTGGTATATGGGGCCGGCGCCTTACCGACTGAGCCACAGGCGCCGCCCGGTGAAAATGTTCTTGTGGTAAAATGATTTTTTTCTTCTGGTTAGATACTTGGTAATGGGATGATGGGATTAAATGGAAGATCAACTTTCACTTCTTTGAGGATTCTTCATCCTTTTCCTATAAAGGTTGTATTAATTTGTAATTCAACCATCAGTGTAGAAGTCTTTTTCTTCTCTCTACACCCACACCAGCATCTGCAGATTTGGATGCTGTGATGTGGGCTAATCTTACTGCACTTAGGTGATATATCAAAGTGGCTTTGATTTGCATTTCTCTGATGATTAAAGATGAGCATTTTTTCTTGTGTTTGTTGGCCATTCATCTGTCATCTTCAGATAAGTTTCTGTTCAAGTATCTTGCCCACTTTTAAATGTGGTTGTTTGCTTTTCTTTTATTGATTAATTTGAGTTCTCTATAGATTCTAGTTATTAGGCCTTTGTCTGATTCAAAACATGCAAAAATCTTCTCCCATTTCAAAGGCTGTCTGTTTGATTTGGTTATGGTTCCCTTACCCCTACAGGAGCTTTTCAGCTTGATCAAAGTGCAGTTATTTATTTTTGGTATTGTTGCGATCGTCCAGGGATTCTTCCTCATAAAATCTTTTCCCAATATTTTCAAGCTTTTCCCCAACAAGGAAATTTTGTATCCTTTGACCAATATTTTTCTATATACCCTCAACTCTAGATCCTGGTAAATGCCATTCTATTCTTTGTTTCTATGACTTAGCCTTTTTTAGATTCCACATGTAAGTAAGTTCCTGTAGTAACTGTCTTTCTATGCCTGAATTATTTCACATAGCATAATGTCCTCCAGGTGCATCCATGCTTTTGCTAAAGACAGAATGTTTCCCTTTTTAAGGATGAATAAATATCTTCTTTTTAGTAATATGTAAAATGATGTCTCATGAAAACAATCCTAGAAATACTGGAACATATAATTTTCTGTTAAGTAAACACTTTAGATCATGAGAGAATAAGAAAAGCTTTTGGAGATAAACAAAGTGAGGTTAAAAAAAAATGATGGGTTGATATCAGTGTCATTCCTGTCATGGAGACTTCTGCTACTATCAAGAAACAAGAGTCTGGGATAGCACCTAAAACAGCAGTCGGATTGCCATGGAGGAAATTAAAAACGTACACTGCCTAAGATGGAGGATCTTGAATGTTGAATTATCAGTGAAATAATGAGATTAAAACAAAAATCACCAGAAAAATCAGACTAAGAGACCTGTCTGTCTTGTTTGAGGTCTAGGTAGAAAATAAATATGCAATTGAGGAGTACTCCTATAACTTTTGGGGAGTTAAGTTTGTATTACTTTCAGAATCTAGTCAATTACACCGTGGGAGTATAACAAAAATTTTTCCTAGATTGATAACACCCTAGGAAATCTAGTAGAAATAAATTAACCACCTCTGCAAGCTCTCAAAAACGAGTCCCACAGAAGAAAACTGTGCCTGTCACAAAGACTTTCAAAATCCAATATTATAAGTTTTATAGTTTCTGTTTCTCAGTAAAATAAAATAAATAAACTACTAGATGATATATCTTGTGAAATAAACTTGAAAAGCTGAATATAATACAAAAAGGGGATGTGGAATGAAGAGCTGCAGAGCAATCTAGTGGGGAGAATAGGCTTGCCTGGGGGGCAGAGCAGAAGCCGTGACAGTAAGTTCCTATTTCTGCTGGATGGTTTGCACAGCTAAGAAGCAGCACACGTGGAAAAGCCCAGATTCTGGCCTGGGAACCAGTAATCAAAAGGCAAAATAGTTTATACATAGCAAGGATGGTTGTGATGGACTTAACTACAATGTTGGAAAGACACACCAGCCACACTGAGGAACTGAGTGGGGATTCGGCCAGTGGCTGGTTTGCCCACGGCAAGCCAAAATCAACCACTGGAAGGAGGAGTGAATAAATTTTCGGATGTGTCAACTCTTGGATTTCAAGCCATATTGACATAAGGACAGCAGAGTTGAGCTGACCCCACGGAGCTCTGCTCAGATTAAATATTTGTGTCCGGAAGTAAATGTTTTATACCACTGACTTAGGGTGTTATTTTTTTTTAATACAAGAGGAAAATGAAATATCTGACAAAATAGACTTTGGAGAAAATAGTCTCTGGATCTACATAATTCAAAGTACATAATTTCACCAGATAATTCAAAAGTAATATAATTTCAAATGAGTCATATAACATACATTTGAAACATGAAAATCATGATAGAATGAAAATATAATATGTCCAAATTAAAAATAGTAAGAGATGTTTAACACATAATCTCTGTTAGTTGATTGATCTAATAGATGTTTTTAAAAATGTTGGGAATAGAAAAGACTTGATCAACACATTTAGTAAAATTCGTAAAATTATGCAAATTTTAACTTTAAGTTCAAAGATTATATAACGTATATATACATATATAATGATATATATACATATCTTTGATCCTTAATGTACAAAATATTGACAAAAAAGATCATGTGCAAGACTGTAAAGTTACTCTTCCGTAGTTTTAATAAATTACATAATTTAATGAATTATTAATTACTTACAAAATAGATTTTAGCAACTTCCATTCTTCTAATAATTTATAAACAAAAGAATCACAATGTAAATGCCCATGAGTATAGCTAAGTATAACGGTGAAGATTGGAATACTTAGAACTAAGCAATAATGATAATGTCACATTATTTATTTGTGGGTAACAGGTCAATAGGTACTTAGAGGAAAACTTTAATGTCACATGCCAATTTATGATAAGACATTTCTGACATAAAAAGTTTAAAACCACCATATAACCAATTCTAATTATATAGAGGAAGGAAAATTAATAAAAAATGGCAAAGATGAAAAAAATAAAGAAATATTATAAACCAATCGTTAACATTCAATGTTATATCTTTAAAGAACACTAAAAAAAAAAAAAATTCAGTTTCCAAATAGACTGAATAAAGCATAGAGGAAAAAAATTCATTAATACTATATTTAAAATGAACAAGTGAATGTAACTGAAGTATAGAAACTTAAGAAGAAAAATAATGGAGATCTTTTCTCCATTAATTTGAAGTCTTTCAGAAAGTTAATGTTTTTAGGAAAATAAAGGCCAAGAAACAAAAATATATTCTAAATCCTTAAAGCATTTGAGTCAATGGATTTTAATTTAATCTACTCATCATTATCCACCCAAATCAAAATCCAGATAATTTTAAATATATTCTATCAAAGAAATAGGAAACTTGAAGTTACTTAATCTAATGACAAACAAAATAGTTTGTGTGTACATCGGTGAAAATATAACAAAAAAATAAAATTATACAGAAAAATATAAAAATATTTTTATCGATTTTAACATTGCAGCAGTTGTTATTTTCCTTTAACTGGCCTTATGTTCAAAAATTCTACAACTGAACATTTTTTAACTCTTAAATAATTCTTCAAACTACATATAGCCTCCCTTGACCATTTGTAAACCGAATACATTTAAGATGCACAATGTCACAATCTTAATCTTTTAAATTCTAGTCATGTTATAATATCCTGGATTTCAGTTTCATTTTTTATTATTTATAGTTTAGTTTACTATATTTTACAGTATAGTTTTATATACTGTATAAATAAACTACAGTATATAGTTTTATATACTGTATAAATAATATTTATAAGCATATTTTAAAAGTTGAGACTTTTCTGCAATGTTCACTTATGTTCAATTTAGAGACAAACCAGTATTCTTTTCACACAGTAAAATAATTCAATCTAACATCTTTAGGAAATGGAAAAATTATTACCAGCGGGAAGAGGTGCAAACAACTTTCAATGTGGTTCTTATCATGTGTATTGTTGCCATGATCCTTTTCCCAAGTGGGGAAAAAAAGAGACTTATATATTCTTAATGAATATTTGTTTTTGGAAATTCATGAAATCATTATAGCCACTCAGTATTAAAACACTATTTTAATTTTTTAATATTTTATTTTATTTCAGGACCACAGGAGGTTTTTTTTTGAAATAATAATAGGAAATATATTACCCTTCTTATATTTTTATGAATAGGAAAGAAACTACACCTTTGTGATGCTCACCTCTATTGGCAGTGTATGAAATAAGATATTCTCATAAATCAAATTGAATGACTGGCAGGGGACAAAATTGACCAGGAAAACTGCCATTGAGTCTCTGGGAAGAAAAGTTTACTAACACATTTCTCTATGCCATTTGATGACAAATATGATGATGGCCATTTTCAACACTGCTGGGATACAGTAGTCTTTTTTATTAGACTATGTCACAGTACATTGTAATTAATTTCTCTTTTGTCTTGTCCTTTGCGTGTGAAGTAACTGCCTTAGGAAACATTGGCTCTTTATGACTATGACTAGTACAGATCCATTTTCTCCTTATGCATAGAAGAGAACATGGACAGATGTCTGTACTATTCCTCTTCTGAATACTGTTGTCTAATCTGGCTCACAAAAATCATAAAACCTCTTAAAATCAAATTGAAAGAATTCCTCTTTGATTCAGGGGAGTAAATCATTATTTTCTAAATAAACAAAACAGCTCAGGGAATAAGCATATCAAGCATTCAAGACCTGCTAAACATGTCACTGCGGAGATAATTGGAAACATTCACACCAAGGACACATCTTTAGGCAATTTGGATGACTGTGAGTGCAAGTTTGCAAGTGGCCCAGTGGAATCCACTGTATAATAATTCTATGCATTAAACACAAGGGTTGTTTCATTCTTAAACCCCTGGAGATAATGATTTTGATTCCTCATGACTTGTTTTAGCGTAACTTTCTGTGAGAAATAATGTGAATACATTGAATGTATATTTTTCATATTTGCATTGTGTGTGTGTTTGTATTTAATATAACATTTATACTTTGAAAACACAAATATATATATAACAGGATATGTTTTCCAGGAATGAGATTTTCCTTAGAAAATGCCAGAAAGCTTTTCAAGTCAATTGAGATAAACTACATAACATACTTAAGACATTTTCAACTATCTGAGTTAATTAAATAATTTTCAGTTTCCTAGCTCATTTTCAATATTTGGTTTACTTTTGTGTCATTTTCAAAGATTCATTCCCTCACTTACAGCCTGAAACATGTCCTTTACTATTTTGGATATGATTGACCCAAATCATAAAGATTATCTTTTTAAAAAATTTGTAATTAATAGCACTTTCCAGTATATATCTCCTTTAGAGATTCAGAGTATATATCTCCTTTAGAAATTAGTACAAATATACCTAAAATATTTACAAGTACTCATCATGTAAGAAATCCAGTTTTAATTTCTGCAAGTTTCCTAAATCTGAGTATAGGAGTCTTTGGCACAGTACAATTGACTACATGTGTATGCAGCTATTCTATCATATAGCATTCTGCTCATCCACCTGAAAATTTGTCTTGAAATAAAAAATCTGTAAGTTTTCATATGCAAAAATTATTTCATGAAGAAATTATTTCATGAATTATTATTACTTTCAAATTATGGGTAATACATTCAAAAGAAGGCCTGGGAGACACAGTACAGTGTTTATTAGCAAATATCATTCAATATAAGAATAGTTACTCTAGACTTCTGATTTTCTTCAAGTTTATACTCGGAGGTTTCTCTGCTCCCACTGAGCAATGATGAATACTATATAATAGTGTGATTTAGAAAATGAAAATCAAAAATTCAAGTATGAAATTATGTTGCCCATGTAGAGAATGCAGAGCACCTGGCACTTGCAGACACTGCTGGCGGCATCATGAAGGGTGCAGGTGCTGGGAACAATTACACTTTTTAAGTGTTTGAATTTTTAATTTACTTAGAAACATTCACTTATACATGTAACTCGGATTACTCCTTGAATCCGAATCAAAATTTGTTTGGGGGGTCGGGGGAATAACTGATTACATTTGTTACCTAAGACCAGAATTATGGAAAAATTCCAGAGGCAAAATAGCAAAGTTGGAATAAGAAGACAAAGAAGCATAGCTGCATAAACAAAGTTCCCAAAATTGGGATGGTGCAGCCACTTTAAGCCTCGATCTGCATCCCAGCAGGGGGACTGACAGAAGCAATCCCAGAATCCTGAAAGAAGAAGAGTGATACTGAAGAAGAGGCAGAAATAAGGCTGGAAAATGGAGATTCCTTTTCTTATTTTTATCTATTTCTCTCCAGGCATACTACACTCAACGTAGATCTGACTATTGCTGTGTCTATAATATATACCACACATACTGTGGCCGGAGACTGTTACAGATACTTCATGAATATTCATTCATTCACTCCTTTAACAAATTATGTGAGGTAGTCACAGAATAAACATGAAACAGAGTGAGATTGAATTTCTTGTCTCTTAGACCTACCTACTTACTTAACATTGTTTTTTTCTAATCTACGTAAAATCAAAAACTGTTGTAAATAAAAAAATTGTGTAAATTACAATAAGTAGTTGCTTTTTGGTGCCCAGCATGCAACATGAGGGATATAAGGTATTTACTTGTATGCAATGTCCAGCAGTTTGTGGAATTGATGGGCAGGAAAATATTCTGAATAATCATTTGCATGTGTTGGCTGATAAGAAGAACTTTGTTTGGATTAAAATTTTTTTAAAAAGGTATTTTAAAATGTACTTAGGTGCTTAAGTTTTTATCTGTTTGCCTGTGTGTGTGTTTGCAGGATTCTGAGAAGAAATATAATGGAGACAAGACAGTGAAGAAGATGGTATTTCTGTCAGTTTTGATCTGAGATATTTTATGAGCCTCATCACAGAAGCTTGAGTTATCTTTGAAGCTTGGGTTGATCTTGTGAATTTAAGGTGAGTCCATTTAGAACTAAAAGCACAAGGATTGTTGATTTGGATGCTGATGGCAAGATCTGAGAAGAGAACCATTCCTTTTCCTTGCCTTTCTCTGGAACACTGGGCCCAGTGGTCCTCTAGGAAAGCCGTGACTCTTAGTCAGTAGACGTGGGTAATTAGGTTCATCAGAGACCTAATTAAGACTGGGCTGTGGAAGCCAAACAGTTCACTTAGAGGGGAGACAAATCTTCAATGAAAGATTAAGACTCACTGACATGACATTCTACAGTCACATACCGAAATAATTGGGGTAAAATTCAGTAACAAAGTGCAGGATATGGCAAGATCATTTTAGGAACCAAATTTCTTTATTCAGTTAATGTTGTCTCTTACTCAGGATAAAGAAACAAGAGTCTCCATAGAGATTATAGCTGATTACATTCTGATTATAGCTCTAAGAATTTACAGTTGAAGTAAGTCATACTAATGTTCATAGGATAAACTTCAAAGACTTGTTTAATAAGTAGAGCAGACACAAAATCACCATTATAAAATGCGATAAACAAAAGGATATAAAATCACAAGAAGAGTAATTCATAATGCTATGGAGAAGGCAGGAGGAGTTTTCAGGAGAGCAACACTAAGGTGGAACTTGAGAATGTGGAGAAGATAATTAGACCGAGACAATGGAGAGGGGCGTTCCTGGTGCAGGGAACTGCAGATGAAAGACAGCAGGAGTTGGAGGGGCAGTTACACATTCAGGAGATACTAATTCGGCTGGTGCACAAGTGTGGGGGGTAAATGCAACGAGAGATGGAGAATTTGCTCAGAGATTGTCAAGGATCCTGAATACTAAGCTACATTCTTGTGAATTTTACCTTCCAAAACAAATTTATTCAGGTTGGTTTCTCTTAGCATTGCCGTGTTTCTTTCTCTTAAATCTGTTCACTTTCCAGTCTCCTCTTGAAAACCTTTCATACTACTTGAATATTGATCTCCTCAAATTTGTTCCATTATATTAATTCTGTCACACATAATTTATCTTTTATGGTTCTCATAACAAAGGTGCTTGCTTTTATCATCTCTGTAACATGTAATGTCATCATTCTAAACTGCTATTTAGATTGAGAGAAAATAACCATTGCATTCTACGTAATAGGTACTTGATAAATGTCTGTAAAGTGAAGCAGTGCCTACGAATTCCAATGTCACAGTCATCCAAGCAATTTTGCGGAGAAGCACAAATTAAAATGCCTGTCTCATGATACTCACGTTCAGTGCCTTTAAACGCAGCCTGTTTCTTTCTTTTGTCTTTTTCTCTAGTGCCTTTCCTTCTGTTTGCTTCCCTGGTTAGCTATTGACAGCTGCTGCTTACAGGTGTACTTACTGTGGAGCCAATGAAGCTTCAGTTCACAAGGGACGTTGGTCCCTTTCAAAGCACAGAGAGGCGTTCCAGGAATGTGCCTTTTGTAAGTTCTGTAAGACTTAGGTAATTGCCATCCACTAAGGACGGTTTCTTCACATTCTGACTTTCATTCTGTCACACTTTCTCTGATTCTATAAGGCATTACAAAAGCGACTGCTGATGTGGGTCAGCAGTTTGAATTAGTTTGTTTGGTTTGAATTTTGTAGCACATATTTAAATGACTCATGGTATCTTCTATTTTAGTTAGGTTATTGCTAAACATTCATGAAAGGGAATGCTCCCACAGACACTCTGAGCAACCACTGCTCTAACTCCTTGGATGGTGTGAAGAGAAGGCTCAGGTTAGGAGATGGTACGGAATGATGAGCAGGTCCCACAAGGCCCAGCACCAGAAGCAGGTGTGGAGTTGGTGCTATCAATTATGCAAAGGTATATAAGGTGAATTACTTTGCAAGAAAACTTGAAAGGCAGAAAAATCTTCATACATGTGTAAACCTCCGTCTAATAAGTGATTCTGTAATTGAACATCAATGCATAAACTTACATATTACCAGAACATTTCTTGAGGTGTTTGTTTTTCCTTCATTAAAATCATGAAGAATACCTTATTAAAATACCAACCCCTCACCAGCATTTCCAAGGTGGTAATTCACCCTTCCATTAATCACAAAACCTGTAATAATCAAATAAAGGCCATGTGATTATAATGTATTCCACTTTGAGCCTCAGGTATACTAGGGAAGATGGAGGTCTATGGAGTGTGCCCTAATGTAGAAAACTTTGAAAAATACGTGTCATTTCATCTATCTTTGTGAAAATTGAAGCTCTGTGTTCACTAACCTAAAATCATTCTTTTCTATACTTTTTAAGTACAACACAGGCAAAACCCTGATAAAGTTACTATACTCAACTAGAACTGTCAGTGAATATTCGTCAGCACCCAGCTTCCCGCACGTCCTGTATTGACACTCTTCTCTCCCTACCGTAACATACTTCCTCCCTTGAGAGGTACTACATATTTTTTAGTTATTATTTAAAATAAATTATTTCTTCATTCATTCAAATATCGTGTGTTATAAATATGTGAAAAGCCTTGTACAAAGTTCTAAACAGAAACGGAAATAATCTACAAAGATAAAAGGTGATCTTTGCAAATAAACTGTAACATAAAATAACAATTAAATAGGAGATATCATAAATGTAAAAACAAACTCATTTGAAAACATAAAAAAATTGAAAATATGAATTTATTTTTGACCGAATTGTGGGGAAACGTATTAGTTTCTGCAGTATTTCCTGAAAAACCTGCCCACAGTTGTTTTATACAAGTAGGTACAGCACACTATAAAAGATAAAAAGTATAGTGTAGTAAATAGGTGAGCCAGTAATTTAATTGTTTATTATCACTATTAAGTATTGTGCCCTGTACATGACTTCATATGCTGTATTTCTATCCCACTGGTAGTATAGTAAATTTGTTTACATCAGCATCAGCACAAACATATGAATAATATATTGTGCTAGGATAATTTCAAGACAGCTACAATGTCACTTCAGTGACAGAGATTTTTCAGCTCCATTCTAATCTTCTGAGATTACCATCATGCATGTGGTCTGTGGTTGACTGCACCATTGTTATGCAGCACAGAACTATGTGTATGTGCATATAGACACACAGGCATACATATGCAATATACGCACATGTGTATGCCATGTAATTACAGACAGCACTAATTGATGTTAGTCTACCGGAAGTACACTTTCCTACTCCCTATTTACATCTTTATTAACCTTAGTAAAAGAATTATGTAGTTTTCTTATATTTTATTTTTATCTTTAAGCTGGATTGAAATTTGATTTTCCTGTTCTAGTTTGTGCAGAGTAATGTTTGTAGGCCATCTGAAATGAAGCCTTCATATTCTGTCCCCTCAGAAGTTCAAACAATATTTTCCTTTTGCAGGATGCTCGTTTTAATAAGTGTAAAACTGGGAACTCTTTGATGAGACTGTAAATTATATATCACTGAATTGCTATATAAAGGACAAACTGTCACTTTGTCTTCCTTGATTTTATATGCTGTCTCACTCCACCTGTTTTCCCTCCCTACTGACCATCCAGTTTCATACTCATGATACCTGCAGTTCATTATATATTACTTTGAAAATTATCATAGCTTTTATTCTAGATTTCATGATTGTTCAGAAAAATAAAATGGTATACAAAAGACAGATATGACTCATTTGCATATATGGTACCCTTGCGTGCAGGTTAATATCTTGAATTAATACACTACTAAAATAAAGCCAAATTATTGCCTAACATTATTGCCTCTTAAGACATTGATCCTTAATGAAAATATTTTTTATTGCTATAGTTGAATCTAATGGTATTATTATTTTGTGATAAAACAGAGAATACATTCAGTTTTGAGTTTGATGAAGAAATTAATGACTCAACAATTCCAATTTCTCCACACAGTTACATGATGGACAGAAAAAGCGAATTAAACTTAATATTTGATTATAGGCCAATAGTGCACATTTCCTCCCTGGAAGCTGTTTGATTATCTTGGTTAGAATCTTGGTTTTATTTGTGTGTCTACTCCTCACATTTCATCTCAAAGCAAATAAACTAACACGCACACTGTCTTTTTTTTTTTTAAACAAACACATAGATGAGACTAAGATGATCTAGAACAGACTATTATTAATATATGTCATCACAGAAGCCTATGCAGTTTCAAAATCTATCTTTCAAATATCTATTGGTGGAGCTTTTTGACATGAAGCTGAGCAGTCAAAGAAACTAAGCAAGACTGTGCCACCTATAATAATTAATTTCATCATGATGTTGTTTAGGTTATATTGTGTTCTGAAACATTGAGAAGATATAGGATTAAAGAATCTTAGGCTTGAACTTTTAAAGCCTCAGCTGGGCATGGTCTCTGAAAGGAGGCAGAGTTAAGAGAAACCTATCGGAAAGAACCCCTGTTTGTATTCCGCCTTCTCTTAAGAGCATGAAGATGGCTTTCCACCAGCAGTCAGGAGTCTAGAAGACAATACCACACAAGCCCCATAAGATGTTTAAGGAGGAGAGCGAATGTGACGTAAAGTTAGTCTCGTGCTACAGAGACGTGCTGTGTACTGAAGTTCAGTTTCTGTGTCACTGCTTTCCTTTGAACACAAGCATCAGAGTAACTGAGCTGGGGATGAAGCTCATGGATGGTGAAGAAAGAGGGACATCGAGTGCATGGAGAAATTTCTCTTAGAGGAATTGAACAATAGAAGGAATGTAGAAAGTGTGGAAAGGGAGAGCTGTGCCATGTGCCGGCGTGTATTTATAGGAAGAAGTAACTCCTTTGGAAAATAAGAGCTTACATTTGTGAGCTGTTAGGCAATATCGAGTGAAGAGAAGAAGGAAAGACAAATGCAAGCACTAAAGGGCATATTAGAGTGGCCAAATTACAGAGGAGGCAAAGGCAATCAAGAAACTGGATACTGTTAAGAAAGAATGGACATTTAATAAGGATGGGGCTAGAACTAGAAGGACAAGTCCATGACAACCCACACGCTACCTGGGCCCAAGTGAATGTCTTTGAGCAAAGTATTAAATTTCTACTTCTTTTATATCTCTCAGGAATATCCTTAAAAACAGAAACTGTAACAATTTTTACACTACGTATGTTAGAAAAACAAAGACAGAATATCTTGAAAACCTAGGTCTGAAAGATTGAGGGACATGAAGAAGTAGTTTAGCCAGATAACATGAAGCCACAGTAGGAAGAAGGGAAGGTCCCCTGGGCTCTCCCCCGGCAAGAGTCATCTCCCATTGCAAAATGTCTTGTCTCCTGAGGGAAGAATAGCAACATAATTTAAAATATGAGGGTTAGTATTCCTATGTGGATAAGATGGAATATGAGCAAGTTACCTAGATATGTTTAATCTCACTGAAATTAAAGGGGTTGTCACCTTTTGCTGAGATGTGACTCAGCTGTCCCAAGTAAGGCTTCATCTCAGGGTCCAGGCAGTAGATTGTAAACCTACTCATAAATGTAAACAATAAAAAAGCATTTGTAATAAGTATTCAGGTTTTCTGAATTGACATTTCTAGAGGTTTATTAATACACTTTGAATTTCACATGTCAAATATCAAAAATAGTTATTTCTTCCTAGTATATTAGGCAGAAAAATACCTGACATAGCATGTACTGTATTTCTTCATTATCAAGCTAATGCAGACTATAGTAGCAGGTGATTTGTATACTCCATTCTGCTTTTTACATTTATCAAGAATAGAAAGTGTAAAATTTTTCTTAAAATTTTAATCATTTTAATGCAAACTCCCCTCATTTCCACTCCATGTATGCTTATTTAGTAGAGTCTGGGTGAAGATGGAAAACAGTAGTTGCACACTTTCCATGTAACCAAGAAGCAGACATTCTCTCTTCTTGGTTCCCTTTGTCCCCCCCACCTGGATGTTCCATGAATGTTGCATCACACTGCTTGGTATTCCTGAGCACGCCAGGCCCTTTTACTCTTCCTCTTCCTAGTCAGTGCTTTCTCTTTCTACCCACAAGTACAACATTTGTTCAACATTGATCGAGATTAAAGGTCATCCCTGAAAAAACATTTCCACTTTATCCTAAGAGTCTTCCCCTTGTTCTTGCTCATACAACAGAGTGACATGTTGTGTTGGAAATGTTTGTTTAGGGTCCAATCTGTCCAATTAATTATGGTCCATTTTATGGCAAGAGCATCTTCCTGTACCCAGAATCTAGCACATATCTTTGCACATTTGTGAGCACTTGAGAAACGAATGAATTTATTAAAATCAAATCAATTCTCCCCCCAAACAATGACTTTTTAGCTACAGCTATACTGTAATTTTTTTCCTACTCACATAAGCATTATGAGACTTTTAAGGAAGAATTTTCTGATCCTTTAGTTTAAGTAGACAAAGCATAAATAATGAGGGAAAACCTGTACAAATTGAAAAGCTCCACATCTTTGCTAGTTTAGTTAATCATGTAAACATTATTTACAACAAGCATTTTTCTGGCTTTAGATACCTAGTTGTGAACAAAATAAATTCTGACCTTAAGCATTTACTGAGGAGGGAAGAAAGGCCAGAGAGATGTAAATAGTAGTTAAGAAATGGAAGCATAATAAAAGGTACAATCAGTGAATTACAATGAAGAGTCATGGTATGAGACCTATTTTGATTTAGTTTCTGAGTAAGTTCTCCTTGATAAGTTGATTTAAGTATCTCATGACTCTTCACCAGTCTCTTACTTTATATTTTGTAAACATTTATGCACACATGCGCATACATGCAGTTTTAAAACTATTACATATTGAGACGGTTTTTAAACTATTACATGTTTATCAAATAACCTCCTTAAAAATTATTCCCCTGCTGGCTTTTAAGCATATCTACTTACTTTCTTTAGTGAGAGAGCATTTCTTTTATTTCTTTTGATTCTTCCCCTGGCATATGGAAAGTGATACTTAGTCACTTAAATAATTTTATGTGGTTGTTTAAAATAATGAATGAAAATATTATGAAAAAAATCTGAAGCTAAGGATGTGACCAATTTGGAAACATGTTCTGGCTGCTTTTATCTGTGAATGGAGCAAACTGCACACCCTGCACATGCCCCTTCTCCTCTGCTTTCTTAACGCTTTGGAGGGCTGGTGTTTTGCTCTATCTGAGGTAAAACTGTTGCTAAAAAGTTGATGACCAGATTTCCAGTGGTAGAAAGGTTCATTCAAAAGCAATATTACAGAGTAGGCCAAACTTAGATCAGACTGGAAAAGAGGATGCTGGGAGAAGTGAAGTCAGTACTTAAATGGAAAGGAAGGAGTATAGTGCTTGAAGCATGAGATAAAAATCTTTCTGTCAAGAGAACCAAGAAACAGAAGAGATTCTCAATTCCAGATCTTCCATTTCTATTCTTAGCTACGAATGGTCTGCATTTGACAAGCCTGGATAGTTAAGAATTGTAAGTGAGTGTGTGTGTGTGTGTGTGTGTTAGGAGGGCAGGAAAGGTCATTTAAATACGTGCATAAAAGGGAAATGAATTGGCTACCCCCAGAAGAGCTGTGTATAACCAGTTGGAAGTTGCCCATTAGCCAGGGCTGTGGTGGACACAGCTGCTCTTATCCTGTGATTCACAGTCACCGCTGACATTTTGGAATAGGGAATAACTACAGTCCCTGCTGAGATGTCACTGTTCAGTCTGCAGAACTCCTAAATTTCGTTCTCCCTGCTCAGAGAAGAAATCTAAAGCAAAATACACCTGGAGTGACTTTTGTCCTGCAGACTCGTTGTTTGCGCTGCCTCTGCTTGAGAACACGCAAAGAGCTTTTCAGTTCTTCTTAGTTGAAGAAGATCTCTGCTACCAAAATCCCATGTTTTTATAATCTGGTAGTGTCTTGGTAGGCAAATTAAACTCTGAATTAGCATCTTCCATGCTGTACATTTTGAGAGTGAAATTACATTACCTGTACTTCTTTATGACAAAGACACATTTGTGAAAGTAAAAATAATCTATTTCTCTATGACAAATTTTACCTACAACATATTACTAATGTTTATTACATAATTGTAAATGAATTAAGAAAAGATTTAAGAATGTCTTATAAATTTCACTTGATAGAATAAATTATCCTATCTAGCCAAGTTTATAAATAAAGATTTTTCTATATACTGAGAAAGGTGCCCACCCAAATAAATCAGTAAAACCAACTGTTAGTCAGAGCCTGGCATTTAGTTCAAAATGGAAACAAGGTAGGCTTGTCTTGGTTTATTCCTCCCAAAATGCATCATCTTGCAATTATTTTTCCACCTGTGTAAGTCAAGTTTGGGAACCTTACTTTGATAGTAATATTTCTCTCCTTTATAGGAACTGCCAATATTTATAACTTTATTCATTCTACAAATGGTACAGGAAGAATATTAAATGCTACTTTGATAGCTTCACAACAAATCCTGTATGAAATTTGGAGATAACATCAACAGATTCTTTAGAGAAGGAAGATCCATCAAGTATTCCTCACAATGACAGAATGAAAAAAAAAGAAATGAAATCAGATAACATGCTCATTCTTCATTTGTTTCCCTTCCTACTACCTGTCCTTGTACCAATGCTGAGATCATCTTTGTATTCACTTTATACAACTGTTGGCATATATACAAATGAATTATTGGTTGAACCATTTTAAGATAATTTGTCGTACAGGAAAAGAGTGCACTCTCTCAAAAAGGATCTCGAATTGATTAAATACATAAAGAAATCTTGGATATGTGCCATATCTTGTGTTTATTGCCTAATCCATAAGGTATTTTCTATACGTTACAAAGCCCCCAACTATTCTTTTGGGGGGTGTAAATATATAAACAAAAATATTCAACTACACCATGCAAGTTATTTTCATTTATCCCCAAGCACCAATTTTTGTTAGATTCACATCTCATTGATTCTTTGACCGATATTTTTTGAGCATCTACAATGTGCCATGTGTAAAATCAGCTCAGCAAGGTGCAACAGAAGGGTGATTTCTTCTTCTCATGGAGCTTGTACATATCATGAATCTCTTACTCCACCCTCACAAAATTTCTTTAAAGTGCATGCTGTCATCATTCTTAGCTTATCTCATCTAGATCTTCCAAAAGATATGCTAAGTCATTTAAGTATAAAATAAGGGAGTTGGGATTTTCAGCTAGGGTCTGTATTTGGTTGATTGGTTGCTATTATAGACTGACTTGTGTCTCTCACCAAATTTTTATGTCGAAGTCTTAATGCCCAGCCCCTCAGAAAGTGGTGGTCTTAAGAAGATAGGGTCTTTAAAGAGATAAATAAAATAAGGTCATTAGGGAAGTCTTTATTCAACATGACTGGTCTCCTTATAAGAAAAGAAAATTTAGAAACATACAGAGATAGAGGGAACATCATGTGAAGATGCAGGAAGAAGACAGCCAAGGAGAGACACCGCAGAAGAAATCAGCACTGCCAATAACTTGATCTCCAAATTTCCAGCATCCAGAATTATAACAGAGTACATTGGTGTTCTTTAAACCACCCAGTCTGTTGTACACACTAAGAACACAGTGGACAGAAAAACCATCTGTTCTTATGCTAAACTTTGAAACTTGTGGATGTGAACATATGAAGAAAAAGATCTTTGTAGCTGTAATAAAATAAGAATATCATTGCTACATCATCCTGGATTATTCACATGTGCCCTAAATCTATTATGTCCTTAAAAGAGGACACACAGAGACAAGGAGAAGTCCGTTGGGAGGCAGAGACAGAGACTGGGGTTATGCAGCTCTCAGACTCGGTGTCACCAAAAGGCTGGAAAAAGAAAGCAAGGATTCTCCCCTTAAGCCTTCAGGGGAAGTTTGGCCTTGATGATCCCTACATTGGGATCCTGAACTGTGAAAGAATAATTTTCTCTTGTTATAAGCAACCCAGTTTGGGCTAATTTACTACAGCAGCATTAACAGAAGCCTGAAGTCTTCATCTGAAGAATGTTTCCTACAGATTCTAAAGCCTGAGCTCTGCCTCACTGAGCTGCCTTTCAATCCATTGTACCAGACTCATTGAAATTCCTGGAGAAAAAAGCAGAATTGTCAAAAGTGATTGTTAGTTTCATAAATGCCCTCAAGTTGGCTGAATGATGATTCCTCTTTGAAAAATAATTTGTGAGCATTTTATTTCCTAATCTGCTGTGTTATTTTAATGAAATCTTGGTATTATAATTTCTCCTACTGTCCCAAACCTCTAATTTATTCTGAACAAGAGATATGCCCGTTTTAACTTAAATTACATAAGAAGTGAATTTTAAAATACTATTTCCAGCTATGCAAACATTCCCTTCTTCAGTATTTACAATTCCCTCCATTGCTTTGCCATACCAACTCACATACTCTTTATGTCCTAGCACTGATATGATTATAAAAGAAAATATGTTAAATAGATCCTAAATCTAAAGAAGGCCCCCTAGAGAAGCAAAAGACATGGGATGAGAGAGGTGTGAGGAGGTACCCCCATAAAATTCTTTGATCATTTTTCACACTACTCTGGAGAGAGATAGGCGAGAAAGCAGTCCTGCTGATTATCTGGTTAATTCCTTCCATCATGAACATGAGAGCCCTTCTGTTCTGATATGTTTGTATGGCTCTGTGTGGAAGGGTAGCTGCTGGTACCCATTTTTTTTCTGATAAGGAAAGCAAGACCTTAGGTATTAGAGGTTAGCAAGCAGATAGCAGGGCTCTGGTTGGACTAGTTGCTGACAGTTTGGTGGGAAAGCTCCATGTGATTCCAAGTGCAGGCAGCTTCATGGTCTTGTTTGCTGGAGTGATCCTTAACGACTCTGTCTCTGAAGGACTACGGTAGTCAAGATCTTGTCTTATGGAAATTAATAACTGTTAGGAGAAACAAGAAAAATTTATAGACAAGAAAAAATTGGCTGTAGTGCCTGCTTTACCACTAATTAACTTGGCAACCAAGGCTTATTTATTTTATTTTTTGAGCTTTCACCAACTTAATAAAACCACTTTGAAAGTTGTATATAAAGTCAAGAAGAATTTCTATACATATGCAATAAATCATATCATTATATTTTATCTTATAATCTAAAGACTTCATGAGAGAATAAACCACTGCCACTGTCCTAATCTCCTGGAGAAATCAACAGGTGGCAGGAGCTGGTCTAGCATTTTGTCACTTCAGGTTTTTAAAGAAATTAATACAAAGGTGGTGACAAAAGGTCTCCCAATTCCCACCATCTTTCTCCTAATAGCATCTGACACTTCTTGAGATTTTCTCTCGTAAGGAGAGGCACACATAATCAGGAGCAAACTGGCAGGACATAGTTTTGATTAATTGGCTACGGATTGCCAAAACAATTAATAGAAATGTCAGTAAGTGTACACAAAATCCAGGTATTTTTTCTTACCTACACGAGAAATGTTTTCACTTCAAAACTTGATAAATGATAACTTGGGAGGTTGATGGCCTTGAGGCAGGAAGTAGGTCCTACTGAGAGCTTCGGAGTGTAAGTCAGCATGGACAGAGGACAGAGCTGACAGACAGGAGTCAGGTCACCTTCCTCTGTGCTCACAAGCTTCAACGGGGATGCCAACCAGGACGGCAGAACTGTCAGCCAGCATCAGCTGCATGTGCAGGCCAGTAAAATTTCCTCCTATGCTTATCAACCCCTCACCCCAGAGTTTTTGATATAGTGAGACTCTAAGTCCTCCATGACTTAGTAGATTAATATGGCTCTCTGAGTATTAACTGTGTTTTCATTTCACATGCTAAGACATGGTCTAGAAAGACCAACTTGAGGGAAATAAATACATATAAAATTGAGATAATTGAAAACTAAAGTCCACTTCAATCTCTCACATTTGCTGTTGATGAAATGAGATTCTGAGGTTCAGAGAAATCAAATGGCAGCGCTGTGACAAGAATGCAATGATTACTGGGTTCGGTGTATGCAGACTCACTGAACAGTTGGCTCACTGCCACTCTTACACCACTGAAGTAACTGACTAGTTCCCGGAATAGAATTCCTTCACACCAAAAGGCATTATTAATGACCATGTCCAGAACCTTGGAAACTTTTCTACAAATTGACATATTTCAAATTCGAAAATGTAAGACAACAATCTTTGATAGTCCCAACAGGTAAACAACTAAGACAGCATGAAATAATTTATGCTTAAATATAAGCTTTTTTGATGTTATATTTACCTCTTCATATTTGAAACCTTGGAACATGTTTTCAGTGGAAATGTAAAAACTGTATTTACTTTTGAAAATACATTAGCAAGAAAAGGAAGATTGAAGTCAAGACTACGAAAGTCATAAATGAAAATGTGCTATTACTTTATTTTTATATTTTCAGTGTTCTAGGGTTCCTTGGTACCTTGTAGTTTTTATTTCTGTTGTTTTTAGTCACAAAGTGTTTTGGCCTCATTTAAATGATTTTCTGACTGACAGACGTATCCAGGGTTTGGAGAACACGGCACAGCACTGAGCATTGTGGGATTCAATGAGCAGGTCTTAAACCTATTGTAAAGAATATTTTTCTTTATCAACCTCTATTCTTCTGACTTCAAAAATTTTAAACAGATGTTTTAGACAGATTTTTTTCTGCTTTTCATGTTTCCATGGGGTTGTCCCTCACCTGCTTAATCACTTCTTTGCCCAATAAAGGAAAACAAAATGAATATAAAACACACATTCTGACTTCCCTTGTGAGAAGAAAGGTTCCTTTTAGATTTCTCTACCTTTGTTCACTTTTTCCCCCTTCAGACAGAGTCTCATTCTGTTGCCCTAGGCTACAGTGCAGTGGCATCAGCAACCGAAATTCCTGGTTTAAGGGATCCCCCTGCCTCAGCCTCCAAAGTAGCTAGGACTACAGGCAACTGCCCCAACACCCATCTAATTTTAATTCTGTTTTTAGTAAATGGGTCTCACTGCTGCTTAGGCTGATCTGGAACTCCTGAGGGCACATGATCCCCTCTGCTCTGGATTCCAGAGTTCTAGGATTACAGGTGTGAGCCATGGCACCTGACCTGTCCACATTTCCTCTACAGGTAGAGAGTTAACGTGAAATTAATAAACATGAAATTAAATTCTGTGCATGCTAGGACTCCTGAGTATGTGGATCACCTCCATGCTCCCAAAGTTTGGCATTTCCTCCATGTTTGCAATTTCCTGAATGATTGAGCTCTTTAACCAATACCTTTCCTTTGTCTAGTCTGATGACCACATCATATTTCTGATTGAAACCAGAATGAAAAGGAAAAAATAGGGAATATCAATATAGAGATATTGAAAGCCCAATGTAAGAAGTTAATAGTGTTCATATGAAAAGAGCAAAGAAATGGAGCACTCAGGACAAAGGAAGCTACACATCATGTGTCTGTGGGTTTTTAGTTTGATTTCACATAAAAATCACTTTTCTATGAATATCTGGCACACTGGCAAGGCAGGTTTTGCAGAACATGTTCTCTCTCTCACTCTTTCTCTCTGTGTGTGTGTATACACACGTACATGCACACACACACATATATATGGGGTGCAAATATATATATATACACATGTGTATACAGTTTATAAGGTAATTTATACATATATAAATTTTATACATAAATAAAGACAGGCTGGAATGCTAAATGCAACCTTTTATGGATTCTTACGTTCCTAAAGTTGTATTCAATGTATGTTTTTTAATGAAGTATGTAAGTATATAAAATTTACATATTTTATTTATATCCTCAATGTTCCAGCGTTCTTTATAATATTATGAATTATATGGATGAAGTTTATACATATATAAGTAAACACGTTCTATATGAGCTTATGTACATATGTACCTTGATTACTTATGTATAAATATAAGTATATAAAAATATGTATATATACATGAGTTTGTATATGCCCACACACGCGCAAACACACACACACCCTCTGATGTAAGCACTGGAGCAGTTACTCTAAGGCCAGAAGTAGCCAAGTGTAATGAACTTGCAGTCAGTGGGGCTGCCTTAGACAAGGAAGTGGAGTAGTGAGACACAACACAGCATAGTACTGTTATCAACTTACATCCCTGGAAGAAAACTATTTCTCTGTGGGAGAGATGTCTGTGACATACTCTGTTCAGGGAGCCAAAAAATTCAAGTAAATATGTTTAAGACTTATTTACTGCAAAGCCTTCCCACCACCAGGTTGGAAAGAAACAGTAATTTCAGAGAGGACTTGGACTATCTAAGTCAAAATAGCAGTGCCAGATGGATTCATTATAGAAATGCTCGCTGGGAATTCTTTAGAGTGTTAGAGAATTTAAATAGCAATTGAGGGTGAAGGTTATTGAAATTTAAATTATATCATAGAGTAGTACAATATCAACCTCATCCTCCTCCCGAAATCTTTTCTCCTCTGAACAGTCTGAAATGCGTAATATTACCGTTCCCGCAATCCTGTGTCTCTGAAATGTAAGTAGGCATTCTGCAATAAAGTACAGCGAGGTGAGAAGGGAACGGTGAGGCAGAATCTGTCCAGTAATGAACACAACAGCAGTGCTCTCATTTTTCTGAACGAGCTCAGGATTTGCTATTATTCCAGGCACAGCAGTGATATTTCTATCTTTGGTGGTCTGCTTTCTGTGAGCTCACTCTTGAATCTGCATCTCCATCTTTATTATGATACCGTCATCCAATTAATAACTTTTTGCTTAAACTATCTACACAGGAATTAATTATTGGAAACTGATCCCTGATTAATGTATACAGGAAATTTGACTTCTTCACAATTTACAAGTCAAGGGAGAGGGAAAATCAGCTTATGTGTAGAGCACAGCTATCCCAGTGAAGAGAGCATTCAAATAAATAACAAGAAATCAAATGAGGTATGGACACATTTACATAGGGAGTTTGCATATACAGACCAAATTCTTCAGTTTTCTGAATGGAATGTTGTCCACAGCTATCTGGAGCATACAAGTATTTCTCCCAGCCTCACTTGGGCAAAGGCTTTGAAATCCCCCTCATTCTGGGCTGGCACAGTGTGGTCTCTCCCTGGTATGCAACTCCCCAGTCTCCTTGACTTCAATGACCCCTCCCCTCTCTCCATCAGATAGTTATGTCACAACCAGCTCTCATAACCTATCAAACACGTCAATTGAAATCCTAAAATTTCTCCCCCATATTTGTTTTTCACAATAGACTTTTAGGTGAATTGAGCCTTTGACAACATTCTGGTTTAATTTTAGTTTTTTGTTTTTATTTTTCTTTTTTTAACCATTCCTCCTAAAATGTATAGGCTACTCTTCTTCCCTTTCCTCAACTTTCTCTTACTTTTTGGTGTGTATCAGATAATCAGCTGTTTTGACTGCTACATTTCCTGTAGGGAGGACATAATCTCTTTGTTCAGGAAAAACTAGCCAATGAAACATGGAAGGAGTATTCATTGCATCTTGACAATAATTTTATTAATCGACGATGTAGAACAATTAACTTTGAAACTCATCTGAGAAAATATTTTACGTATGTCATGGCCGAATATTACTATGGTCACCTTCAAAGTATTCCCTTTGTCGATTTTGTGACCATAGCGATAGTCTGCAATGAGTTATGTAGCACTTTTTCTAGGATGTGTTTGTCAACTTAATTTTCAGACCACGTATGATGACAGCTCTGAAGGGTGGACTAGGTGCTGGCATTGGTTCATTCAAATCACTCCAAGATGACCATAATGATAATCAGCAATAATCAGCAATGATGTATATAGCACCTTTTCTAGGATGAGTTGCAAACTTAATTTTCCGGCCTTATCTGTGTGTATCTGACACTAAATACACTCCAATGATCCATTTTATTTTTTGCTAGTCAAGAAAAGTCTATCAGTATTCACTCCTAAGAGAACATCTGTCTTTCTAGCTCCTTAAGAAGATAAAAAATATTATATGTGACCTTCTCTTTCTAAGTGAAAGTCGATACCATATATTAACTCCTACCTAAAACTAATTTTACATCAGAGTGCACATTTTATTCTTACTAATCTTCCAGGATCATCTTTCACTAATTACCACTTACCAATATTCTTATGTGTATTTTCAATTATTTGAATTATATTGGGTTTTCCTCCTTTAATATATTGGAACAAGTATAAACTCTAAAAAAAAAAGAAAAAAGTGAGAAAAATGAAAGAATATTTGCTACTCTCAGCTTTCTAATAAGAAGATGGTTCTGGGGCGGTGCCTGTGGCTCACTGAGTAGGGCGCCGGCCCCATATGCCGAGGGTGGTGGGTTCAAACCCAGCCCCGGCCAAACTGCAACAACAACAACAACAAAAAAGAAGACAGTCCTGAAGGATTACTCTGTAAGTAGCCAACAGAGTGAATAAAAGAGCCCTGTCAGTGAGACTGCAAAGGTATTCAGGACTCCAGCAAGGGGGAGTTGAAATAGGAGCAAGAGTAGGACTGTGTGGAGAAGTGTGCATGGAAAAAAAAGAAAAAAACAAGAATAATTAAAAAAAAAAAAGTACAGGACAGAGGCAGCCAGACGGTAGAATTACAGTGTCCAGAGGGACTTCATTTGATGCTATGTGGTTTAATATTTTGGAGGGAAAGAAAGTTAAAAAATTATTCAGAAATTCTGGTATTGTACTTGGGAGATAATTTCAGGACGCTTGAACACTCACATGAAGCCACAGTAATTATCTACATATATCTTTCCTATTATAAATAATATTCTTTCAGACTGGATATATGTTTTGGTAGACGTGAGTTTCAAATACATTATATTTAATATCAACACAAGGGGTTCTTACACAATAAAGGTTACAGAGACTGGGTTGATAACATTTTAGAAACTACACTAATTCTAACAATAGTAAGAGAAATTACTATTCCGATTAAATAAATAACACATTTCTATAAAAATAAGTAACAAACATTTAGAAATTACAAGTGTCATAATTTAGATGAGGATAAGAATATGGATGACAGATGCCTCTTTTCTAAACCACTTGATTATTAGATAGTATACTTTTACATTAATTATCATAAAATTATTTAGGCAAAGCTGCTATATGCAGGTATCTGTTTTGTATTCCAATTTATCAATTATATTATTTATTAGTAAATCTATAAAACTCCAGAGTAGTAACAAGGCTGATCCTTAATAAAGTTTAATGTTCTAAAAAAAAAGTGGCATAATATATGTCGTGAAACTGGAGCTATAGTGAGTAAGCCATTTTAATTGAAAGGACAATTTGCATAGTCAAATAGTAATTATTCAACATGAAAATTAGGTCAGTAAGGTCAGCTGAAAGTGCTGACCTTAATATATATTGAAAAACCAAAGTAGCAGCTGACTAATTTAATAGCCCAAATACATGCGGCATATGTAAGTTAACATTTTGTATCAATAATGTGTGACAGATTAGGTATTTGGGTGACTCTATTTCTTAGAAAGTATCCCATTTTAAATATTACATAGGATTTCCTTGAGAACTTCACTGTTACTAAAAAATAAATCCTGGTAACAGGCATTGTTAAAAAATCACTTTGATGAGATGAGATCTTGTGGAAATAGAAGAGATGGGAAGTAAAGGTGCAAAATTTCCTCTTGTTTATGTCTTGCTACATCAAGTAATGAAAATTATATTCCCTTGAAAGAAAGGATTAATATAGCATCTGAAAACTGATATTATCACGAGACATTGCAAAGCCTTAAAACTCTTTTATTTACCTATTTTTCTTTGTATAAAGTGATATCAATGAGATTAAAATGATTACACACACCAGGATTGGGTAAGGTAGAAGATAGGTTAATGGAGGTTAGACAGCAAAACTCAGATTTAATTTTATGTAAGTAAACAAAGGTTTTCTTCTTCTAAAGCCCTTTTACTTTAGAATAATGAACACAGCCGCGGAGATGGGTTATGAATGAAAATGTAATCAGCCTGCATTTGAGTTCAGGATATAATTATCTTACTTGTATAAACATGTTATGATGGTCCAATGTAAACCAGGCTCTGGCTGGACAGGTAGTTTATCCAAAAGGAAATTTGGGATGATAATGTCATAACAATTATAACAATTTTTATGAGAACTGACTTCTTGTAAAGAAAAATTTTCTAGAATATTATTTGAACTTATGATTGAATTCAAACATGGCATTTTGTTAAATTATTGATAATGAAAATGTATGTTCAATCTAAATGGGCTGCCTATACCCATCTGGAATGGTACACCAGTAGAGTGCGGCAGCATCAATAAAAAAGTAATCTTCCGCCTTATACCTGTCATGAGTAGTACTTGTTTCAAGTCAGAGATAGAAAGTATCTATTTTATGCAAAATTTTAAGCATACTTGAAAGAAAGAAATTTCTAGAAATGGTAGTGTTAAAATGATTATTAATTGCTAATTAAGAACGTCTTCACCCTTTCATAAGTTATTGAGCAACCACTTTAAATCAATCCATGAGCTAATAGAAAGATACATAAGGTTAGTTAAAAGATTTAAGATTCAATCTCAAGGAATATATATTGTATAGTTTAGACAACTAAATCACAAATGAAAAATGCTTCCCTGAGTTAAAAACATCTGTAACACTAACGTGACTATTTTCACATCAAATCCTTTATTTTGATCATCTTCATTGTCAAGTAACATTTCTGCCCAGGACATATAATAAAATTTTAACATAAATTATTAAAATTTATAATTGAAACTATATACATATTCATGTGGCACTCTGTGATACTTCAGTGTATGTATATATTTGTATAATGATTAGATCAGGATAATTACCATATCCATAACTTTAAACATTTACCCTTTGTTGCTTATAACATTCAAAATCATCTCTCCTTGCGATCTGGAAATATATACTACTTTGTTATTAGTTATAATAACCCTACTATGTAATAGAAGTCAAGAATTTATATTTTTTCCAGTTTAACTGTAACTTTGTACACATTTACCAACCTCTCCTGGAACCTCCTTCGTCTTATTCTGCCCAGCCTCTGGTAATCACTGTTTTACTATCTACTTCCATGAATCGACTTCTTTGATTCCATATGTGGGCAAGATTATGTGGTGTCTGTCTTTCCAGGCACAGCTTATTTAACTATTATATTCTCCTTAGCATTTCATTCAGTTTTATGGCCAAATGTATTGTGTATGTGTTTTTATAAAAGCATTTTCTTTATTCATTTATCTGTAAATGGGAATTTAGACTGATTCTTCACGTTGGCTATTGTGAGTAGTGCTTCAATAAACATGGAAGTGCAGACCTCTCTTCAATGTACTGATCATTGCCTTACTTGAGTTACTAGTCATATGATACCTTTTAATTTTTTGAGGAAATATCCTGCTATTTTCTATAATGGTTGTGCTAATTTAAAATCCATCAACAATATGTAAGAGTTTCCCTCCCTTTTTCTACATCCCAATCAGCAATGGTTACTTTTTGTGGTTTTGAAAATGGCCAGACGAGGCTGAATTGATATTTCATTGGGGTTTTGATTTGTATTTACCTGATGATTAGTCTAGTTGAGCATGTTTTAATAACTATTTGCTCTTTGTACGTCTCCTTTCAAAATCTATCTACCTTGTGTCTATTGCCCATTTTCTAAAAAGTTTTTTGTTCTTTTTGACTATTGTTCTTTTTGACCATTCTGCATATTAATCCTTTATTTGATGCTTATTTTGCTAATACTTTCTCTCATTTTTCAGGTGGTATTTTTATTATACCAATTGTTTTCTGTGATGTAGAGAAAGGATTTGATTTTGATGTAATCTCATTTGTCTATTTTTGCCATTATTGCATTATTACTTTTGTTTTCTTCTTTTTATTTTTTTACTTCTCATTAAAAAATTCTTGCCTAACCCAGTGACCTGATGTGTTTCCCCTATGTTATCTTCAGTAGTTTTGCAGTTTCAGGTCTTATATTTATGTCTTTATTTCATTAAGAATCATTTTTAGTATGTGGTGAAGAGACACCATATTTTTAGTATGTGGTGAAGAGACATGGGTCCAGGTGTTTTTAAAATTTTTTCCTATAATATCTAGTTTTCCCTGCCCCATTTATTGAAGAGAATGTTCTTTCCCCAATACGCTTTTTTGGCACCTTTATCAAAAATCAGATGGGTATAAATGCATCTATTTATTTCTAAATTCTCTATTCTGTTTAATTTATGCATGTTATTTATTTTTATGCCAGTACCAAAGTATTAGGGTGATTATACATTTATACTATACTTTGAAGTCATAGAGTGTGATATCTCCAGCATCTTTCTTTTCCTCAAGATAGATTTGGCTATCTGGGATTTTTTATCTTTACATATAATTTTTTTCTATTTCTGTGAAGAATGCTATTGGTATTTTGATAGGGATTGCATTAGATCTTACGTTGTTTAGAAAACTAACATAGATGTCCTAGAAATATTAATTATTCTAATCCACGAACACACCTTTCCATATATTTGTGTTCTCTTCAATTTTTTTGATCAATGCTTTCTAGTTGCATTGGAGAGATCTTTCACCCCCAGATATTTATTCCTAGGTGTTTATTAACTATTATAAATGGAATTTCTTTCTTGACTTCTTTGTTTTAAATAGTTTGCAATTGTTATATACAAAGGTACTGATTTTTTATGTTGACTTTTGTTTCCTACAGTTTTATTATATTTATTTATTAGTTCTCACAGTTTATTTTTGATGGAGTCTTCAGACTTTTCTGTATATATGATCATGTTGTCTACAATCAAGAACAATTTGTATTCTCATTTCCAAATGCATGTCCTTCTTTTCTTTTGTCTGACTGCTATAGCTAGAATGTCTAGAACTCTGTCAAATAAAAGTGTTAAAGTCCACATGCTTGTCCTATTCCAGATCTTAGAGGATGTTAAAGCAAGAAGATGATTTTAACCCTCTAAGCAAACATAAAGCCAAGGAAAAGGAAAAGACAGGGTAAAGAGAAACTGAACAATGAATAAAAATATGTGACTTCAGGCTGGGCGTGGTGGTTCACACCTGTAGTCCCAGCGCTGTGGGAGGCCCAGGCGGGTGGATTGCCTGAGCTCAGAGGTTCGAGACCTGTATGAACAGCAGTGAGCCAGAGTAAGATCCCGTCTCTACTAACATCAAGAACATCGCCAGAGGAAGACAAAAAAGAGTACTTCAAACAAAGAATGAACAAGGAAGTTGAAATAAAAAAAAATATATATATATATATATGTGCCTTCATAGAAGAAGCATATATTTTTCACACATCAGTAGGTTGAGCATAGTTCACAATAACTATTTGTACATTTTAAAATAGGTAGAAAATAATTAAAATTTCTCTAGTTGATAGAAAAGGCAAATATTTATGGTGATGAATATCTCAAGTACACTGATATGATTTGTAAAAATTATGTGAATTCTTAAATTTAAATTCTGATGTCAAACTAGTACTATGTACTATTACATAACAATAAAAAAAATTGGAAAACCAAAAGAGATGCACTAAAAATAATAGGAATTAAAGCATAGTACCAAAGAAAATTACATAATCACAAGGAAGATAATAAAGAGGAAATAAATGAAGAAAAAAGTTACAAAACAAATAGAAAACATGCAACAGAATGGCAGCAGCAAGTCCTTGCCTATCAATCTTAATATTGAATGAAAATGGACTAAATTCTCCAATTAAAAAATACATGCATAAACATTTATGTATGGCATACATAACAGATAATTATGTATTGTTGCTGCATAAATATAAAAAAAGACACATATGCTGCCTACAAGAAAGTCACTTCATGTATAAAGACATGCATAGAATGAGTGTAAAGGAATGGGAAAAAATATTTTACAGAAATGGGCACTGAAAAAAGAACAGAAGTAGCTAGACTTACAAAGATAAAGCAGGCTTTTACTCAAAAGTGATTTTTAAAATTACAAATAAAATCAGTTTATAATAATAAGTGGTCAATAATCAACTATAAATACAGAGGCTGCACCAAAAATGTATACACATTTTAAGGAAAGAAAAAACTGTCACATTTGACTTCTGCAAATATAAGAGGTGCTTAGTATGACTTGTATTAATCTTTTGTTATCAGTATATATTATTAGAATTTTAATACAGTTTCTTCCTTTCTTAAAATATGTATGCATGTATGCATTTTTTAGCACCTTCTGTATATATATGAACCCAACTTTGGAGCAGTCATATGTAAAGAAAGTATTAACAGACTTATGGGGAAAGATCAGTTGCCAGACAATAATACTAGTAGACTTCAACACCACAATTTCAACAGTACTGACATCATCCATGTAGAAAATCAGCCAGGAAACATAGGAGTTAAAGCCATTCTAAACCAAATGGATCTGACATATACTTACAAAACAATCCATCTAACAACTGAAACATACACATTCTTCTCAACAACCCATGAAATGTTCAGCCTAAACTATATGTTAGGCTACAACATATCTTAATAAATATTAAAAACTTAAATTATACCAAGTATTTTTTTTCTGACCAAAAGGAAATGAAACTAGAAACCAACAGAAGGAGCTTTGGAAATGGAAAAAGTACATGGAAAGTAAACCAGATCTCATGACCAACCAAATGATCTAATGAAGAAATTCGAAATATAAAATTTCTTGATGTAATTGAAAATACAAAATCTAGGGGATACATCCAAAGTTATTTAGAGACCCATTTCTATCTATAAAAGTCTACATAAAAAAAGTAAAGGTGTCTCAAATAAACAATCTAGTCTCAAGGAACAATCTAGTTCGAGAAACTAGAAAAACAAGAAGAGTTTAAATCTTCATTTAGTAGAAAACAAGAAATAATAAATATTAGAGTAGAAATAAAATAGTGATTAAAGAACAATAAAAAAGATAAATGAAAGAGCTTGGTTTTTTAAGCACCATTTTATTAAAACATCAAAACAACTTGTAAAAATAGTATTTAAATAATATTTTTGATAAAGGAGCTAAATGTCTGGGAAATATCCGCATTATGAATCAGTAAGTGATACATTATAAAACAGAGATTTGACTCAGTTTTTGTTCAAGTGTTCCTTCTTCAATAGAATACTACACACTTGCTAAAATATTAATGAAGTCTTATTGACTATACTATACTATACTATCATCAAAATAAAAAATAATCTCACTTAAATATCAATTACTTATTTGCCCAAGATTAGGTATAGTTTAATGACTGAGGATCAAATCAATGATTTTGGATTAAGAAGGACATAGAGTAAGGCATTGTTTATTTATTTCTTTGTAATGTGATAAAGTCTCACTTAAACAGCCCTTTTATGAGAGTATATTTAAGGACTTTTTTTCATATTATGGAAATACTGACATAAAAATATCTTAGTTTGGGTGGATAGATGGCTGAAATTCAAGTTCATATAGTTATACTATGGTCAAAAATAGATACTTATTTTTATATTATTTAATATTTATCTCTAAATATGAGTTCTAATGACAAAAATTGAGATGGAATAATTCTGTTGTTACAGAATACAATATATTGTTGACGAACTCAAAACAGTACCTTATATATATTTGTACCCTTTAAATGGAAGCTATTTTTTTTTACAGCATGTCAGAATGTTACAGATTCTTTTTCTCCTCTTCTTTATCAAGTCTATTTGATTTTTGTTAATTTTTAGGTTAATAAGAGGGTACATTAATATTATTTAATTTACTTTAAGTATGATCTTACTTAAAAGTGCTTGTTTTCTGTTCATAAAGTTAGCTAAATCTAGTAGTTCACAAAATTATACAGTTATGCAAGGATTATGAGGAAATAAATACATTTATTAGGGAACAATACAAATGTTTCAACTCTTTTTCTTATGATATTTCAAGAAGGGATTTTTCTTTTATTAATATATAAGTATTTAACAGTAATGCAAAGAGACTGGACTTGTTAAAAAGCTTAAAGTCAGATTCCAAATCCTATGCTTTCATTTGTGTAAATGTAAAAAGTGCTCAAGTATTCAAAAGTGCTTTGAATCAAATTATGATAAGATTAGGAAAAATTAAAATTCATATCCTTGGTAAATACAGCAATTCAAGTCTAGCCTTGTAATTAGAATGCTGAATTATTAGATGGAGATGAGATGAGTTTTTCTTGGGTGAATGAATATTCACTATATATCCCAAGACACATTTCAATTTCATCAACATTCTAAACGTGCTCTCATCATTGTGCTCTCCTGATTTATAGTATTTTCCTCAATCACACTTCCTGTATTTTAACAAACTCTGTCTATCAGTGATGAATTAAGTTCATTTTTTTCTAGTTAATTTTAGTCCACACAACACTCCCTTGCTTCAACGACTGGGAAAATAGTTGGTATCCGGATGTTTTAAATATATAAATATGTTCAGATGCTATTGAAATCACTATACGGTTACTTCCTTTCAAAATAGTTCAGAAGATTTACAACAAACTGTTCAGAATATTTAAACAGTAGAAGAGAATAATTTAACATAAAATTTAATTGAACAATACTATGATATAGTGAAAATATTTGGCAGATCTACACACTTGTGTATACATGTGATTAACACTTACTTAAAATCAAATAGATATTATAATTTCCTAATTTCAAGTGGCAATATTGATTCATTTTAGTTTATGGATACTAAGCACCTTATGCAATTTAGACATCAATATTAGGAGAAAAGAAGAATATCTAGAAGGATCCAAAAAGAGGGCAATGTTTAAAACTTCCTTTTAAATTAGCAAGGTGACATCATTCTATTTTTTATAATTTTACTGTAATCTCTATAAATATATATCCAGGCTAACTATAATTTCTGCTGTGTTTCTATGTTAGTGGTTTTTTGATGAATAAGTTGTAACATGAAATTGTCAGAATGCATAATTAATAATAAGGCATATCATACAGACTGGGTCAGGTAGCCTATATTGCAATCAACACTCACAGTTATATATGGACCTTGGTCAGGTCACTTAATGATTCTGTGCCACAATTATCTCACGTGCTATAGAACAAGGATAATACTGGTAATTCTACTACAGAAAGCTCTTGTGGGGATTCAGTAGGTCATCACGAAGAACTCAGAGCAGCACCTTATATATTTGTACCCTTCAAATGGAAGCTACTTGTTGTTTTACAGCATTTTGTGATTTTCAAATCATCCTTTTAAAGTCGTATATATTCCTGGAGGAGGAAATTTTTTTCCATTACTCTTTTATTGGGGAAGAATAAATGTTGGAAAAGCTTCCACTATACAAAGAAATAAATAATTTTAATCTCGGAAAAGATATTACTGGCACCTTCAGAAGGGGAGACTCAGAGCATGAGTTAAGTTCCGCAGTGTTATATAGCAATGAAATTAATTCTAATACAATATTTTAAAATGTAAAATAAATATTAATGTTAAATGTATCTAAAAGTAAAGAAATAAAAATGTTTATATCTGCTGGAGTCAATAATTTTGTACTACCGAAATATAGAAATATGTTGGTTGTAACAAAAAATTACACATAACTTTTTTTTTGACTAAACAAATATTTCATGGAATGGGTTTTATCACAAAGTCTGACTGATTTTTTTATATGTGAATTGAATTAGACATCACTTGCCCAACAAATGGATGTTCTAAGGGAAATTGGCAAACTTCCACAGACATAATTGGAAAAAATGCAAATAAGCGTGCCTTTCTAGGGCGAAATTTGGAACAATGTATGCTTTTGAGAATCTATCAAGAGAAAATAAGAAATATCAAAAGTGTACTTAGGCAAAGCACTAATACAGAACAAGGAGCCAGCAATTCAATGCGGAAGGCCTCACTTTGGTCCCAGTACACATCAATTTCTAAGATTTAGTGGTTAAGTTACATAGCATCAATATCCTAATACGATTCAAATTTCAGCTTCCACAGTATATTATTTGAGCAGTTTCATGAAGTACAAACATTGCAGCCATCTTTTCAGTCCAAAATTCATTATGTAAAACCAGGTTTACATCATAATGAGCAAATATGTCACTTTTCTCAAAGTCTGCACGTCTGTAATTCAGTTTATGCACAAAGAGTAATGCACATAGTTGTGTTATTTCCTTGCTCTCAGTAATAAACACAGGTGATGTTGATAAATAGTTGAGAGAAGAAAATGGTTAATAAAAGGGAAAGTGCACAAAGCAAAAAATAATAACCCTAGTAGTCAAATTTAAATCAAATATAAATGGAGTTATAGAAGAAATATATGACCATTTGTTCCTAGAATGTTAACATGCTGCTGTCCAAGGGGTTATACATATGAAGGTAGAAAATATTATGAAGGCATCATTGCCATAATTACCAAAGAATTTATGGTAAAAAGAGATGATGATGTCTCAGAAGTGACTACAGGAAAAAATAAACAAAAAACCTTTACATTAAAACCAGTCTTGGAAATATTACACAACCCTGAAACACAAAAATAAAATGATTCAAACTTAGGAAGAGTATGAAGGCATAGGCAAGGTGCTCATTCCATACCTTATGAAATAGGAAGGCTAACATTGTTGAAATGATTCTTGAGCAGGTTTTTACAAAGAAATACAACAATTAGTTCTCAATTTGCTAATGATTTAAATAACAGTGTATAGAATGAATATTAGATTATCGTGTTTTACTTTCTCTCTGCATATAAAAGTAAAAATAAGAAAATTTAATGTTGTGATGAAAATGTTTGCAGATAATAAAATAATCATAATTTTTCTTTCTCATTATCAAGATCACTTTGCATGCTTTCAGCCTGCATGGCAATTTTACATTCCTGTAATATCTTGTAAAATGAGGTACTTGTATTTAACACTGAGTATTTACAGCTTAGGGATTAACAAAAGTTTCATTTCTGGCAATGAACATACACTACTCTTATTAAATATATGCACATTAATAAAATAATGGAAAGTACCTATATTTATATACATATGTAGATTGAGTTGTTTACTTTCCAGGTCAATTTTTCTGCCACCCACATACTCCCATCTCATTTATTTGGGGTGGGAAAGAGGTTGATGAATTATTTATAAATATTGTACAGTTTTAAAAGAGAAAAACATAAATATGAACTTACTTGAGGATTTTATTATGAATTTTAGGTTACATAGAGTAATCAAAGTTTTTGTTTACTTTTTTTATACACAAAGAAAATCATTATGTCAGACATGTTCTGAATTTACATTAAATAGTCTTTCCTGTTTCTCATTGATATCGATGATAAAAGTGTTAAGTCAATCTATACTTTTTAAATCATTAATACAAAGCAAACAAATGAGGCAAAATCTGATGGCAAAAACAATAAGCTAATGCATATCCAAAGAAAAGTTTCAATTATATCAGTGATTTATGAGAAAGTCAGATCCAAATACATCCCAATGATCATGCACCAAGTGTTGTTTCAAATCAGACATAAAATAGGCTTAAATTTATGTGATAATTTTCAAATAATGTAGTTTCCTGGGACTCATTAAGGTTATGACAAATAACAAGAAGAAATGTACATTTTTTTCTATTTCACTAAATGAATACTCCCCCATAGAATAAAAATAATAATAATTAAAAAAAACGCAGGTCAGCAAACTTTAGTACTACCACTGAAGAATTTTCCATATTATTTGCTGTTAGTTTACAGAAATAGAATTTATACTGATGAGATTTCAGGAAGACCACCATCTTGCTACATTTAGTTATCAATTCTAATTCTTATTTGTAGATTCCTTAGGAATTTCCTAGTTAATAATTATGTTTTCTGCAAAGTGGGTAGGTTTACTTTTTCCAGTTTCAATCTGTATTCCTTTTTTTGTATGTTTTATTTCAGCAGTGACTTGAAATGAAGCAGAACTTTGTATTGTTTTGAACTTCACATATTTTATGAATTTACTTCTTTAATAGATGAGGGTTTTAATTTTAACACAATTTTACAGAAAATGTATGCATATTTTTCTCTACTCAGTCCCAAGGAGAGAGAGATAGGTTTATTTCTTATCTTCTTCCATGCAACTAGATTAATTTACCCTTACATTGAATGTGTATTCTCAGGATTTCTAGGGTTTTGCAGTATTGTCTTATTAGTTTCTAGGGCGTAAGCATCTTGAGATTTTATCCCCTTTCCAATATAATCATTTAACAGAAGCCTAATACAACCGAAGTTCAGTGAAGAGCCTCAGGCTGATAATCAGCTTTGGAATCTGTGTTTGCCTTCTAGGATTGCCATTTTCATTTCATTTGGGGGCAAGGTATGTTTATTGCTTTTATGCTAATTCTTTGATGTATTTAAAAAAGTTTAAAATCCCCTCTACACTGTACTATATACAGTTATAATGGTGAACCAGAGTTTTAATATGTACCCATAATAATTGACAATTTAAGTAACATCCAAACAAAACGAAAAACCAAAGAAACACAAGTGGCTAAAAAAAAAAAAAAAAAAACTTACTTTTTAAAAAATTGGGGAAGCATAATTAAACAGGTAAATATATTAAGAACAATATCTTGGACATAAAAAATTAAATATTGTTTTCTCACAATTTAGAATTTAGACATAGCATGGTATTACAGATAATTCATGCTAGAGAGAACTCCCATGCATGAACATAAAAGGATAATAGACAATACATTAATTCAATAAACCCATCTTATCAGAGAAGATATTTGCTAGAATATTTTCTTCTATGAAGCTAAATGAAAACATGGTATTTGAATAATGTGAATTTTAATAGTGGATAAAAATGAGAAGAAATACACATCATCAAGGAAGCTGAGTCAAGAGCTTCAGTGAATTGAGTGATGAGGGAACCCCCATATTCCCTGAGTGCTTAGTATGTGCAGAACACAGCTGTATGAGCTCCTAAAAAATTTTATGTAATCTGAAAGCTAATCCTGAATATAAGAGTTGATATAAATATTGTTAGATGAGGTCTAACCTATCTATAGTTAGGAATAATTAAATGTCCAAACTAAAATAGCTTATAGAGAGTGAAGCTGTATTTTGAAATGAAGGGTTTTTTTTTAATTAATAATCACAGTGTTTTATCATTTTAACACAAAATGAAGTGTGATAAATTCAGTGTTTTTTTTTTTTTTAAACCAGGTGGGATCAATAATGCATCTATTATGTTACTAATTTTTTACTATTTTATTAATCTAATAAAAATAAAGTGTTCATTGTTATATCAAAGCAGTCTCATGTTTTCATGTACTAACTGGGCAATTGTCAACTAGGTTAAATGGTTAAAACTAAGGTAGTTGTCACAAATAATTAAAATTGTATAAAATCATATAACTACATTAAAAAGTGCACATGATTCATAAACATGCTTTTTTTTAATATAGACAAATGGCAAAAAATATGCGAAAAAATACTCAACATCTCCAATAATCAAGGAAATGCAAGTAAACTCCTAATCAACTACCACCTTGTCCCTGACAGGACGACCATTAGTAATAAGGCAAAAAATGGTGGATGCTGGTGTGATAGCAGAGAGAAGGGAGTTCTTATACATTGTAAGTGGGACTATAAATTTGTACAGCCTCTATGAAAAACAGTATAGCAATTTCTCAAAGAAATAAATGTAGGCTTACCATTTGACCCAGCAATCTCACTCCTGTGTATCTACACACGCACATACACACACACACACACACACACACATAAAGTTATTTTATCAGTAAGAACCCTCCACTTGCGTATTTATTGCAGTGCAAGTCATACTACCTAAGATGTGGAATGAACCTAAGTGTGCATCATTTCATGAGTGGATTAACAAATATGGTATATATATTATGGGGATAGATAGATAGACGGATGGATGGATAGACAGATAATAGATAGATAGGCTACTACAAAAATTTTGAGAGAGATTGTTATGATCCATCATTTCACTTCCAAGAAACACAGTTGGCAGTGCCCTTTCAAACCGTGCAAGTTTCAACCTCCTCGACTTATTTGTGCTGCTGACAGGGCTTCATTTGTTTTTGTGTGGATTTTACATTTCTTGATTTTTGTATATCTCAAAGCCTTGTAACGACCCATGTGTGTGTGTATATATCCACCACGCATGCTGCTCATCCAGAAGAAGAAATAAATGAATGCCCTTTGCAGCACTTTGTTTGGAAATGGAAACCATTTTCCTAAGTGAAGTGTCCCAGGAAGGGAAAGACAAACATCAGGTGTGCTCTCCAATAATTTGGAAATGATCGCAGGACACACACAGGCATGGAGAGAAGTAAAAGTCCTTGGAACTCAAAAAGGGGGTAGGAGAGGGAAGGAGGGGTAAAATCTTATGTATCAGGTACAATCAACACTATTTGAGTGATAGGAACAGTAATAGTCCCAACTTCAGATTCCATTAATAAATGCTATCCATGTATAGAAGCATTCATACCCCTTAATTATTTGAAGGGAAAAAAATAATAATAATTACCTATTGTTTTAGTGCATATTATTCTGGTGATAGTTACTTAAAGCCCCGACTTCAGCATTATATAATTCATCCATGTAACAAAAACACTTTTACTCTCTAAATCAATTGAAATTAAATTAATTAATCAATTACTTTTTAAAACTAATTATAATAACATTGACCATTGTTCATATACTTTACATCATATACTAATAATTCTCACAAAATCTATATGTATTGAAGTAATCATTTTAAATTAGATGAATTTGTGGCACACAAAGGTTAAAGTAAAAATTACTGGGGTAATTTAATTACTGGGGCCCAAGATATAAAGAGACTTTTTTTTTCATTCAGTTTATATCTGCATCTACTTCTGTCTATATCCATATTTATGTCTATGTATTTTTAGGAGAAGGGTCTTTGCCTATAGTCCTAATTATTCTTCTATGGCTAATATCCAGAATCTATAAAGAACTCAAACAAGAAAAATAACCCTCAATAAAAAGTGGATAAAAGACATAAACAACTTTTCAAAATAAGATAGACAAATGGCCAAAAATCACATGAAAAAATGCTCAAAGTCACTAATCATCAAGAAAGTGCAAAGTAAAATCATAATGAGATATCACTTTTCTCCTGTTAGAATGACCTTTAAAGTCCAAAACAAGATTCTTACCTGGCTGCAGAGAGAAAGGACTGCTTATACACTGTTGGTGAGACTGCAAAATAGTACAAACCATACGGAGACTCCTCAAAGAACTACAAGTAAACCTACCATTTGATCCATCAATCCCACTACTGGATATCTACTCCAGGCACAGACTGACAAATATTGAATGATCTCTCTTATGCTTGGTATCTAAAAAAAAGTGGAATTCAGGGAAGCAGAGAACAGAGTGGTGTTTGCCTGGACTGAGGAATGAGGGATTCAGGAAATGTGGCTCAAAAAGTACTGTTTCAAATACATAGAATTAATAAATTTGAGAGATGTATTGTACAGCATGGTGACTATAGTTAATAACCCTATATACTTGAGAATTGCTAAGAGAATACACTTTAAATGCTCTCAGCAGAAAAAAAAATAAGCATGTTTGTTGATGGATGATGTTTGCTAAACATATGTACAGCAATCATAAGGTTTTAGACTCTTTGTGGGTTGCTATTAATGAATACCTGAAGCTGGACATCTGGAAAGAAAAGAGGTTTGTTTGGATTTTTGAAGAGACGGGGGAGCGGGGGGCTCGTCTCATCCAGGGGCCCTGAACCAAGGAGCGGCGGAGTTTGAAAAGCCAGCAGCTCGGGGTTCGGTGGCACCCGCCCCATCGGCCGAAGTTGGGGGGGGTGGGGCGCCAAGCGCGGGGTGGGGGTGGTCCTGGTCTTTGGTTCTCCACTCCGTCCTGTTTCAACAGCGAACATGTCGCGGCCTGTCAGGTCAGTGCGGAGTCCGAGGCCTGGAGCGGGTTGGAGGGGGTTGGGGGGTGAGTGGTGGGGGACAGAAGCCTAGAGTAGGCCCTCCTGAGTGCCACATGCGGCCTCCTCCCTTTTGGGGCCCGTGCGCGCCCTTGAGCGTGGGGGGCCTTGCTGACGCCCGTGCGCGCTTCCCTCCCGGCCCCGCGCTGCTGCAGGCTCCGATCTGTTCTGCTGCCTCCTCCATCCGCCTCACTTGGAGCTGGCGGGGTGTCGGCCGGAGGGGGAGGGGTGTGAAGTCAGCTCCCCCAAGCAGGCCCCACCTCCTTGGGCCGGCCCCTCGGAGCCCACAGGAGAGACGCCGACTGCTGCTCCCCACCTTCCGCGGGGAGGGGCGGCAGCATTCGTACTGCCCGTTCCTCCGCGACTTGCGTGGCGGTGGGAGAACTCAGCCGTCTTTCTCGGGCCGATCACGGTGTTACATGCGAGGGGGGAGGGGCGGTTTTGCCACCCGGCCCCGCCTCTATCCTCCCGGGTCGCTGCAGGCCCCGCCTCCGGATCGGGCCGGGCCTGGGCGGGACCCGTTCTTTTCCCCTTGGGCTAAAGTGAGAGTTCGGGCTGGATCCTGGAAAATTAAGGACTGCTGCCTCTCCCTTACCTCGGAGTTTTGAGAGAATTAACCCCAAAGTTCGCTTTTTCTCTCCCGACTAGAAAATGTCCTTCTTCCCGTACTCAGGGAGGCGCGGGTTAACAGCACGGCCCAAATCCCGTGTAGTCCTCCTTCCACTCTTACCGTGTACAGGTTTCGGGATAGTTTTGTAACCCTCTCCTTCCCCGAATGACTTTAATAATTAAGAGACTAGGTTCAGTTGTTAAAAAAAAAAAAAAAAAAGAAAAGAGGTTTGTTTCATTCCTTGTTCTCCAAGCTATTTAAGAGGCATGGAGCCAGCACCTGCTTTGGGTAAGGGCTTCAGATTTCGTCCACTCATGGCAGAAAATGATGGGGAGCTGGAGTATGCAGATATCACACGGAAAGACAGGAGGCAACAGAGTGATGGTGCCAGAGTCTGTTCATAAGCAGATGTCATGGGAGCCACTACGGTGAGAACTCGCTACTGGAGAGAATGGCACCCGGCCATTCATGAGAAATCTGTCCCTATGACCCAAATACCACCCTTGCAGCCCCACCTTCTACACTGAGAATCAAATTTCGACATGAGATTTGGAGTGTCAAATATCCAAACCATAGCAATTATACAATATAAAGGATAAAATTATTTGTAAATTATGCCTCCACTCAATAGTAGGCTAAGTTAGGGAGTATATCTTCAAAATCAGATGGGAAAGGAGGTAATTGGGAAGAAAGGTTAAGTCTTGCTAAAAATCTATACTTTCTCATGCAATGATTATTAGGTGATGAGAGATTTTTATTACATGAAAGAGTAATTGGATGCATGTATATGTTATGAAAAGAATTTTCATTGTGGAGAACAAAGAATAGAAGAAAATATTTAAAGTCAGGGAATTTGATGACAAATACATCCTAGTAGTTTAAACCAGAGCCTTAAGAGACTGAATTTGGTGGTACTGTGAAGATTGAGAAAGACCAAAAAATTGGAAATATTTCAGAGATAAGATAGAGAAGATGTGAAAATTTATTAAATAAAGGAAAGAAGAGTTACAATCTGGAATATAAATTTTACAAATAAAGATGTCTCCACTTAAATACAATGATCAATACAATGCATCTCAAAGTAACTGCAGTTATTTCCCAAGTATTAGGAAAATAAGTCAAAATAATTACAAAAGGACAGGTTGCAATAGCATATGAATAAAATGGAAGAGTGCCCTGATTCCTAATGGCTTCGATTAGGTCCTTGTTCTTGGTGTAGTTGATAAAGTTACAGAAAAAAATACATTGACCCAGGAATTTTTTTAATAGTACTGAGCACAGCATAGCATTATCCATTCTATAAATTAAATGAATGGAACAGGGCCTATAAATCTATGTCACCTTAAAATCCTGGGCCTGCTCTGATGTACAACTATGTCATCATGTACAATTCAATAGATGTCATTTGAGAGGATTTCGTGCATCTGGGATATAGAAATAGCTGGGAGAATTTTTTTTTTAATTAAATCATAGCTGTGTACATTGATATGATCATGGGGCATCATTCACTAGCTTTACAGACCATTAGGGTATATGTGAAACTTGGAGAAAAATTTTTGTTGAAACTTTTTCAGTTGCTTTGGTCAGTCTCTTTGACAGTTTATTGAAAAATGTAGGTGTCTAAATGTTGCTGTGAATATATGTTGTTGACATGATTAGCATTTATAATCATCTTGCTTTAAATAAAATAGATTACCCTTCACAGTGTGGGTGAGCTTCATCCAATCAGTTGAAGGACTTAAAGAGCAAAAATTAAAGTTTACTAGAGCAGAAGGAATTCTGCTCCTGTCTCAGACAGCCTGCTGTCTGCCTGCCATTACTGGACTTGCCTATAGTTTCCACAATCCTGTGAGCCAGCACTTTAAAATTAAGCAATCTCTCCCTCTCTCTCTCTCCCGCCCACCCTCCACACACATACACACACAGTTTGTTGTAGCTCTGTGGAGAATGCTGATATAATCATATGAAGATACTTTCTATATAAAATCTGTATGCAAAATAATATTATGTAACTTTCCTTGATAGGAAAAATAATACTAATAAATAAATACAAAAAGATTTAAAAATATAAATATGGATTATTAAACTTTTTATATCTGACATAAAATGATCATACCCTTTTTAATGTATTTTCTCATTTACATGGTTTAATATAATAAATTGATATAAGCAATAAGCTCATTTCTTTTCTTCATTCTTTTCTGTAAAGTTACAGGGACACCCAATGGAAATAACAGTAGCTCTATAGCTTTTAAATATAATTCATCATTTAAGCACTATGTTCTTTTCATCTTTAAAATGAGAGAGTGTATACTGGATGAGTCCTACTTTCTGTTAATTTTTCACGTATTCATATTGAGCTCTGCCACTGAAGTTGAATATATATGAATTCTTACTTCATGTATACCTGAAAAAATGTATTTAATTCCCCAGAGAAATAACTTTAATAGAGTAAGCAATTAAATTTTCCTTTGAAGTCAAGGTAGAAATATTTTAAAAACTAATATATGAATATCAATTCATAAATCTCCAGTAATATGTTTCCCTTTGTTCCATTTTCATTACTTGAATGAAATGAGTTTCATTACTTGAATGGAAACCATGGGAAGTTATTTAAGAAATCTTCATTCATACTTATTCTGTATCAAGAAAGATAAATTCATTAAAAGTAGCCAGAATTAATTTTTAATTTTGTTTCTAATTGAGAATCAAATATCAATGCTATGTTCTTTAAATGTAACATTTTTTCTTTTTTTGTTTTATTTTAAACAACATTATTAAACCTTTCATCTCTAAGTGCTATATATGTTTAGAATAAAAGATCCTAAAATATTAATTAGATAAAAATTAAAATGATAATCCATTTACGTTATCAAAGATTCACATAGTTTTATTACAAATTACTAATTGGAGAAAACAGTACTGCGTGTTAAAAGAAGCATTATATTTTGAATCTGCTTTTAATGGCCATTATACTAATGGTCTATCATATTTTCATTATAAACCCAATAAGTGAGATGCATATGATTGATTTTAACCATCTCCTTTGAAGCTGATTAAACCGGTAAAAAGCTATCACCAGATGCATGCAAAATCTTTTCTTCCCCTTCAGGAACATTAGTTGAAGACCAAAAAAAAAAAAAAAAAAAAAAACCAAAAAAAAAAATATTCACTATTATGAGTTAGTGATTTTCTAGAGATTTAAAAATAAAAACAGAAAATGTTCTTAAAAGCATGACTTTCCTGATGTTTGTTAAATTCGGTGAACTTGTTATAAAATGCCATTGAGAATAAACTGTGCCCGGTTCCAGAAAGGTCCTCTCTGTACAGACTTTGTCCTGTAGACAGGTCACAAACACAAGACTGTGCTTCTCTGTCTTGAGAAGTTATAGAATCATTGAAACTATGCAATTATATTGTCAGTCAAAAAAAAAAAAAAGAAACATTCAAAACTCTAACTGTAAAAGGCGTAATAAAGACTGTTGTTTTGATAGAAGTGTTATTTAAAAAAAAGGAAAAAACTTGAAAAATATTCTAAAGTCTTGTACTTTGAAATAAAAGTCTCTGTTAAGGAAGGTATATATTTATTTTCATAGATTCTATTTTTTATTTTTTTTTACTTTTTTTTTTTTTTTTTTTGGCCAGGGCTGGGTTTGAACCCACCACCTCCAGCATATGGGACCGGCGCCCTACTCCTTGAGCCACAGGCGCCGCCCAGATTCTATTTTTTAAAAAGTAACTATGTGCTGCACTAGATCTTCAAATATACTGAATATTGAAGTCTCCTTTTATAAATTATCATAAATTATATAGCATTATGATTATTTTATTTAATATAAATTATTCTGAAGTCAATAGTACAAAACATGAAAAATATCAGCTATTAAGGAATGGCAGTGAAATATTTATAATGTCAAGTCCAAGTGAATACTCAGGGAGATTGAATTCACTAAAAATTATCTTCTGCATACTTATTAGGGATTGTCATATTTTTAAGTAACCTGTTTGAGTTATTTTCCACCAATAGATGAAGTAGAATTTTAGTCTATTATTTTCTATGTAAAGTATCATTAATATTTTTCATCAAATAAATAATTATATGATGACAGTGATGGATCTAACAAGTGAAGTTTCAAACCAAGAGGCTCAAGAAACATTAAGAAGGACAACCACACTGAACGGGTGCATAGTACACATTGAGAACCACACCTTTGTTGAGACTTTTGTAAGAGACAAAAGACGGGGCAACTCAAATGAGACTATATCTTTAAATTATAGTTTTACCATTTATTGGATATTTGACATTGGGAAATTACAAAATTTTTGAAATAGTAATATTTTCACCAGCAAAATGAATTTGCTAACTACACTATTATAATTAGAGGGTAATGAAATAATTCTGTTACCAAATTTTAGTTCCATTCTGGAACTAAATACATATTCAGTAAACGCTAGCTGTAATTAAAACTCGTGAAATTTTTAAACGTCCATTCTTTGCATTTGTAGTGCTAACATTTGTCCCATTTTATAGATGTGAACAAGGAGAGGATAAGTAATTTGTAGGAAATCATGACGTAGGAGAGCTTTTAGGAATCTGATCAGGAATGGGAGAAATGTTTTAAAAGAGAACAATAGAATGTCAAACATCTTATAAGCCAGAAACATATAACTACAAAATATAAAACAATCTGACTTACAATCATTTTTGGGTGATACTTAAGCCAAGAAACAAATGGCAATAACCTTAACACAGTTTTGTAAGGTCAACATGAAAGGGACACAACATTTAACTACATAAAAATAAATAATTGGATTTTGTTCTACAATATGAACTAGATTATGTTTAAAAACTTGAAAAACACAATACAAATATGAATGAGAAAATTAAATAATCACTTCTTTCATCAAAGATTAAAACTACTAATATCTTCTTATACATACCAATCCTGTGTTTGCTTTATTTTTCCTTTTTTTGCTAAATAATGTATTACAAACATTGCTGGACAATGATTTTCTTATTTCTCGGACCACATTCCAAGAAGCTTAGTATTATTATAAATATTTTAAAACTCACAACAATAACAATCATATAGCAAAGGAATTATACTTAATGTTAATGATTCTATGGGTTAATGGAATTATACTTAATGTCAATGATTCCATGGGTTAAATGGTAGCTCATTGTTATTTAATTTAATTTTGTGCTTCTTAGATTATTTGCAAGACTGGACATTTTTCTTATTTATTAGCCATTGATGTCCCTTATCTTGTGGATAGCCTGTTCAGATGTTTTAGTTCCAATGAAACTCAAATAATTACCTGTTACACTCTCAATTTCCAAGGAAATAAATACAGCTATATGTTTGAACAAACTTAATTTAAAATGGGTTGTATTTTCTTATTATAAAAATAACTGATTTTCTCTGTAGAAATTAAAAGATTTAAAACAGAGTAAAAGACAGTAAAAAAAGAGACACATATCATCTATCATTGTATGGTTTTGATAAAGTAAAAGATGTATAATGGTTAAAATGTTGTCATAAACACCTCTTTTGTGTTTTACATATACACATATAAATGCACATTTCTGTTTCTCTGAGAAAAAAATACACCAACAGATTAAAGAAATACAAATAATCTCTTATACATTCCACACACAAATTCTTCAAAGCAAACTTTTAAAATTAGGTTATAGTACTTAATCTATTAAACTCTTCCAAATGTTGTCTTAACCTCTTGTATGGTTATACCACATTTTGTTTATCACATACACGTTAATGGAAAATTGGTCCTGACTTTTGAAATCTATAATTTCAATTTTGAAATGTATCTTAAGAAAAATATTATATATGGAGATAAAGTTTTGTAAGTACAGGCATCGAAAAGACTTTTAACAGGTTTCTATTGTCTACTGTGTGCCAAGGGCTGTTAGCCACTAAATTACAACAGTTAATGACACTGACAAAATTTCTAACTCTACCAAGACTACCCTCTAGTGAGAATGACCATCAATAACAACAAAAAAATGTAAACATACACACATATATGCATATATACTTATGTTGATTACTGCTTTGCACATGACATCTATATTACATATACAAATGTATAAATATGTTCTCTAAGTTACAATGAATCAATAATGTGGATGAATCTCAAGATTATTATGCCAAGTGAAGAAAGCCAGAAAGCAAAAGAAAATGTTCAGTACGGTACCATTCTTGTAAAATTATACACAATATAATTTAATTTATAGAGATACAAAATAAATTTTAAGTTGCCTTCAGCTGGAAGCAAAAGAATAGACGAATTTCTAAGTTATACAAGGAAACTCTACAATTGTTGTTTCCCAGTACAGTAATGGACACCTTCTGGGTAATTTTCATTATTTTAATTTTTGTTTCTAATGGCTATTGATGAGACAGAAAATATTGTCTGTTTTTTGCGCATTATCCATAAGTTATCTTTTACCACTTGTTTTTTCATTTTTTCCAGTAGAGTGTTTTCTTTTCCTTATTGATTTGTAAAGACATCCTCGGATTAAAAAATATATATACTACACATACACATATATATCTGTAAAGTATATTATAAATATTTTCTAAATTATTTTTTACTGTTTAATTATTTTAAGTCTTATTAATATAAAGATATTTTACATTTTACATAATTCAATTTATTTATTCATACTTTCAGTAAATTATTTATGAAATACTTGTTAATACTGAATGAATACATCATTACATTCATTTTAGAATATGAATTTCAAATGTGATTACTTAGACACTTAGAAAAGAACAGTGATTGTAATTATAGGATATGTTCTATTTTTGTTCTTTTTTTTATACATAAAATTTCTATAGTGTTATATTTGAGGGATGTTAGAAAAAAACATGAAGTTTATCATAAATTTCAAATTTCAAGCACTGAAATTAATCACAGTAGTTGTCAATCATTTTATAATTTTTAAACAAGCATTTTTATTATTGTACCTTTTGTTAAAGTAACAGTTGTAATCATCCTATTGTCTTGCCTAAGAATTTTCACATTTATCTTTAAAATTGCACTAAGACTTTTATAAACCATGAAAATATATAATGGAATCCTAGCAGTCAGTAGCTTCAGAGACCATTTTGAATTTTTTTGGAAATGTCAGAGTGTACCCAGAATTGTGAGTAGTTGCATTGCCTTTGGAATGCTCACTTGCCTACGAATGAGAAAATTTGTAAGTAATTGAACGATCATCTCTCCCTAAATTACCACCATGTTCCACCCTGAGTTACCAGGCACACTCAATTTGTAGCTGAGATATTGTTCTTGGATTTCCAGCAAATACAGATGGCAATGTTTGAACAAATTCACCAAATTATAAAGAGAACATCGTATAATTTCATTCTCCACTTGTCAATCAATGGCAATTATATACTCATTCAAATTTCAAATTTTATCATTATTTTATGATGTTAAAAGAAAACAAATGAATTGCAGTTTAGGATTTTAAGTCAAGGACAGGAAGAATGAGGTCAAGTTTGGCTAGATGTCAAATTAGACACCATTGCAAATGAGAGCTAGATGCAAAAATACCATGGGCACAATAATCAATAATGGCCCAGTCTAAAATAATTAATGTGAATCAGTTGTGCCTTCTAGATTAACTCTCATTATTTTTCTTTTAATAGCTTAAAAAATTGTTCACTTTTCCATATCTATAAATTATTGTAGCATGTGGTACTAAACTGTTGCAGGTATAAATAACCTTCAATTTGAAAAAAAACATACTTTTTATTCAAACATGAAGCTATATTTTCTTGTGTAACAGGTTAATTCTACAACTTACTCCCCATGGTACATTCCACCTATTTAGCTTTTTTTTCTGAAGACGTTATCATGCACTTCCCAACACACACACACATGCACACACACAAAAACATAGAAAATGTTAGTGGAGAATGTTGTTTCCATCTATTAAAAATGATGAGTTAACTTATGGACAGAGTCAGATCTATAATCGATAAGAAGCTATTTTTATATGTACACTTTGGTGAAGGATTGACAGATGGAGCATCGGAAATTAGATGAGGTAAAATTGTTATTCCTCATAAAATATTGGTATCAATAGCTTATGTAAAAGTACACAAATATACATTCTAATTTTATTAAATGACAGACATGTTTTAAAAAGTCGTATATTCATTTATTCATTCAGAACACATATTTTTATTTTATTTTTTTGGGGGGGCTTCATTTTTCTTTTATTTATTTATTTTTTTTTTAATTAAACCATAGCTGTGTACATTAGTATGATCGTGGGGCACCATACACTTGGTTCATAGATCGTTTGACACATTTTCATCACATTAGTTAACATAGCTTTTGTAGCATTTTCTTAGTTATTTTGCTAAGACCTTTACATTCCACATTTACTAGGATTCACATATATCCTTGTAAGATTCACCGCAGGTGTAATCCCATTAGTCCCCCTCTTTCCCCCTCCCTCCTCCCTGCCTCCCCTCCCTTTCCCCTTTCTCCCTATTCTTAGGTTATAACTGGGATATAGCTTTCATGTGAAGGTCCTACATTAGTTTCATAATAAGGTTGAGTACATTGGGTACTTTTTCTTCCATTCTTGAGACACTTTACTAAGAAGAATATGCTCCAGCTCGATCCTTTCATGTTTACATGGATCGAGCCAGAACATATATTTTTAAAATCTGGTTGCTCTTAACTTGTTAGCTCATATGTCTGCACTTTACAGTATATGACAGCTGCTAGCCACATGAGGAAGCATTTAAAATACACCCCAAACACAGTTATATTTAATTTCGAATAATTATTTAAATGATTATAATATTTTATTGGAAAGCTTATAAGTATGTTTGTGATACCATGAGTGTATAAATCTAATTTTTGAATTAAATTTTGCGAAGTTTAAATGAAGGTCAATTGTTCCTTTATGAGAATTTAACATCTTTATTGAGATGTGCTGTTAAGTGTAAAATGCACACTGTATCTCAAAGATTAAGTCCAAAAAATAATGAAAACATTTCAATAATAATTTTATAATGATTACATACTATGTATTAAATCATAATTTAGATTTAAAGTTTAGCATGCTTAAAATTAGTTTTCTTGTTTTCCTTTTGCATTTTAATATAGATATGAAAAATTGTAAAAGTAAGGTATTAAGAGTTAATGTTGGTAAAGTACTAACAATGCCAATCATATAGTTAAATCATTAATATTCATGAATTTCATAAGTATCCATCTTATATTAGAGGCAAAGGCCTTTTCTTTTATAATTTGAAGGTTACCCATGAAAAAACTGCTCAAATTCGTTACCTTATTCTGACCTAACCTGGGGTCTGGATTTATTTTTTATAAAGCCTTTAAATAAGAGCAAGAATCTTCTATCAAAATGTATATCCAGAACTAACATAGTAGTGTTTGGAAACTCAGTTAAGGGAGTGGTGCTAAGTGTATTTCATGCATTGTTTTACTCAGTTCTTACAACTCCATGAGCTGTATGTCATTACTGTACTTTAATACTCAGAGAAAGCAATTATCGTGTCCAAGAGGCACAGGTGTAGGCATTCAACAAATATCTTTTGAGTATCTCCCTTGTGCTTGGGCTGTCAAAAGCACATAAAAATTGCCAATGAACAAATATCACGAAGGTCTCTATCCTTCTGAAGTTTTATTTTACAGATAAGAATTAAAAATCTAAAGCTAGTTTTGACTTACTATAATTTTCTGCCTTCCCTGAATAATGCTACTCATGATAGTTTTGTGTTTGGGGATTAGTTATTTAATCTCCGTGACCTTTATCAACTTAACCTCTAAATAAGAATTAAGAACAAACATAATATTGAAACCAATATATTAATGCAGAATTTGGATTTGGAGTAAAATAACACATGTAAACATTGCCTTATTAACCTATCACTCACATGTTTACATTTTTAAATATTCATGTTATTTGAGAACAATTGCCAAAGCATACTGACATTCAACTAGTCTGATATTATTTTACTACTAAGCATATTATATGGTGTTGTTAAGTTAGTTCAATAAGTTTCTTTGAATGGATTCTCTTTCATTTTGTAACTTTGACATTAAGTATTGTTTTAATTTTGTCCCAAATGTATTTGTTCAAGACGCAGAGCTCTTGAGGCCTTTTTCTTAACACATAAAATTTTCCTAAATAAAATTTTATAGTATTGCAGGATGTCAGAATTAGACCACCATGAACATTATGTAAATAATGCTACAAAGTAATATTCATTTAATTTAAATCTTTTAAAGTAAAAATTCAACAAATTTATTCAAATTATATTTTAATTTTTTACATTATTTTACAATTTGAAAATTGTAAACATTACCAAAGTTTGATGTATTTAAACACTTATTCCAGTGTATAAGGATAGTCGCATCAAAACAGATGGACTTGTAAGAACACTTCCATAGTATAAACTGGCAAGTTTTCATTTTGTGAAGTGTGAGGATACAGAACAAACCATAAATTTTTCCTATGAAAAATAATATGAAAAGTAGCATAAATTTTAATGGCTTAATGTATTAAAATTTTATCAGAAATGTCTAAGATTTTTTATTTTCATTAGGCACGTCAAAAGTATTTTAATTGATTTGCTCTCACATATAATGCAAAAAAGTCCTCTGGATTTCTACTAAATCAGACATCAAACAAAAGTATGTTGATATCTTCAAAAGCCTGAGGCAGTCTAATTTTTAAAATCTGCTTCGTTTTTAAAAATATACATTTGTCATACTCAAATACATGCATATTCAAAGTTATAAAATTGAATTTTCTGCCTTTAGCCCTATTTTAAGAAGTAATAATACTCATGAATACCAAGAACAAATATTCTTAGGGAATTTTAAATTAATAATACTTAGAGTAACTGTTTAATAAAATGATTGTATTCTTCCAAAGGACTTCATGATTTTTTGTTTGTTTGTTTGCAGTTTTTGGCTGAGGCTGGATTTGAACCCGTCACCTCCTGCTTATGGGGCCTGCACCCTACTCCTTTGAGCCAGAGGCACTGCCCCAAGACTTCATGTTTTTAACCAAACAGCTCATAATGGGCTTAACATTATGTATAAAATGACTTCTCAGGAAGTTCACAAGTAAAAACTAATAACGGCATTTAAATTTGGAAAATCAACTCAACATTTAGAAAACAAATTTTTGAAGAACTTGTCAACATAATTTGAATATGTGATGAATGTTTTCTTAATTAAAAACATTAGTTATGGCCTATTTATTTATTGAAACATTATGTAATTATGAGAATTCAGCTATTCTAATGAAGTAGAAAATAAACTTGGGAAAATGGATTCATAAAACCTTCCATAAATGATATTATAAAAGAAACAATTCAAAAGCTAAAGACATTTTTTTTTCTATTAATTGAGTTCCCTCTTTGATTTAGCCTAATGCTATTTGACCAAAAGAAACAAATGAGTGTTTGGTTGTGGGGAATTGAAGTTAGGGGCTACTGAGAAATCTTATCACTTCAGGAATGACTTGTGATAACCTTATTAAATACGAAGAAATAAGTCAAAAAGAATGTCTTTAAGGGCTTTGATATTTTATTGAAACTGATGGTTTTTCTTAAGAAAAAAATGGGTTATAGCAGTGAGTCACTGAAAATTGTTGCACATTATTTTTTATTTTAACTTCCACAAAGACTTATTTTTCATAAAATTTTGTCCTGATATTGAAAAATTTTGTTAACATATTCAAGATTTATTTAATACAATAATATTATGTGTCTATAAGCTTCTTTTTATATATTGCTGAGGTGTACTCTGGGTATTCATGAAGTTCATTGTATGTACTAAGCCTTAGTACACAAGCTAATATGATAAATAAAATATTGAAAAGGCTAAGAAAAAAAGAATAAAAGGAAAACTTTCTTGTGTTCTAGAGCGAGTAATTTACTTTCATTCAAAACATATCAGAAACTACTACATATAAAATTCACATGATTGTATTACAAATGAAAACTGATTTTCTTAGAAGAAAGATGTTTAGTAGCTACTAAAATCAGTGTCTAACTCTGATAAACGCATACTGAATGGTGAAAATAGGCATTTGAGGGTAGCATGCTCACATAATTTCTACAACAACTGGATTAATTTTTATGAGTTTAAATATTATTCCTTTAAAGTTTTCCCTTATGACAAAGACAAAACATAAGTGGAGATACTCATTTGTTGACCAGAATGATGTTAAGTTGTAGCCAAAATTCTCTGAGATACGATATTAAATTGCCTTTCTTGGCGGCGCCTGTGGCTCAGTGATTAGGGCGCCAGCCCCATATGCCGAGGGTGGCGGGTTCAAGCCCAGCCCCGGCCAAACTGCAACCAAAAAGATAGCCGGGCGTTGTGGCGGGCGCCTGTAGTCCCAGCTTCTCGGGAGGCTGAGGCAAGAGAATCGCGTAAGCCCAAGAGTTAAGAGGTTGCTGTGAGCCGTGTGACGCCACGGCACTCTACCTGAGGGCGGTACAGTGAGACTCTGTCTCTACAAAAAAAAAAAAAAAAAAAAAAACAAAAACGGGGCGGCGCCTGTGGCTCAGTGAGTAGGGCGCCAGCCCCATATGCCGAGGGTGGCGGGTTCAAACCCAGCCCCGGCCAAACTGCAACCAAAAAAATAGCCGGGCGTTGTGGCGGGCGCCTGTAGTCCCAGCTGCTCGGGAGGCTGAGGCAAGAGAATCGCGTAAGCCCAAGAGTTAAGAGGTTGCTGTGAGCCGTGTGACGCCACGGCACTCTACCTGAGGGCGGTACAGTGAGACTCTGTCTCTACAAAAAAAAAAAAAAAAATTGCCTTTCTTTGTGTAAAGATAAATATTCAATGTATCACAGAATTAGAGATGTTTCACAAAGAGTTCTGAATTATTCCCAGTCCATATAGAAAAATCATTAAAACAAACCATAGCATGACCCTGTGTGCATCTCTCATAGATACTATAATTAATAATAAAAATGTAATAATATTCGGATTATATGGATTATAGGAATGGATTCCAGGAAAAATGAAATAAAAAGCAAAACATTGTATTCGTGAATATTTGGGTAGGCATGAGACAAAAAAAACTGCGAACAGAAGAAAAAATAATAAGAATTAAATGCAACATAAATTCCAAGCGACGATGAGATGTTTATTAGGATTCAAAAGTTTACTTACAAATGGACCACATTGTTATGCAAGAAAATTAAAGGGGGTCACCGGTAATATGATCACTTCTAAATGAGGAAGAAGCCTAGGGGTTAAATGAGTTGCAGAGCCGACTATCCATGAGTTGGGGAGCAGCACGGACAGAATTAACCAGTCTTTCCTCATCAAGCACTAGCATGTTAACAGGAAGAGACCTTAACATCCTTCCTGTTAGCATGCCAGTACTTGAGTCTAGAGGGTACTCTAGATGCTGTAAAGATCTCTTAAAGTTTTGGGCTTCCTTTGCCTGGTGAGAATACTGAGGAAGTGTTTTGACCCATAGACCCTGTGAAACTTTTGCTTCATAAAATAGAATATACCATATGTTACAGTGTTGTTATTTAGCAATAGAGCCCTAGGCATGACCATACAACTTACTTCATTCAGGCTGTGTCTGAAGGAAGCAAGCAAATAAGTAAATAAATCAGTTATCAGGTTTCTGCTTTTATTTTATTTAACCAAAATTTTTTAAAGCTTTCTTTTTCTTTTCTTTTTTTTTCTATTTTAGTGGAGGATGAGTTGGCCAAACATAGTGCCTCATGTCTGTTATCCTAGAGCTCTCGGAGTCAGAGGCAGTGGATTGCTTGAGCTCGGGAGTGCAAGACCAGCCTGAGCAAGAGCAAGATCCCTAAAAATAGCCACGCATTGTTGTGGGCACCTGTAGTCCCAGCTACTCAGGCAGTTGAGGCAAGAGTATTACTTGAGCCCAAGAGTTGGAGGTTGCCGTGAGCTATGATGTCATGCACTCTACACTCTACCCAGGGCAACAGAGTGAGACTTCATCCCCAAAACATAACAAAACAAAACAAAATAAAATCAGTAATAAGACTTTATTTATCTATTCATAGTCAACCTAAAACTTATGTTAGTTTTAAAAGGGAACAAATAAAGATACCTCATAGGAGGTGAAGTCTTATTTATCATTCCAGATCCATTTAAAATCTTTGTAATTTGGGTGGCGCCTGTGGCTCAAGGAGTAGGGCGCTGGTTCCATATGCCGGAGGTGGTGGGTTCAAACCCAGCCCCTGCCAAAAAAAAAAAAAAAAAAAATCTTTGTAATTTAAGAAAAAAATGGATTACAGTATATATGAAAATTGAAAAAAGGTCTTAATTTTTTTTTTTTTTTGTAGAGACATAGTCTCACTGTACCGCCCTCGGGTAGAGTGCCGTGGCGTCACACGGCTCACAGCAACCTCTAACTCCTGGGCTTCCGCGATTCTCTTGCCTCAGCCTCCCTAGTAGCTGGGACTACAGGCGCCCGCCACAACGCCCGGCTATTTTTTTTTGTTGTTGCAGTTTGACCGGGGCTGGGTTTGAACCCGCCACCCTCGGCATGTGGGGCCGGCGCCCTACTCGCTGAGCCACAGGCGCCGCCCAAGGTCTTAAATTTTTTAGTTAGTATTATTAGGAAATAAACTCATCAACTTTCAGCTAAATGAAATTTTTTAATTTCAATTCTTTGTGTTGATAAAAGAAAAACAATGTATTCAAAACCGACAAGGAAAGAAAAAGCCACTCTGATTTAGAGTTACTACATTATGAGTATAATTCAGAAATTGATCAGAAATCATGTACTTAAAAATGGATAAAATAGGTCTGATAAAGCTTATAGACAATGCCTTTTTTTAAGGAGCTGAATAACTGAATTTGAGTATGTTCCCCCCAAATTCTTCAAAGCAAACTCTTAAGATTAGGTTTTATTACTTAATCTATTTAAACTCTTGCAAATGTTATGTAAACCTCCTGTATGGGGGTAAGGGTCACAGTGTATGGCACAGCTCTTGAGGGCGAGACACAATTATAAGTGGAACTTTATAATCAGTGTAATCTTTTTTGTACCCTTGATGAATCACAAACAATAAAACAAAAATATGAAAAAAAATGATTGAATACAAAATTCTAATAAACAATAAAATAAAAGTTGACTTGTAATTGAAAGTTGACCATAAAAAGAATTTCTCTTTACAGTTTCCAGAACCATCTTTGAAATGTTAACATTAATAACATTAATACATAATGGTCTTTAGTAACCGTTTCTTTGTTCTGGAAGAATTTATAGAAAAACATTTAATGTATTCTATCCAGAACCTTGAACTGTCGAGAAGTATGGTCTCCAATATGTCATACTTGGTCTGAAATCTTTGAGCCTATTTTTCTTTGTTATTTGCTTCTTTTTATATATATTTGTGTGCTTCTTCTTTAGGAGTATTTTATTTTACCTTATTCCTAATATTTTTCCATCCTACATATTGCTAGCAAAAGATAAACAATAGCATTTATAGTAATGATAATTAGAAAGTCCAGGATCAAAATGTTGGTTAAAAAATATAATTCTATCAAAAGATATAACCGTTTCCTCTGCACCAAGAAACAAAGTAATTCCTGTGTTAAAAATAGAAATATTAAATATTATGAGTATTTGAGTATTCGAAATTTGAGTATTAAATGTTTTGAATATTGACTATTTGAATATTTTGAGCCTTTTCAATTTTACCTACTTTTGTTGACATCTTGTTAATACCTATTAAATATAAACTACTTTAAGTATAGAACATATTTCTTAATACCCTTTACATTACTATTGCTGACGACAATATAATTTATTGCCTCTGGGAATCAACAGTATTTGAAAATGCCAAATGTAAAATGGGTTTTGACTGCCCCTCTCTGGTTATTGTCTCTTCTGTCATTTCTAAATCAAGATCTATCTGTTAGTTTGCATTTAATATGCATTAGAATTCAGGTTGGCATTTGGGACCTTCTGGAAGCACTGACTGTTCTCTCTCTTCATACTATCTTATGTCTTTACAGCTAAGGTGTTTACTGATTTGGAGGCACCCTAGGTTCAATAAAAATGTTATGAATTTCTCTTTCACTGTCATTGAATCAAATTACTTCCTGTACCTTAGATGTTTGAGATATATTTTTGAGAATAAAAATTTTCACTTTCCTATACAGTGAACAGCACTGTAATTTTAAAGGGAGCAAGAACAAAGATAAAATGCTCAGATAAATATTAAATAGGCAATTAATTTTAATATTAACTATTTAATATAAATAAAAACTTTTTTAAAATTTTATCAGAATGCCTTCTCTACAGTGGTGATAATATAGTGTCAAAAACAGTAATCCTAACCAGAAAAAGTTAATTCTGTCATGGATGTAGACATAAAAAATTATCACAGAGTAAAGTAAATTTTATTTTAGAGATCGAGTGTGTAATTGGTAATGGGAAATTCAAAGAAGAAATTCCTAATTTGATCTGAACATGTTAGAGAAAACTTCCCAGAAAGGGTGACACCTGGGCCTCTGACCTTGGAGTATGAGTTTGACTGGAATACATATATTGGAGGTTAGAAATGCCAAGTAGAATTTCATTGTCATTTCCAAGATTAGATGGTATAAAAATGCCTAGTTTGTTTATAAGTATAAGCGACTCCACTCAATTTGATTATCATCTCTTTTGTGTAGCCTTTCCTGCTCAGCTCAGCCAGAATACATGTTTCCTCTGAGGACCCATTGTCAAATGTTTCATGTCCTACAGTTAGATTTCTGCCTCATGATTGTCTAGGAAATGTGTCTTTTGAAGATATAGATTAAGGTAACTGAGTTAGAACTTGTAAATTTATAAAGCAGTCATTTATTTTGATTTGCAAAAAACAATGGAAAAAAATCTGTTTTAAGGCTGGTGACTGTATAAAAGGAAGCGATCACTCATATTCTTTTTTTTTTTTTTTTTTCTTTTTTGGCCAGGGCTGGGTTTGAACCCACCACCTCTGGCATATGGGACCGGCGCCCTACTCCTTGAGCCACAGGCGCTGCCTGATCACTCATATTCTTAATGCAAATTAAGAATATAATACCATGTGATATTCTTAATGTACACAATGAATAAACTACAATTTTTATTATTGTGAAAAGTCACATAAAATGTTTTACATATTGTTTTTTTCTAAATCTTCTCATATGTTGTAATTTTCTTTTTTTTTAATTAATTAATTTATTTTTATTAAACCATTGCTGTGTACATTAGTACGATCGTGGGGCACCATACACTTGGTTCATAGATCGTTTGACACATTTTCATCACATTAGTTAACATAGCTTTTGTAGCATTTTCTTAGTTATTTTGCTAAGACCTTTACATTCCACATTTACTGGGATTCATATATACCCTTGTAAGATGCACCACAGGTGTAATCCCATTGATCCCCCTCCTTCCCCTTCCCTCCCCCCTCTCTCCCCTCTCTTTCCCCTTTCTCCCTATTCTTAGGTTGTAACTGGGTTATAGCTTTCATGTGAAGGTCCTACATTAGTTTCATAATAAGGGTGAGGACATTGGTACTTTTTCTTCCATTCTTGAGACACTTTACTAAGAAGAATATGTTCCAGCTCCATCCATATAAACATGAAAGAGGTAAAGTCTCCATCTTTCTTTAAGGCTGCATAATAGTCCATGGTGTACATATACCACAATTTTTTAATCCATTCGTGGATCGATGGGCACTTGGGCTTTTTTCATGACTTAGCAATTATGAATAGGGCTGCAATAAATATTCTGATACAAATATCTTTGTTATGGTGTGATTTTTGGTCTTCTGGGTATATGCCCAATAGGGGGATTACAGGATTGAATGGCAGATCTATTTTCAGATCTCTAAGTGTTCTCCATATCTCTTTCCAAAAGGAATGTATTAATTTGCATTCCCACCAGCAGTGCAAAAGTGTTCCCTTTTCTCCACATCCGCGCCAACATCTCTGGTCTTGGGATTTTGTGATATAGGCTAGTCTCACTGGAGTTAGATGATATCTCAAAGTAGTTTTGATTTGCATTTCTCTGATGATTAAAGATGATGAGCATTTTTTCATATGTCTGAAGGCCATGCACCTGTCTTCTTCAGAGAAATTTCTCTTCAAATCCCTTGCCCAGCCTGCAATGGGATCCCTTGTTCTTTTCTTGCTAATGCGTTTGAGTTCTCTGTGGATTCTGGTTATTAAACCTTTGTCAGAGACATAACCTGGAAATATCTTCTCCCATTCTGAAGGCTGTTTGCTTGCTTTACTTACTGTGTTCTTGGCTGTGCAGAAGCTTTTTAGTTTCATCGAGTCCCAATAGTGTATTTTTGAAGCAGCTTCAATTGCCCGGGGGGTCTTTCTCATAAAAAACTCGCCCAACCCCATTTCTTCAAGGGTTTTCCCTACACTCTCTTCTAGTATTTTTATAGTTTCATGTCTTAGGTTTAAATCTTTAACACTGAGAGTCTATCTTGGTTAATGGTGAGAGGTGTGGGTCCAGTTTCAGTCTTCTGCAGGTTGCCAGCCAGTTCACCCAGAACCATTTGTTAAATAGGGAATCTTTTCCCCACTGAATGTTTTTTATTGGCTTGTCAAAGATTAAATAACGGTAAGTAGCTGGATTCATCTCTTGGTTCTCTATTCTGTTCCAGACATCTACTTCTCGGTTTTTGTGCCAGTACAATGCTGTTTTGATCACTATCGATTTGTAGTATAGTCTGAGGTCTGGTAGCGTGATTCCTCCTGCTTTGTTTTTATTTTTGAGTAATGTCTTGGCTATTCGAGGTTTTTTCTTATTCCATATAAAACGAAGTATTATTTTTTCAAGATCTTTAAAGTATGACAGTGGAGCTTTAATGAAGATTGTGTTGAAATTATATATTGCTTTGGGTAGTATGGACATTTTAACAATGTTGATTCTTCCCAAACATGAGCATGGTATATTTTTCCATTTGTTAACATTCTCAGCATTCTCTTTTCTTAGAGTTTCATAGTTCTCTTTATATAGATCTTTCACGTCCTTTGTTAGATAAACTCCCAAGTATTTCATCTTCTTTGGCAGTACTGTGAATGGGGTAGAGTCCTTAATTGTTTTTTCAACTTGACTATTGTTGGTATATATAAAGGCTACCGATTTATGAATGTTGATTTTGTAACCTGAGACACTGCTGTATTCCTTAATCACTTCTAAGAGTTTTTTTGTAGAGTCCCTAGTATTTTCCAGATATACAATCATATCATCTGCGAAGAGCGAAAGTTTGATCTCTTCTGACCCTATGTGGATACCCTTGATCGCCTTTTCTTCCCTAATTGTGGTGGCTAAAACTTCCATTACAATGTTAAAGAGCAATGGAGACAATGGGCAGCCTTGTCTGGTTCCAGATCTAAGTGGAAATGATTCCAATTTAACTCCATTCAATATGATATTGGCTGTTGGTTTGCTGTAGATGGCCTCTATCAGTTTAAGAAATGTCCCTTCTATACCAATTTTCTTAAGTGTTCTGATCATGAATGGATGTTGGATGTTATCAAAAGCTTTTTCTGCATCGATTGAGAAAATCATGTGGTCTTTGTTGTAATTTTCAATTTTTCAGAGATTTTTCCATCTTTTCAAATATTATCTCTACTTTTCCCTTAAAAAATTCTTTTGTTGTAAAAGAAATAGAATAATCTGCCAGTCAGTGCATTAATATAGAAAAGGTCAAACATTTTTCCATGAAAATGTTCAGTCATCATGTTCTTTGTTCCTGAGATTCTTCTGAGAAACAATGAATTCCGTTAAAATAACTCTAAAGCTGTGGATTTTCATAGATCATAACTTTTCTTTTTTCTTATTTTTTTTATTAAACCATAGTTGTGTACATTAGTATGATCATGGGGCACCATACACTTGGTTCATATATCGTTTGACACATTTTCATCACATTAGTTAACATAGCTTTTGTAGCATTTTCTTAGTTATTTTGCTAAGACCTTTACATTCCACATTTACTAGGATTCACATATACCCTTGTAAGATGCACCGCAGGTGTAATCCCATTAGTCCCCCTTCTTCCGCCTCCCTCCCCCCTCCCTCCTCTCCCTTTCCCCTTTCTCCCTATTCTTAGGTTATAACTGGGATATAGCTTTCATGTGAAGGTCCTACATTAGTTTCATAATAAGGGTGAGTACATTGGATACTTTTTCTTCCATTCTTAAGACACTTTACTAAGAAGAATATGTTCCAGCTCCATCCATGTAAACATGAAAGAGGTAAAGTCTCCATCTTTCTTTAAGGCTGCATAATATTCCTTTACATATACCACAATTTATTGATCCATTCGTGGATCGATGGGCACTTGGGCTTTTTCCATGACTTAGCAATTATGAATAGGGCTGCAATAAATATTCTGATACAAATATCTTTGTTATGGTGTGATTTTTGGTCTTCTGGGTATATGAGCAATAGGGGGATTACAGGATTGAATGGCAGATCTATTTTCAGATCTTTAAGTGTTCTCCATATCTCTTTCCAAAAGGAATGTATTAATTTGCATTCCCACCAGCAGTGTAAAAGTGTTCCCTTTTCTCCACATCCACGCCAACATCTCTGGTCTTGGGATTTTGTGATATAGGCTAGTCTCACTGGAGTTAGATGATATCTCAAAGTAGTTTTGATTTGCATTTCTCTGATGATTAAAGATGATGAGCATTTTTTCATATGTCTGAAGGCCATGCACCTGTCTTCTTCAGAGAAATTTCTCTTCAAATCCCTTGCCCAGCCTGCAATGGGATCCCTTGTTCTTTTCTTGCTAATGCGTTTGAGTTCTCTGTGGATTCTGGTTATTAAACCTTTGTCAGAGACATAACCTGGAAATATCTTCTCCCATTCTGAAGGCTGTTTGCTTGCTTTACTTACTGTGTTCTTGGCTGTGCAGAAGCTTTTTAGTTTCATCGAGTCCCAATAGTGTATTTTTGAAGCAGCTTCAATTGCCCGGGGGGTCTTTCTCATAAAAAACTCGCCCAACCCCATTTCTTCAAGGGTTTTCCCTACACTCTCTTCTAGTATTTTTATAGTTTCATGTCTTAGGTTTAAATCTTTAACACTGAGAGTCTATCTTGGTTAATGGTGAGAGGTGTGGGTCCAGTTTCAGTCTTCTGCAGGTTGCCAGCCAGCACCCAGCACCATTTGTTAAATAGGGAATCTTTTCCCCACTGAATGTTTTTAATTGGCTTGTCAATGTTAAATATCGGTAAGTAGCTGGATTCATCTCTTGGTTCTCTATTCTGTTCCAGACATCTACTTCTCGGTTTTTGTGCCAATACCATGCTGTTTTGATCACTATTGATTTGTACTATAGTCTGAGGTCTGGTAGCGTGATTCCTCCTGCTTTGTTTTTATTCCTGAGTAATGTCTTGGCTATTCGAGTTTTTTTCTGATTCCATATAAAATGAAGTATTGTTTTTTCAAGATCTTTAAAGTATGACAGTGGAGCTTTAATAGAGATTGCATTGAAATTATATATTGCTTAGCCGGGCATTGTGGCAGGTGCCTGTAGTCCCAGTTACTTGGGAGGCTGAGGCAAGAGAATCACTTAAGCCCAGGAGTTGGAGGTTGCTGTGAGCTGTGTGAGGCCATGGCACTCTACCGAGGGCCATAAAGTGAGACCCTGTCTCTACAAAAAAAAAAAAAAAAAAAAAAAAAAAAAAGAAATTATATATTGCTTTGGGTAGTGTAGACATTTTAACAATATTGATTCTTCCAGCCATGAGCATGGTATGTTTTTCCATTTGTTAATATTTTCAGCTATTTCTTTTCTTAGAGTTTCATAGTTCTCTTTATAGAGATCTTTCACGTCCTTTGTTAGATAAATTCCCAAATATTTCATTTTCTTTGGCACTACTGTGAATGGGATAGAGTCTTTAACTGTTTTTTCAACTTGACTGTTGTTGGTATATATAAAGGCTACCAATTTATGAATGTTGATTTTGTAACTTGAGATGCTGCTGTATTCCTTTTGTAGTAGAGTCCCTAGTGTTTTCCAGATATACTATCATATCATCTGTGAAGAGCGAAAGTTTGATCTCTTCTGACCCTTTTTGGATACCCTTGATCGCCTTTTCTTCCCTAATTGCAGTGGCTAAAACTTCCATTACAATGTTAAAAAGCAATGGAGACAATGGGCAGCCTTGTCTGGTTCCTGATCTGAGTGGAAATGTTTCCAATTTAACTCCATTCAATATGATATTGGCTGTGGGTTTGCTATAGATGGTCTCTATCAGTTTAAGAAATGTCCCTTCTATACCGATTTTCTTAAGTGTTCTGATCATGAAGGGATGCTGGATAGTATCAAAAGCTTTTTCTGCATCAATTGAGATAATCGATCTTTGTTTTTTAATTTGTTTATGTGCTGGATTACATTTATAGATTTATGTATGTTGAACCAGCCTTGAGATCCTGGGATAAAACCGACATTCCGGGAAGGAGACAACATGGCTGATTGAAGCCAGCTTTCCACAGAGGCTCCTGTCCAGAAGGAGATTTAAAGGACAAAAATTCAGCAAGTAACCTGGTGGATTTGAGCTGCACTAAGAGAGAAGGTTGTAGAACACACGTCAACCCCGCTGAGGTGAGCTGCGACCACAAGGATACAAACCAAAGGTACAGAATCCATCACCAAGTGTACGGGAGTCCCCTCCCCCACAAGAATGGCTCAGAGTGCCCCACAAACAACCGGGCAGAGATCAAAAGTCCTCCCACTACACTCTACTGGAGAGACCCTCTAAAAACTGGACCTACCTCCCCTACTAGGGTGCCACGGCATCCTCCTGCCAGGCATAAAACTGTATAAACTTTATATAGTCTCTACCTGGAATTCTGAGCTCCCAGCACTTCCCTTAGCTCACACTGGGGTCTGGAGGCCAGTCCCAGTCGGTAGGCGGAGAGGGGACTGCACCGGAGTGGCAGTTCCCTGAGGCACAGTGCGACAGCCGTCTTTTGGTGACAATACAGCCACGCATAAAACTGTGTAAAGCTCTGTGTCTTCTGTGCCCACAACCCCAGGCTCCCAGCACTCCCCCGCACTCCCCTCTGCTCTCGCTCCAAGGTCTGGAGGCCTGTCCCCCAGGGGTCCAGACTCTTGGGCGATTGCTCGAGGGTTGTAGACAGTGCTGGGCTGCTGCCTGTCCGTGCAGACTCTGGGGTACGGGAGCGGAGAGAGGACGGTTGGCCGGAGGGGAGCTATACCGGAGCGGCCGTTGCCTGAGCCATAAAGCAGCAGCCCTCTTTTGCTAGCAATACGGCTTACTACCGAATATTCTGAAGCCACACCCCCTGTCTCCCTGGGCAACCAGAGACTCTGAGTTTGCCTGAGGCTACTCCAACTTGCAAACCAGGGAAACTCCCAATGCGGGGCTGACCCAGAGGTCCGCTTTACTAAACTTAAGACGCACCTGGCCCTCAGGGGGTCGTCAGCCTATACACAATACAAGAGCAAAGACAAGCTGATTTGGAGCTCAATTCAGCTTCTCTTCTGCAAGGGAACCGCAGAGTTGTTCTGTCCTGTTCTGTCAGTAACATTAATCAGGGGCGAGACTGGACCTGAGTGAAAACCCCTCAACCTTCATCAAGCGCCCAAGGTTTTTTTTTTTTTTAATTAACAAAAGGATAAGGGAGAAATAGCTTAAAGATATTTACCTTCAAAATGGGTGTCTTTTGATTATTGGATTATTTTGCATTGATAATGCCATTTATTTTACTCTTCTTGCTGGTGAAAGATAATCTTCATTCAGGATCCAGTGCATTCATCATATACTACTAGATTATTTTGAAATAACTAGAGCTCCAGAGCATGATTAAAACATTGGGAATATAGTTTTATTCCTTTAGTTTATCTAACCTGCTTAGTACATTCTTTTCATTATAGAAATGTTTTGTACAATAATGTTTTTTAAATTTTTAATTAAAATCATAACTGTATACATTTATGGGGAACAATGTGTGATGATTTGATATGCAATGTAGAAGGCTTAAAACAGACTGATTAACCAAGGGGGAAGGGAGGGGAGGGCAGGGAGTAGGATGGGCGGAGGGAGGGTGATTGGTGGGATTACACCTGCTGTGCATCTTACAAGGGTACATGTGAAACTTACTTAAATGTAGAATATAAATGTCTGAACACAATAACTAATGCCAGAAAGGCTATGTTAACCAGTGTGATGAAAATATGTCAAATAGTATATAAAACCAGTATATGGTGCCCCATGATTGCATTAATGTACACAGCTATGATTTAATAAAAAAAAAAAGAAAGAAAGAAAACCCCTTTGACCCCCCCCCAAAAAAATCACAATTACCTCACTCACTTATTTTTTGTGGTAAGAAATTTTAAATTTTGTACAGTAAATTTTTATTAGAAATTATACTTCTGAAATTTTGTAGTTATAAAATTTTATATGCATGTTAAATTCTAATGAAGTCAATTTTTCTATGATTATAAGGGACAATCCAATATTACAGAATTTTGAAAGATTAAAAAGAAACCCATATTTGTAAGCTTGCCAGCAAAATCTAAAATTATAGTTTTTTAGTCATTTATCAAATTTTACATATGCTGGTATACATTTTGATGTGCAAAAAAAGATCATGTAAGTGTGTTATATTTATTTAATTATACTCCTGTCGTAGATTATTTTACTTTTTTCACTATGATTACTCAGCAACAAGCATGTTTCTTCTTATAACCTCACTCCCCATCCCCACCATATTTTGAACTATTTACTTGGAAATGATTCTTTGAGGTAAAATTTGATGGGTGTTGCTATATGGGAAGATATAATTGCAACATTGAAGAAGAGTCTGTCAGTTATTATTACCTATTAATCATGATCCTATGTATTGATACAGCTGTGAGGACATTTGATTTATTATATTTTTTCTATTTATCCATTTATCTTGCCTATCTCATTGTTCTTATCAAGCATAATATCTGAAATGTAGGTAGAGACGAGACTGTTCCTACCATAGGCAATTTCCATTACATTTCTTCAAATAAATTGTCACATTCCATTTTTATTAAAATAAATAGCTTTATATGTAGTGTTGCTTATGAGTTGAATTCTATTCCCTTAATAGAAATATTGAAGTTCCAATTTTTGGTACTTCATGATGTGAACTTATTTGGAAATAGAGTCATTACACATAGATAACTCCTTAAGAGTGGGTTAGACTAAAGTGATGTGCTCACAAGAGGTGAGATCGAGGTAAGCATGCAGGTTCCGGGCACCATGTCATAACAAGGACAGAGACTGAAATGCTGCAGTTAGTTACAGTCAGGCGATGCCTACCGTACCTTGCAAAACCCAGAAGCTAGAAAGGGAAAACATTGGAGATTTCAAAGGGAGCATGGTGCTATTGATGCCTCTATTGAAGACTTCTAGCCTCCAAAACTGTGAAACAATAAATTTCTGTTGTTTTAAGACACCAGTCTGCAATAATTTGTTATGGTACCCCTAGGAAAATAAATTAACAAAGACTATATTGTAAGTACTGGCAAGATGTTATAGGGAATATTGATGTGTAGCAGATGAATAATGTGAGAAGCTAAAAACCTGCTTTATTCTCCTTCCCGACTCTCCCTCCGCATCCCTTTAAGGATTAATGAACAATAATTCAAATTCTTACCTGTCATGTTACAAAGCACCTAGCACAGATATGAAAGTAATGTGAGCCAAAGGACTCACCAGCAACAGTAAGATTCTTTACTTTGATTTTATATTTTTGAAATGATTTTTTTTTTAAATTCAAGTTATCATCGGATAAAAATTTAAACATCTTGCATTTACATTTAGATGGCCTGGTTGATGTTAGGCATGATGATTGGCCTTGGAAGCATTTACTCCCGTGGGAGCGTGTATAACAACAAGCTGACGCAGATCATTTAGCCTGGTGACGGTATTTGTACAAGCAGCATCTTATGTGTGATGCTTTTTGCCATGCATACGTCTGATGCAGTTGAGGAGCGCGTGAACATGACTCATGAGCAGGCCAAGTCCCTTGTGTTTACAGAGTAGTGAAGCATGACAATCCACGTGCTATCTTAGCCTTTTTCTGTTATCTTTAATGACAGCATCACACAGCTTGTCTAGGTTCAACCATTCCCCTGAAGAAGGGCTGAGTGGTCATGATGCCTTTCCAATTTTCCACCAACCAATTCTTTGGTAACTTGAGTTTACTTTTATTAATCTAAAGGTTTCTCCATTTGTTTAATTCTCCCAAACTGTGTCCAACTTTCTGAATTCAGCAAAATTGATGGAATGCAGTCCTGTACATAGTACAACACACTTTGTAAGATATCCTTAAAAGCTTCTTCACCACTTAAGGAAAATTAATACTGCTTGATGTGGTTTTGTGGTTTTCAGTCTTTTAAGCAATAAATTTAACTTGATCCATTGCTATCAGTAGTTTAGAGTTGTGGTTCAGCCATCTAACTTGGTCCATCACCTGTTAGAATTGAGGTGACCTGGGGTCCAATAGCCCTCTGAAAGCAGTGTGTCAGAATCTTTGGTGATATTTGGGAAATTTTCATTTATAATATTCTCTAGTATGGCTTCCATTCCTCTGGGGCATTCTTCTTCCCCTTCTGGAATTCCTATAACTCGTATGTTGGAATGCTTCATAAAGTCCCATAATTCTGACAGTGAACGTTCTGCTTTCTCTCTCTTCTTTTCTGCCTCTTTTACTATCTGAGTTATCTCAAAAACTTTGTCTTCTACCCCTGAAATTCTTTCTTCTGCATGGTCTAACCTGTTGCTGATACTTTCCATTGCATCTTTAAGTTCCCTGATTGACTGTTTCATTTCCTTCAGCTCTGCAATATCCTTTTTATATTCTTCATATCGTTCATCTCTGATTTAATTCTGTTTTTGGATTTCCTTTTCGTTATTTTCCACTTCATTAGGAGTTTCCTTCATTGTTTCCATCATTTCTTTCATTGTTTTCAACATGTGTATTCTAAATTCCCTTTCTGTCATTCCTAACGTTTCTGTATAGGTGGAATCCTCTGCAGTAGCTACCTGATGGTCCCTTGGCAGGGTTGTTCTGGACTGGTTCTTCATGTTGTCTGGAGTTTTCTGCTGATTCTTGCTCATGGGTGATTTCTTTTATCTGTTTCCTTGCTCTAATTTTCCTTTCACTTCCTCTTGCTCTTTAAGTTCTCGTGCCTGTGGACTAAGGGTTACAGGACCAGAAGGGTGAGAAGGTTTAAGAGCAAAAAAGGGTGAAAGAAAGGAGGACCGAGTGATAAGGAAAAAAAAAGAAAAATAGAGAAAGGAGAGGGGGTGGGTAAAAGGAATATTGACAAAAAGAAGAGAGGCACAGAAAGAGGGAGACAGAGCAATATAGGTGTACAGTAGGGTACTTTGATACAACCTTAAAAAAAACCCACCTTCTGGGGGTGCCCAGTTGGGTGGTTCCCATGAGGTCAGCAGCTCTTTGCTAACCTGATCAGACACAGTACCCCACCTCCACCAAGTAGAGAGGAAGGACAAAAATGCTATAAATCAAACCAAAACAAGCAAACAGAAAACTTTACTGGATAAAATTGGCTGGAAAAACCAAATAATAGTGGTAGAAACACTAACAAAAATGAAGTTCTAATTATTGAAATAGGCAGCAATGGGAAATTATAATTAAACTAGAAAAATTGAGAAAGAAAAAGGATCTGTATGGAAAAGGTTGAACTTAAAAAACAAAACAACAATCCACAACATCAAAATAAACAAAAAAAACAACCAAACCCAAAAAAAAAAAAAAAAAAACACAACCAAAAACAAAGCAGTATGTATATGTTATTGAATATTGTCTGGGCAACACGTGGTCTTCTGGGGTATGTGATGTTAATCACAGTTCTGATACGACTGGAGGCTGCTAGTTTCTCAAACCCCAGCAGGGAGACACCCTAAATCTCTCTTCAGCCCACTTAAAAGGTACTTTGAACTTGTTCACTTACTGAGCAGAAGCTTTCTCAGGGAAGTGCTTGTCGCTGGAATCACTGTTGAAGTGGGTATCCACTTACCTTGTGTGTCAAAACTGGTCTCCCTCTGCCCCCGAGGGTTAGGGCTGCAAGGCGGCTCAGACCCCACCCTTAGGCTACTTGGTTGCTGGGTTACCAGCTCCCACCCAATTCCAGCTCTGCGACTCTGAGGGCGGAGCTTGCCGGGGCGGATCGCTCACAATGTCTGCCTGTGACCCAGAGCCAAGCACTATTAGCTCCGTCTGGCTCAGCGGCTCAGACTGGGGCCCTAGACAAAGGCCAAAGTTCTCCGCACTCCCGCTCAGGCTCTCCCCAAGGCAGTTCAGCTGAGTGCCAAGTCCAAAGAAACCAAAACAGTTCACAGGTAAGGCCTTTCTGGTTTGCAGTCTCGCAGCTACTGAACTTACAGTTGCAGGCGGGTTTAGACGGATTGAACACACGTGACCACTTGCTGGTTTTCCACTGTTTTAGTCCTCCTCTTGGGGTCCAGAAGTCTCTCGCTGACTCCCTGTATCCTCTCAGGGGTGATGATAGGCAGATCCCACCAGCCAGTGATGCCTGGAGTCCTATCTCCCCAGACTCACGGTGCCCAGATGCAAGGAAGCTGTTACTCGGCTGCCATCTTGCTCCACCTCCCTTAACTCTGTTATTTCCCCTTTAATCATTTCTGATTGAGGTTACTAGAGATTTTACTTTTTTATTTCTAGTTAGTCTAACTAAAGGTTTATCTATTTTATTTATTTGTTCAAAAAACCAACTCTTTGATTCATTAATTTTCTGAATGGTTCTTTTGTTTTCAATTTCATTAATCTCTGATTTAATTTTGGATATTCTTTTCTAATTCTGGGTTTAGGCTTAGATTGTTCTTCTTTTTCCAATTCCATCAGATGGCTTGTGAGTTTGTTGATGCGTTCTCTTTCTGTTTTTCAAATGTACGCTTCTAAAGAGATAAATTTTCCTCTCAGGACTGCTTTTGCTGAATCCCATAGGTTTTGGTAACTTGTGTCTTCATTGTTGTTATACTCGAGGAAGTTAATGATTTCCTTTTTTATTTGTTCCCACACCCAACTGTCATTCAGCATAAGTTTGTTTAACTTCCATGACTTTGTGTGAGGTTGCGCATTTTTTTTGGAGTTGAGTTCCACTTTTAGTGCCTTGTGATCTAAGAAGATGCAAGGTAGAATTTCAATTCTTTCGATTCTGTTGAGGTTTGTTTTGTGACCTAGGATATGATCAATTTTGGAGAATGTTCCATTGGATGATGAGAAGAATGTATATCCTTTATCTTTGGGATGGAGTGTTCTATATACATCTCTCAAGCACAATTGTTCTAGGGTCTCATTTAAATCTCTAACATTGAAGATGGTGGCTGAGTAACAGCTTCCCTGCAACTGGGCATGGTGAGTCTGGGGAGATAAGACTCCAGGCATCTCTGGCAGGTGGGATCTGCCTATAATCATCCCTTTGAGGATACAGGGAGTCAGCAAGTGACTTCTGGAACCCAAGAGGAGGACCAAAACAGTGGAAAACTGGCAAGTGGTTGCGTGTGTTCGATTGACCTATTCCCACCAGCAACCGTAAGTACAAGCAGCAGTGAGACTGCAAACTGGAAAGGCCTTACCTGTGAACTGTTTCGGTGTTTTTGGACATGGCACTCAGTTGAACTGCCTTGGGGAGAGCTTGAGCAGGAGTGCAGAGAACTTTGGGCATTGTCTATGGCCCCAGACTGAGCTGCTAAGCCGGACAGAGCTAATAATATTTGGCTGTGGGCTGCAGGGAGCCATTGTGAGAGAACTGCCCTGGCAAGTGCAGCCCTCAGGGTTGCAGAGCAAGTATTGAGCGGGAGCTAGCAACCTAGTGACTGAGTAGGTGGGGACTGAGCTGCCTTACAGCCTTTAGGTGGGGACTGACCTGCCTTACAGCCTTAATCCTCAGGGGCAGAGTGAGACCGGTTTTGGCACACTGGAGCCTCAGGCAGTTGCCCTGGGTAGAGGACTGTGGCATCACAGCTCATAGCAACCTCAAACTTCTGGGCTCGGCACCGCCCAGACCTCCATTACAGCTGCACCAGCTGGGCCTCTGCATGCCCTGATCAAGAACCATGGGAACTGCACAAGCCCGCCTCCTCCCTCCTGTACCCTCCCTGTCTCCTCACCGGCTCGCTCATCTGGCCAGGGACACTGGTAGCCACGTGCCCTCCAGAGCCCTCCCTGTCTCTGTGCAGAGCCCTTCTCCTGGCCAGGGACTGCTGGAGCCTTGGGATCTCTGTGCCAAAATCACTGGGTGCCAGGTACTCCCAGAACTGTGCGCACCACCTCCCGCCCTGTTGCTGGATATGGGTGTGTCGCACTCTGGAGCTGCTTCCACAACCAAAACTCCCTGGCTGGGGCAACTGCAGAGAAACTACACAGGGTAACTCCCTACAAAGATCCAGCAACAATAGGGTGATCCCGCTGGGGTCTAATCTGGGAGAGACACCTCCCCAACTCTGAGGAAGGCCACAGGCAACGGTGAAAAACAATCATGAGGCGAAATCAACAGAAAAACTCTGGCAATATGAATAATCCGAGTAGATCAATTCCCCCAAGGATCAATGTGGCAGACACAGCACAAGATCCCATGCACAAACAAGTATCTGAGATGTCAGAAATCGAATTCAGAATCTGGATAGCAAATAAGATCAAATTAGAATTCCAAGCAGTAACCCAAAAGATATCTCAAGAATTCAGTGAATTCAAAGACCAAATGACCAAAGATATTGACACACTGAGACAAGAACTTGCAGCCCTCAAAGATCTGAGAAACACAGTAGAATCCCTCAACAACAGAATGGAGCAAGCAGAAGAAACGACTTCTGGCATTGAAGACAAAAGTTTCAAATGCTCCCAAACTCTCAAAGAGGAAGAGAAATGGAGAGCAAAAACAGATCACTTTCTCAGAGAGCTCTGGGACAAGTCAAAGAAAATCAATGTTTGTCTTATAGGGATCCCCGAAAGCGACAAAGTGACTTCACAAGGTACAGAATCTCTTCTCCATGAGATTATGAAGGAGAACTTTCCAGACATGCCATGAGATTCTAAAGTTCAGATAGCAGTTTCCGAACTCCAGCATGACTCAACCCAAATAAGACATCCCCCAGACGCATCATAATCAATTTCACTAAAGTTAATGTGAAGGAGAACATTCTGAAAGCTGCCAGATAAAAGAAAACCATCACCTACAAGGGCAAGAATATTAGAATAACTGCAGATCTATCTGCTGAAACCTTTCAAGCTTGAAGAGGATGTTCATCGAATTTTAATCTCCTAAAACAAAATAACTTTCAACCCAGGATCCCGTACTGAGCTAAACTGAGTTTCATTTATGATGGAGAAATTAAATATTTCAATGACATTAACATGTTGAAGAAATTTGCCATAACTAAACCAGTTCTCCAGGATATTCTCAGACCTATCCTCCATAAAGACCAGCATAATCCTCCATCACAAAAGTAAACCCACCCAGAAAATTTTGAACAAATTCCAACTTCCACAGTCACAAAAGGATTAGAAATGTCCACCAGACTCTCAAAAGGCTTATCAATATTCTCAATTAATGTGAATCGTTAAAATTGTCCTCTAAAGAGGCATGGGTTCGCTGACTGTATACAAAAACTCATGGCATATATCTGCTGCATAAAAGAATCTCATCTTACATTAAAGACAAATATAGACTGAAGGTGAAGGGATGGTCATCTGTAGCCCAGGCAAATGGAAAGCAGAAAAAAGCAGGCGTTGCTATCCTATTCGCAGATGCAATAGGCTTTAAACCAACTGAAATAAGGAAGGATAAGGATGGACACTTCATATTTGTTAAAGGTAATACTCAATATGATGAGATCTCAATTATTAATATTTATGCACCCAACCACAACGCACCTCAATTTATAAGAGAAACTCTAACAGACATGAGCAAGTTGATTTCCTCCACTTGCATAGTAGTTGGAGATATTAACACCCCTTTAGCCGTGCTGGATAGAGCCTCCAAAAAGAAGGTAAGCAAAGAAACTTTAGATTTAAACTTAACCATCATAATGGTGGTTAAATATTCATTTAGTTAATATTTTAGAAATCTGGTGCATAAATATTAATAATTGAGATCTCATCATATTGAGTATTACCTTTAACATCTGAACTTAACAGACATCTACAGAACATTTCATCCCAACAAAACTGAATACACATTCTTCTCATCAGCCCACGGAACATACTCCAAAATCGACATCCTAGGCCACAAATCTAACCTTAGCAAATTTTAAAATATAGAAATTATTCCTTGCATCTCTCAGACCATCATGGAATAAAAGTTGAACTCAATAACAAGAGGAACCTGCATACCCATACAAAAACATGGAAGCTAAACAACCTTATGATGAAGGATAGATGGGTTATAGACCAGATTAAGAAGGAAATCACCAAATTTTTGGAACAAAACAACAATCAAGACACGAATTACCAGAACCTCTGGGATACTGCAAAGGCAGTCCTAAGAGGGAAATTTATAGCACTGCAAGCCTGCCTCAAGAAAACAGAAAGAGAGGAAGTTAATAACTTAATGGGACACCTCAAGCGACTGGAGAAGGAAGAACACTCCAACCCCAAACCCAGCAGAAGAAAAGAAATAACCAAAATCAGAGCAGAATTAAATGAAATTAAAAACAAAAGAATTGTATAACAGATCAATAAATCCAAAAGTTGGTTTTTTGAAAAGATCAATAAAATAGATAAACTTTTGGCCAACCAAACCAGGAAAAAAAGAGTAAAATCTCTAATTGCACCCATTAGAAATGATGACAATGAAATAACAACAGACCCCTCAGAAATTCAGAAACTCCTTAACGAATACTACATGACACTCTACTCTCAGAATTATGAAAATCTGAAAGAAATCGACCAATACATGGAAGAACGTCACCTACCAACATTTAGCCAGAACGAAGTGGAAATGTTGGCGAGACCTATATCAAGTTCTGAAATAGCATCAACTATACAAAATCTCCCTAAAAAGAAAAGCCCAGGACCAGATGACTTTACGTCAGAATTCTACCAAACCTTTAGAGAAGAACTAGTGCCTATGTTACTAAACCTCTTCCAAAATATAGAAAAAGAAGGAATATTACCCAACACATTCTGCGAAGCAAACATCAGCTTGATCCCTAAACCAGGGAAAGACCCAAGAAAAGAAAATTAGAGACCAATATCACTAATGAATATAGATGCTAAAATACTCAGTAAGATCGTAACAAACAGAATCCAACAACGCATCAAAAAAATTATACACCGTGACCAAGTGGGATTTATCCCAGGGTCTCAAGGCTGGTTCAATATACGTAAATCTATAAATGTCATTCAGCACATAAACAAACTAAAAAATAAGGACCATATGATTCTTTCAATTGATGCAGAAAAAGCTTTTGATAATATCCAGCATCCCTTCATGATCAGAACACTTAAGAAAATCAGTATAGAAGGGATATTTCTTAAACTCATAGAGGCCATCTACAGCAAACCCACAGCCAATATCGTATTGAATGGAGGTAAATTGCAATCATTTCCACTTAGATCAGGAACCAGGCAAGGTTGCCCATTGTCTCCATTGCTCTTTAACATTGTAATGGAAGTTTTAGCCACCACAATTAGTGAAGAAAAGGCGATCAAGGGTATCCACACAAGGTCAGAAGAGATCAAGTGTTCACTCTTTGCAGATGATACGATCGTATATCTGGAAAACACTAGGGATTCTACTACAAAACTTTTAGAAGTGATCAAGGAATACAGCAATGTCGCAGGCTACAAAATCAACACCCATAAATCTATAGCCTTTGTATATAGCAACAATAACCAAGCCGAAAAAAGAGTCAAGGACTGTATTCCTTTCACAGTAGTGCCAAAGGAAATGAAATATTTGGGAGTATACCTAACAAAGGATGTGAACCATCTTTCCAAAGAGAACTATGAAACTTTAAGGAAAGAAATAGCTGAAGATGTTAACAAATGGAAAATCATACCATGCTCATGGCTGGGAAGAATCAACATTGTTAAAATGTCTGTTCTACCGAAAGCAATATATAATTTTAATGCAATTCCTATTAAAGCTCCATAGTCATACTTTAAAGATGTTGAAAAATAATACTTTGTTGTATATGGAATCAGAAAAAAATTCAAATAGCCAAAACATTACTCAGCAATAAAAACAAAGCAGGAGGAATCATGCTACCAGAACTGAGACTGTAGTATAAATTGATAGTGATCAAAACAGCATGGTACTGGCACAAAAACAGAGAAGTAGATGTCTGGAACAGAATAGGGAACCAAGAGATGAATCCAGCTACTTAGTGTTATTTGATCTTTGACAAGCCAATTAAAAACGTTCAGTGGGGAAAAGATTCCCTATTTAACAAATGGTTCTGGGTGAACTGGCTGGCAACCTGTAAAGGATTAAAACTGGACCGATACCGTTAACTAAGATACACTCTCACTGGATAAAAGATTTAAACTTAAGATATGAAACTATAAAAATGCTTGAAGAAAGTGCAGGGAAAACTCTTGAAGGATTTGGCTTTGGTGAATATTTTATGAGGAGGACTCCCCAGGCAATTGAAGCAGTGTCAAAAATACACTACTGGGCCCTGATCAAACTAAAAAGCTTCTGCACAGCCAAGAACATAGTAAGTAAAGCAAGCAGACAGCCGTCAGAATGGGAAAAAATATTTGCAGGTTATACCTCTGATAAAGGTCTAATAACCAGGATCCACAGAGAACTCAAACATACTAGCAAGAAAAGAACAAGTGATCCCATCTCAGGGTGGGCAAGGGACTTGAAGAGAAACTTCTCCAAAGAAGACAGTCACACGATCTATAAACACATGAAAAAGAGCTCATCATTCTTAATTATCAGAGAAATGCAAATCAAAACTACTTGGAGACATCACCTAACCCCAGTAAGAGTAGCCCACATCACAAAATTCCAAAACCAGAGATGTTGGCGTGGATGTGGAAAAAAGGGCACACTTCTACCCTGCTGGTGGGAATGCACACTGATACGTTCCTTCTGGAAGGATGTTTGGAGAATACTTAGAGACCTAAAAATAGACCTGCCATTTGATCCTATAATTCCTTTACTAGGTTTATAACCAGAAGACCAAAAATCACAACATAACAAAGACATCTGTACCAGAATGTTTATTGCAGCCCAATTCATAAATGCTAAGTCATGGAAGAAGCCCAAGTGCCCATCGACCCACAAATGGACTAGCAAATTGTGGTACATGTATACCATGGAATATTATGCAGCCTTAAAGAAAGATGGAGACTTTTCCTCTTTCATGTTTACATGGATGGAGCTGGAACATATTCTTCTTAGCAAAGTATCTCAGGAATGGAAGAAAAAGTATCCAATGTACTCAGCCCTACTATGAAGCTAATTTATAGCTTTCACATGAAGGCTATAACCCAACTATAGCACAAGACTATGGGGAAAGGGCCAAGGAAGGGGAAGGGAGGGGGGAGGTTAGGGTGGAGGGAGGGTAATGGGTGGGGCCACACCTACAGTTCATCTTCGAATGGGTACAGGCAAAACTTACTAAATGCAGACAGAATACAAATGTCTACATACAATAACTAGGAAAATGCCATGAAGGCTATGTTGAACATTTTGATGAGAATATTTCAGATTGTATATGAAACCAGCACATTGTACCTCTTGATTGCACTAATGTACACAGCTATGATTTAACAATAAAAATAAATAAATAAAGTGAAAATAAGAAAAGTTGAACTCATGTAACAAATCACAGGGTAACTTATTATAGTGCCCCAAATTATTCAAAACATAAATGAATACTTTTGATTCCAGTTCAACATATTAATAATATACAATTACAAAATATTTTAATATTTCATATTTGCAACAACTGTGGTTGTTCAAGAATAGATCAAGAGTGATACATCAAGGCACTCTTGTATATGTATCTATTACATGTGTAAAATGATTAAATCAATAATAAAAATTAATATTTGATAAAAAAAATCTCTAACATCTTTGTTTAATTTCTGTTAAGAGGATATGTCCGTCTCTACGAGAGGTGTATTAAAGTCCCCTGTTACTGGGATGTTATCATATTGCTCAAACTAAGCAAGAATCTGGAAGCATTTAAACTGGGTGCATAAATATTTAGAATTGAAATATCTTCTTGTTGTGTTTTTCCCCTGACCAATATAAAGTGACCATCATTGCCTTTTTTGACTTTAGTTGCTTTAAATCCATATGTATCTGAAAAGAAGATTGCAACCCCTCTTTTCTTCTGAATTCCATTTGCCTGAAAAATTGACCTACAACCTTTAACTCTGAGTTCTAATTTGTCTTTTGATGTGAGGTGTGTTTCCTGCAGATGGCAAGGAGATGGCTTGTTTTTTTAATCCAATCAGCTGATCTATGCCTCTTCAGTGGGGAATTCTAGCCATTGACATTTATTGAGATAATTGATAAGTGTGGTAGCATTCTATTCATCTTGTTTTGTGAAAGTCCATTGCTTAGTTTTGTCTTTTGCATCATTGTGGAAACTCGGTTCTGTCCTTTAATTTCTGGGTGTTTACTTTTCTGAAGGTCCATTGTGATAGTCAGTGTGTAGAAAAGGTTGAAATATTTCTTGTAAGACTGGTCTTGTTGTGGCAAACTTCCTCAATGTTTGCATATCAATAAAAGATTTGATTTCTCCGTCAATTTTAAAGCTTAGCTTAGCGGGATGTAAAATTCTGGGGGCTGGAAGTTATTCTATTTAAGTACATTAAAGACAGATGTCCATCGTCTTCTGGCCTGAAATGTTTCATTAGAGAAGTCTGCGGTGACCCTGTTGGGTTTGCCCCTTGCAAATTCTTTAATTTTCTCTTGACTTTAGATAGATTCATCACAATGTGCCTTGGATAAGCTCTATTTGAATTGAGGTGACCAGGGGATTGATATCCCTCTGAAAGGAGTATGTCAGAACATTTGATGATATTAGGGAAATTTTCATTTATAATATTCTCTAGAATGGCTTCCATTCCACTGGGGCATTCTTCTTCCCCTTCTGGGATACCTATAACTCGTATGTTTGAATGTTTCATAGAGTCCCATAATTCTGTCAGTGAATGTTCTGCTTTCTCTCTCTTCTTTTCTGCCTCTTTAACTGAGTTATCTCAAGAGCTTTACCCTCTACCTCTGAGATTCTTTCTTCTGCACGATCTAATCTGTTGTTGATACTTTCTATTGCATCCTTAAGTTCCCTAATTGACTGCTTCAGTTCCTTCAGCTCTGCTATATCCTTTTTATGTTCTTCATATCTTTCATCTCTTATTTGATTGTTTTTGGATCTCCTTTTGGTTATTTTCAACTTTCTCAGCAATTTCCTTCATTGTTTTCATCATCGGTATTTTAAATTTCCCTTCTGTCATTTCTAACATTTCTTAGTAGGAGGAGTCCTCTGCTGTAGCTACCTCACGATCCCTAGAAGGGGGTTACTCTGAACTGACATTTCATGTTACCAGGATTTTTCTACTGATTCTTCTTCATGAGTGCTTTTTTGTATCTGTTTCCTTCCCCTAATTATTCTTTCACTTCTTGCTCTTTAAAGTTTTTTTTTTTAATTATTAAATCATAGCTGTATACATTAACGTGATCATGGGGCAACATACACTGACTTTATATAACATTTGACATATTTTCATCACACTGGTTAACCTTTCCACACTGGAAAAGCCTTCCTGGCATTTTCTTAGTTATTGTGTTAAGACATTTATATTCTACATTTAGTAAGTTTCACATGTATCCTTGTAAGATGCACCGTATGTGTGGTCCCAACAATCACCCACCCTCTGCCCATCCTCCCCCCTCCCCTTCCCTCCCTCTCCCCATTCCCCATATTCTTAGGTTATAACTGGGTTATAGCTTTCATATGAAAGCCATAAATTAGTTTCATGGTAGGGCTGAGTACATTGGATACTTTTTCTTCCATTCTTGAGATACTTTACTAAGAAGAATATGTTCCAACTCCATCCATGTAAACATGAAAGAGGTAAAGTCTCCATCTTTCTTTAAGGCTGCATAATATTCCATGGTGTACATATACCACAATTTATTAATCTATTCATGGATCCATGGACACTTGGGCTTTTTCCATAACTTAGCAATTATGAATTGGGCTGCAATAAACATTCTGGTACAAATATCTTTGTTATAATGTGATTTTTGGTCTTCTGGATATATCCCTAGTAGAGGAATTGTGGGATTGAATGGCAGGTTATATTTAGATCCCTAAGTGTTTTCCAAAGATCTTTCCAAAGGGAATGTATTAATTTGCATTCCCATCAGCAGTGTAGAAGTGTTCCCTTTTCTGCACATCCACACCAACATCTCTGGTCTTGGGATTTTGTGATATGGGCTAATCTTACTGGAGTTTGATGATAACTCAAAGTAGTTTTGATTTGCATTTCTCTGATGATTAAGGATGATGAGCATTTTTTCATATGTTTGTAGGCTGTGCGCCTGTCTTCTTTAGAGAAGTTTCTCTTAAAGTCCCTTGCCCAGCCTGAAATGGAATCACTTGTTCTTTTCTTGTTAATACATTTGAGTTCTCTGTGGATTCTGGTTATTAAACCTTTGTCAGAGACATAACCTGAAAATATCTTCTCTCATTCTCAGGGCTGTCTGCTTGCTCTACTTACTGTGTTCTTGGCTGTGCAGAAGCTTTTTAGTTTGATCAGGTCCCAGTAGTGTATTTTTGAAGCTGCTTCAATTGCCCAGTGGGTCCTCCTCATAAAATACTTGCCCAGACCGTTTTCTTCAAGAGTTTTCCCTACAATTTCTTCTAGTATTTTTATAGCTTCATGTCTTAAGTTTAAATCTTTAATCCAGTGAGAGTCTATTTCAGTTAATGGTGAAAGGTGTGGGTCCAATTTCAGTCTTCTACAGGTCACTAGCCAATACACCCAGCACCGTTTGTTAAATAGGGAGTCTTTCCCCACTGAATGTTTTAATTGGCTTGCCAAAGATCAAATAATGGTAAGTAGCTGGGTTCATCTCTTGGTTCTCTATTCTGTTCCATACATCTATTTGTCTGTTTTTGTGCCAGTACCACTGTTTTGATCATTATTGATTTATAGTATAGTCTGAAGTCTGGTAGCGTGATTCTGCCTGCTTTGTTTTTATTTCTGAGTAATATCTTGGCTATTCAAGGTTTTCCCTGATTCCATATAAAACGAAGTATTATTTTTTCCAAGATCTTTCAAGTATGACAGTGGAGCTTTAAAAGGGATTGCATTAAAATTGTATATTGCTTTGGGTAGTATGAACATTTTTACAATGCCGATTCTTCCCAGCTGTGAGCATGGTATGTTTTCCCATTTGTTAACATTTTCAGCTATTTCTTTTCTTAGAGTTTCATAGTTCTCTTTATAGAGATCTTTCTCGTCATTTGTTAGATAAACTCCACTCGTTAAAGTTGTAATAAGTTCTTTTGGTAGGGGACTAGAAGCATGAGAAAATTGAAGAGTAAGAAGGGAAAAAAGATTTAAGAAAGAAAACAGAGAAAGAAGAGGTGGTGAGTAAAAGGAAATATTGACAAAAAAAATAAAGGAAAGCACTGAAAGAAAGAAACAGGAGTAATATAGTTGTATAGTAGTGTACTATGACACAACCTTGAAGACCCCCAACCTCTGGGGGTGCTGGGTTGGGTGATTCCCTTGAGGTCAACAGCTCTTTGCCAGCCGGATCAAAAACAGTACCCCACCTCCACCTGGTAAAGAGAAAAGCCAAAAATACTGTAAATAAAACCAAAACAAACAAGCAAGAACCCTAATGGGGTAACATTGGAGGAAAAAAAACCAACAACAAATAATAGGGGCAGACACACTGGCAAAAATGAAATTCTAATTGTTAAAGAAGGCAAAAATGGAAGATTGTATTTGAACTAGGATAGTGAAAAAAAGAAAGAATATATTAAAAAAAATTGCAATCAGTGTAACTGGCTTATTGTACCCTCGATGAATCCCCAGCAATAAAAAAATAATAATAATAATAAAATAAATGAAAAAGAAAGAAAAACACCAGGGAAAAATGTTAGAATTAAGAAAACAAACAAATAAAAAAAAGAAAAACCCCAACAACACCCCCCCCAAAAAAAAAACCTCTAAAGAACCAAATACTATATATATTTTACTGAATATTGTCCGGGCAACAGGTGATCTTCTGAGTTATAAGATGTTAATCACAATATTGATACAGCTGTACAAGATGGAGACTGGAGGTCTCTGCTGACCTCTCAGACCCTGCAGGCTTGGGAGCCCAAAAATGTCCTCAGCCCACTTAAAAGACCCTCAAAACTATGAACCTTGGCCAAGCAGAAGCTTTCCAGTTAAAGCACTTATCCCTGGGATCTCTCCCAGTGTGGCTGCCTGCTTATCCAGTGCACCACGTCCAGACTCCCACTATGCCCCTGAGGGCCAAGGCTGTTAATCTGCCACACTTGGAACTCCACACTTCCCCAGTGTCTCAGTGCCCTCCTTTGGGCAGCTCAGTCACTAGGTTTCTCGCCCAAGGTCTCCCGGCTGATCTCCGCGCTGCAACACACAGGGGCAGCTCTCCCACAGCAGCTGTGCAGGCAGTCCAAAGCTGAACGATATTAGCTTCCTTCCGGCTCAGTGTCTCTGACCTGGGCCCCAGACAAGGCCCAAAGTCATCTTCACACACAGCCCAAGATCTCCCAAGGCAGTTTAATTGAGTGCCCAAGTCCAAGAAAACCCAAACAGCCCACAGGTAAGGCTTTTCCTGCGTGCACTCTCGCTGTTGCTATGGGTGCAGCTGCAGTCAGCCTCTGATTGAACAAACGCACCTACCACTTGCCAGATTTTCCACTGCTTCTGTCCTCCTCATTTGGTCCAGAAGTCTCTCACTGGCTTCCTGTGTCACCAAAGGGAAGCCTCTGGGCAAAACTCACCAGCCAGAGATGGCTGGAGTCTTCTCTCGCCACTCTCACTGTGCCCGGCTGCACAGAAGCTGTTACTTGACTGCCATCTTTTTTCCCTCCTCAAGTTCTGTTTTCTTTTAACTAGCAACTGGCATGCTGTCTCAAAAGCCACCAGGTCTGTCAGAGCACAGCAGTGAGGATGCCACAAGAGAAAAAAGAAGAGAGGCAGAAACAGCTGAGCAGGGTCACATGTGAAAACAGTGCACTCCGTGGATTAAGAGGTGTCCCTGTTAGTGCAGACGAGCTGCACTAAACTGTGGTTTGGGAAAGTCTTCTTTTTTGTTCTTGATGGTTCTGGCACTCTGGGAGACTAGGTGGGAGGATTGCTTAAGGTCAGGAGTTCTAGAACAGCTGGCGCAAAATCAAGACCCTGTCTCTACAAAATAAGAAAAATTGGCCAGGAATGGTTGAAGCCAAGATTTGAGAGTAGGCTGGACATCATAGCAAGGTCCCAGCTCTATAAAAAGTGTAAAGAAATTAGTTGGTCACAGTGGTGAGTGCCTGTAGTCCCAGGTACTCAGGAAGCTGAGGCAGGAGGATCACTTGGGCCTAGGAGTTTGGGACGGCAGTGGGCTATGATTTAGTCAGTGCACGCCAGCCTGGTAGTGGAGTTATGCTCTGCCTCTAAAAAAATGAAATAAAAATGAAAACATGAGGAGAATTTTTTGAAGGTTAAAAAAATCGTTTTATATAAATTGTGGTATAAGGAAATAGATTATGACAATACTTTTTATTTTTGATAGGGTTACAGCAAATAACAAAGAGAGAAACAGAAACAAAACCCAGGACCTTGAAGGACCAAATGATTATCTTGGAACAGTGTGGGTTTAAATTTTTTTTCATTTTTTGTTTTTGTTTATTGCCAAACTTCTAAAACATGGATCTTCACCATCATGGAGAAAAAGCCCATTTGAAGGTGTCACTGTGGTCTAGTGAAGGTGATTTTTAAAAAGGACAAATCAGGTTTCCTCAGTTGCTGAAATCAAAATATGAGGTGGTTTTACTTTGTGAGCAAAAAGTATTTGAAACCAACTCCACTCATTGCATAAACAGTAATAAGGAGACCAAACATTTTGTTTTAAAAGTTGCTTTCCAAATTTCAAATCTTCTCATATACCAGCAATTCAACCTGTGGGTCACAACAACCCCTTGTAACAGTGAAAATACATCCTGCATATCAGATCTTTACATTATGATTCATGGCAGTAGCAAAATTACAGTTATGAAGTAGCAATGAAAATAATTTTATGGTTGGGGGGGTCAGCACAACAATGAGGAACTGTATTAAAGGGTTGTGGCATAAGGAGGCATCAGGAAGGTTGAGAACCACTGTCATATACAGACATGATATTCAAGAGCTAATCTAGAAGAAGGGGTGTCTTTTTATGTTAATAAAAATACAACAGCTTCGGGATAATTTGCTCTATTTTGCACATAGTACTTCTATGCCTCTTCAGCAAAAACTCATTTATGGCAGATTTCAACGAGGCTGTGATTGAATTAGAGAGGCAAGGTGATAATACGGTAGGAGGGACCGTCTGTGTAAAAGCCCCTGGCAGGTGGATCTCCACATCTGAGCTACCTTCAGAAGCAGCTGGAGGACAGAGAAGACTCTCATGGAAATGAGGCCAATCATTTCTTTTTTTACATCTCAACTTTGTATGAGAGGTAAATGTAAAAGAGTGAGGTTTCAAGACTGGAGTAATTGATATGGCAAGTGCTGACTGAGGCCAAGTCAGTGCCAGGCACAGTGTGTGCACATAGGGCCACTAGGCCCTCTACTCCAGAGCCGTAGGCAGGACTAGATCCTTCATGTCAATGACCAGGTGCAGAATAGTCTCAGGGGGACTTCACTTCCTTGATATAGAAAACCACTTGAAGCCAAGGATGCTGAAGTTCAAAGTGAGGCTCTGTCCTACCCAGCCCTCCCCATGAAGTCCCCAGAAAACGCAAAGTACAAAAGGCTCTCCATTAAATATAGGAGTTAGCTGATTCCTGGCACCTAACACTCTCCAAGCAACACTAGTTCTCTGCCCTGAGTATAGATTAGAACCACCTGGATGTTTGGAAGGATCTATAATATTTAGGTCCTGCCCTATATCTGTGCTGTCCAAAATGATAGCCACTGTGGCTAGTTAGCACTTGAAATGTGGCTATAGCCAGGTAGGAAAATGGTAATATTTTTAATGCATTGGGTCAAATGAAACATTAAAATTAGTTCGTTGGTTTCTCTTTATGTTTGATAATATGGCTACTAGGAACTAAAATTACACTTGTGGTGGCATCATGTCTCTGTAATGGGAGCACTGCCCTATGGCTTTCCAGGCCTGGTGTTTGTTAGATGACCCTGGCTCTTTTGAAAATGAAGATTCTGATTCCACAGCACTGGGCTGGCCTGAGCATCTGGTTTTCTGACCCAGGTACCCAGGTGGTGCTGCTGTAGCTGCTTCCTGAATACCTGCTGGGTAGCAAGACCTACACCAGCTGCATCTGGGGTTCTCTCTGGCTGCAAGGCCCTGAACGTGTAAAGGCGCCTGGGTGGATTTTAACCCAGAGTCCATCCTGAGAACCAAGCAAAGGCTGGTAAAAGTGCATGTGACTGTTGATCCTGTAGACTGAGGTTGGTTGTAGATTCTGGCCCTGAACACCCTATCGTGTGCCAAGCTCTAAAGTATATAAGTGCCTGATTCAATGTCACAACTGAACTCTACCCCATACTTATGACCCGATTTTCAAAAGGTACACAGTGAATTGCTAGAATGCAACTGTATCGCCATTGTGCTAAATGTAGGGAGACAGGCCCCACCTGCCAGAGTCCTGGATCCAGACTCCGCTGAATGTGCCAAGTCCTCCTGCTCCGTCTTTTCCCAGTGTCTACTATAGGATGCCTCATAGAATCAATGGTGGCTGTGCTGGGTTTGCTTATGATGAGATATACTTTAGCTTATATGATAGTACACAGAATCAGTCACGAGGAAAACAAAATACTATACTTTCTAAGTGAGCACACTTTCATTTGGGGTGATAAAACATGTCCCAAACATTTTTGGTCCTTTGCAACCCTTGTATGGGCCAGGACAGACTCAGAACCTTCCAAGGTGCTAATTGAAAAGGAATCCTGGGGAAGTAATTGGTACTTGGTCCAAAGGGTTTATTTCTGTGGTTACCATTGCATCCATCCACTTGGCCTCATCAGAACAAGCAGCTCTGTGCTGTTATCCCAATAACTAAGAATTACTGGAAATGTTGGCAACCCAAAAAGTCACTGGTTCCCAAGTTCCCCTCAACTCTAAACAGTACTACGTGTAAGTTCTGGATCTCAGTGCTGCCAAAATCCAAAGATATCTCGACTCATGCCCAAGGGACTCTCTTTGTCTATCGGGACTTGTGCAATGGTAGCCCAGCTCATCTTAGAACTCTTCATTTTGTTATCACCCTAGTAAAAGGAAGCTTTGCGTGCAATTGTCTAGCCAGCAGGATGAGATGGAAATGCAAGTAAACAAGTGTTAAATTTCTATATTATTCTGCAATAAATAAAATTTTGTTTTCTTCAAAGTACATATGGAATGTTTATATTTTGATAGGATGTATATCTGAGCCATCATATATATTAAATTGGAAAGCAAACAATGTCCATAGTCCCTGCCCTATGGATCTTACATGTTAAAGAAAAAAAAAAAAACTTTAGATAATGTCATTTGCTATAAACAGAAAGCCTTGCTATAAAGGAGACAAATGTACAAAATCTTTCTGGTAGGATAATGGCCCTAGTCAGGAGTTCAGGAAAGATTCACTAGGAAGATTTCTGATTTAGGAGGAAAGAATTAATGAAGTTTAAGTGAATGAGATGCTGGAGCCTTTGCGAAATGAAGAGTTCATCTTCAGTCTGCCCGTTTGCTGAGCCACTCATTTTTCTTCCACAGCAGATAGGACCTTGGATGTTGACAAAGCTAATGAGGTCCTCATCATTTCTGATGACCTTTGGGGTGACCACTGTGGGTGTATCAAACAGGATCTGAAAGGCTACGCTGAGAAATTCAGCTTCCGAATTTGTGTCCTGGGCTCCCCTAGGTTCACTCTGTCAGCCATTATGAGGATGCGGATCTGGGAGTTTGCAAAGAATCTGCTTCCCAGTGAGGACAGATCCAACTGGCTTTAGAACTTGGATTCTGGACACTGAGTTCGATAAAGGGAGTTCAGCCAGCACTGTGCCTCCACCTGCACTGTGGGTGAATCTCTGGTTACACGGAGTAGGGATTTTGCTGGATATGGGCATCACAAATATGACTTTTTGTCACCTTAGTAATGGACCCACGTCTTCACATTGAGCAACATCTCTCCAAGCATCTTATTTCTCTAGCATAGCCCACAATGGGCCAGTTAAACCAAGAACACCAAAAACTATTATTGGAAATTACTTTTTATTCATGTTTATGAGCTTTTCCACTTAGTAAACATTTTCTTCAAAGTAACCACAGACAATTATGGGGCACTTTATAAATCACAAGCATAAATAAATAAGAAATTAAATTATATTATAAATATTAACTAAAATCATATTCATACTCTTTTGGTCTCAGGCTTATATTTCTTTTACTGTTAATATGTTTAAGCTCCCAGATTAATTTTTATTTTATAATAATAATAACAATAATTTTTTGGAGACAGAGTCTCATTGTATTCACCTTGGGTAGAGTGCTGTGGTGTCATAGCTTATAGCAACTTCAACTCTCGGGCTCAAGTGATCCTCTTGCCTCAGCTTCCAGAGTAGCTTGGACTATAGGCTTCTACCACCATGGCTAGCTAGTTAGTTTTTCTATTTTTAGTAGAGAGGGTTCTTGCTCTTGCTCAGTCAGTTCTCAAACTCACAAGCTCAAACAGTCCACCCACCTCAGCCTCCCAAAGTCCTAGGATTATAGGTGTGAGCCAGTGTGCCTGACCCCAGATCAATTTTTAAATAGTTTTCTATTTCTGTAAGATAAACTTAGTTTGTTTGGGAAGTTAAGAATTAAACTAACATTAGGATATCAGATTATGTAATTTTCTAAGTTACAGGGAAACAGTAACTTTTATTTATAGCAAGAAGGTATGAATGCATAAACAGTAGAGACATGGATCAATCCCAGTATAATAGCCACAATTGAAAAGACAACACCCATAGCCGGGCGTTGTGGCGGGCGCCTGTAGTCCCAGCTACTTGTTAGGCTGAGGCAAGAGAATCGCTTAAGCCCAGGAGTTGGAGGTTGCTGTGAGCTGTGTGAAGCCACGGCACTCTACCAAGGGCCATAAAGTGAGACTTTGTCTCTACAAAAAAAAAAAAAAAAGAAAGAAAAAGAAAAGACAACACCCTGCACGAAATATCTTGGGCTACATACAACTTCGTAAAGGACCCAACGTTGTTGCCCCAAACAGCCTCCTCCAACCATCTGCCGACGCAATAAAACTATTTATCAAAGAACCCCTACAACCCCTAACATCCTCATCCCTACTATATGTAATTGCCCCAACCCTAGCTTTATCCATTGCCCTTATCCATTGCCCTTACCATTCCCATACCCCCTGATCAACATCAACCTGGGCGTACTATTTATCCTAGCCACATCCAGCCTAGCTGTATACTCAATCCTGTGATCGGGATGAGCATCAAACTCAAAATACGCACTAATTGGAGCATGACGAGCAGTAGCACAAACTATCTCATATGAAGTAACTCTGGCCGTCATCCTACTATCCATCCTCCTAATAAGTGGAACATTTACACTATCAACCCTGATCCTAACTCAAGAACACTCATGACTCCTACTTCCATCGTGATAAATGCAGCAGTAGCACATGTGGGTGTGTGGAGGGTGACAGAGGCTGGGCGGGTGTCAGGAGGGTGGTGGGACTTGGTAGGCTGCAAAATGGGCTAAAGCCCAGTGACAGATGGACTCCATTCTTTAATCCTATGTAGCATGTATTTTACTATTTCATCTTTGGAGATTGATTATTTCTTATTGCTTTCATATACCTTTACCTGGAGAGCCAAAGACTTGTTCTCGCTGCTCTTCTCTTCCTTCCTTGGTCCATGAAGGAGGGTGGGGCAGAAGAAGCTGCCTCCATGCTTGTCAAACAGCCACATCCATGTACTCTATTTTTTTTTTATTAAATCATAGTTGTGTACATTATTGCGATCATGGGGCACCATACACTGGTTTTATACACCATTTGACACATTTTCATCACACTGATTAACATAGCCTTCCTGGCATTTTCTTAGTTATTGTGTTAAGACAATTTCATTCCACATTTACTAAATTTCACATATACCCTTGTAAGATGCACCGCAGGTGTAATCCCACCAGTCATCCTCCCTCCACCCACCTCCCCCTCCCTCCCCTCCCTTTCCCCCATTCTTAGGTTATAACTGGGTTATAGCTTTCATGTGAAAGCCATAAATTAGTTTCATAGTAGGGCTGAGTACATTGGATACTTTCTCTTCCATTCTTTTTTTTTTTTTGCTTTTTTGTATATGCAAGTAGTTTTAATATAGTCCACAAGCTCTTTGATTCTTCTTTCTCCGAAAGCTGAAGTCTAAATTCCCTCCCCTTGAATGTGGGCCGCATTTAGGGACTGACCTCTATTCATGTTATGTGGCAGAGGTCTTCTGAGGCTAGGTCATGAAAAGGTTAACTTCTGCCTGGCTCTGTCTCTGTCTCTTAGACCACTCACTCTGGAGGAGGCCCACCATCAAGTCATGAGAACCTTCAATCAAATAGCGTGTGCACAGGCCCGTTGGAAGAACTAAAGCCTCCGAGAACTCACCAGTGTGTGAGTGAGTGAACTACCTAAAGACGGATCCTCCAGCAAAATTCCATTTTCTTCAAGGATTTTCCCTAGGCCATGTAACCTTCTTTCTTCCGAACCGCTACATTTCTTTTCCGTATTATTTTTGCTCTAATCATATATTGCCTCATTTCTTCATCTGTTATAAAATTTCTCATATCTCTGACAGTTTTCATAGGAATCAGTGAGGATTTTCATTCATTTAGTAGCTGTTGGCCTTGTGTCCCCCTCTCTCTACCTCTCAGGTCTCACTGAAGAGCTGGGCAAAGTAGAATCTCACTTTGGGGAGTTTTAATTTAGAAGTACAGTAGGGGGTGCGCCAGCCCCATATACCGAGGGTGGAGGGTTTGAACCCGGCCCCAGCCAAACTGCAAAAAACAGCCGGGCATTGTGGCGTTTGCCTATAGTCCCAGCTACTCGGCAGGCTGAGGCCAGAGAATCGCCTAAGCCCAAGACCTGGAGGTTGCTGTGAGCTGTGATGCCATGGTACTCTACCAAGGGTGACGAAGTGAGACTCTATCTCTAAAACAAAAAATAGAAGTACAGTACGGTAGCGGTAGCATTTGAGGTTAACAAGTATTGTACAAAGTTGAGATAGTGTTTTACGTAAGTCTCACTTTGTGTACCCAATTGGAAATAATGTAATTGTGACAAAATAGGAACCTGGATTTGCCTGGAATACTGGCCCAGAGTCTGGGAGGCCCAGCAGTACAAGATCTCTAGTCTTGGTTTACTGTTAGCTTCCTGTTTATGTCCAACACTCATAACACCCCACGCCATTGCAGAGTTTGAGCTGGCATGTGGCGTTTTGGTCCTTGTGACTTAACAGTGTAACTAAAGAGCTTCGTATTATGCTGGCCCAAGCTGGTGCCTAATAAACCGTAGCAGCCATCATCCCCAGTATTATTGTCATTGTTGACTCTTCACTGGCAAGCATGGGTTCTACTTCTCTATCTCCCTAGACCAGGCGTCCTCAAATTGCGGCCCGCGGGCCACAAGAAGCGGTGTGATTGTATTTGTCCCCGTTTTGTTTTTGTACTTCAAAATAAGGTATGTGCAGTGTGCATAGGAATTTGTTAAGTTTTTTTTTTTTTTTAAACTATAGTCTGGCCCTCCAACCATCTGAGGGACAGTGAATTGGCCTAATAGCTATCCAAGGGTTGAGATTTTTAAAAAGAAAAAACCAACAAAAAAAAATTTTTGAATTTTCCACCAGATTTAAAGGGTAAAGGACACACATTCACGCATGAATTTGGGAGCATGGGAGAAAACAGAGGACTTGATGCAACAGTGCAGGTCGGCTTAGTGATCCAAACATTTCTGGCAACCCCACCCACCCTCTGAGAGGTGGCAGCAGGTGGAAGGTCCCCTCAGGGCAAGAGGTCAAGTATGTTGTAAAGGACTGGTTCTTAATGGACAAGGGGAGAGAGCCCCAGAACAACTGTATTTGATTTAGAAATTGGCTCCCTCTCTCCAGGATGATGTATTTTCAGCTTCCCGGAGACTGGCTAGACTGGGAAATGAGGTGGGGGAGCCCCCGTGCGTCCTCTGCCCACAATGCCGCTTGTGGAGGTGTTGGCCAGCTTGACAGTCTCTGGCTTCAGTCCTGCTTTTCTTTACTCTGGCCCTTGTTTTGCGTGTATAAATATTTAACTATTAACATTTAAGTTTCTTACCAGCTGGCTGGAATTGACAATAGACTGTATACATTTTTTGTGTGTGAATAATAAGTATCTTACAAGCAATGCCGAGATGCCAACATTAGAAAGTACAGTTTGCAGGCGGCCTTAGGCAGGCTGGATCACTCTTCGTCCTCCCCTTCTGGCGCGGTCTCACTTTCCTCACCACCTTCAGCAGCCGAATCCACAGGTGTTGCTGTTGATATGCGCTCCCTGGAATAGGAAGACAATGGCAAGGCTTTTACTCTTAAAAGGAGCAATTAACTGGGTTATAGCTTTCATGTGAAAGGGAAAGGGAGGGGAGGGAGGGGCATTAATGGGATTACACCTGCGGTGCATCTTACAAGGGTATATGTGAATCCTAGTAAATGTGGAATGTAAAGGTCTTAGCCAAATAACTAAGAAAATGCTACAAAAGCTATGTTAACTAATGTGATGAAAATGTGTCAAACGATCTATGAACCAAGTGTATGGTGCCCCACGATCATACTAATGTACACAGCTATGGTTTAATAAAAATAAAAAATAGAAAAAATAGGAGCAATTAAACTTCTCATTATCCCCTCATTTTAGATAAGATTTTTTGTTGAGATGGAGTCTGGCCTGGCTAGAAGTTGTGAGCAGCTCATAGTAACCTCAAACTATGGGGTCCAAATGATTCTTCTGCCTCAGCCTCCCAAATAGCTTGGACTACAGGCACCTGCCACAACACTCGGTTAATTTTTCTATTTTTAGTAGAGCTCAGGATGGCTTTGAACTCTGAGCTCAAGCAATCGTGCTGCCTCAACTTCCCAGAGGGCTAGGATTACAGGCGTGAGCCACCGTGCCCGGCCATTGTAGATGAGATTTTAAATTGTTCCCAGTCATTTACCCTGCATCCCTCTTGTAAATCTCTTCCTCATCAGAAGACTCCTTGTCGTGAAGCTTCTGGGCCATGTTTTTCTTGCGTGTGGCATTGAGAGGTCTGTACATATCCCTAAGCCAAAGTGGACACCTTAACCAGAAAAAGCCCTCCTAGAAAAGAGAAAGGCAGGTATTAATTCTGCATTTCTCCTGTTTTCTCTGGCCACAGCACTGAATCTTCCTCAAATTTACCTGGCTTTCACTCTGCGATGAGCATCTCCTATGCAGAAAGTCAAAAAAGCCCCTTGGGAAAAAACACACACACGAGACAATTAGTGATTCCTGCCATTTCCCAAGTCTCCCACGATGTACACCTCTCGTTTTATTGGGACTAAATCTGTGGTTCGGTCCATAATCACAGTGGGCAACATTATTATGGACCTGGAATCCTGAAAATCATTTCATGGAGAGACTTCCAGAAGCTCTCCATGTCTGTTTAAGAGGGCTCCGTAATGTCACTGGGGGGACCTTTGCGCAAGGCTTGGTGGGAGGTACAGGGAGGATTTTCAGCCCCACTTACCCCATTGGCCAAGTTCCCTTGTACAGTGAACAAAGTGTACAAACACACAGGCCAGAAGTACTTCACTCTCCAGAAGCATTTTACATCAGTCCCTTTCAAACCTAGTACCACAGATAGCCTTTGCTGGTGGGTGAAGGATAAAGTGCTTCTATTCTCCTAGAAGCTTTATCCTATCAGGCGAGTCCCGTCAAGCAAATGCCTGGGTCCAGCTAGAAAAATTATTTTCATACTGCAGGCTATTTCATACTGCAGTAGTTGTAAAATCAGTTTAAAGGACAAAATATCCTTTTTGAATATGAGCAGAATAGACAAAAAATCAGACTGTTTCCACATCTACTCATGTCTACACAGCATGTGCGTATTGAATTGTGATATAAAATGTGACTCACAGCCCAAGTAGAGAATAATCAATGGAGAAGTCCCCAGCTGGAAAGGGACCACCCTCTTTCTGACACTAGCACTGGGACCATGGAGCAACGTAATTTCCTTTTCTCTGTCTCCGTTTTCTTATTATAAAAGGAAGAGGCAAAGTATTATTTAAGGTCTCTTCTAGTTAAAATTCTCTGACATTTGGATAAATAGAGAATGGAGACCCCAAAGCAAGTAGAATGAGAAGGTAGGTTTTCCTGCCACTCTAGAGGAAGGATTCATATATTCTTGAAGGAGCCTTGAAGGAGACTAGCTCCCTTGCCCCTTCCCCAGAGCCTCCAAAAAGGCCTCTGGCCTGGCCCGATGCCCGCCACCGGAAGGAACAGGCACAACTACAACCCCCACCCCTGCCTTCCCTTGAAGGACTGGTGGCAGCAGATTCGTCCTTGCCACTCCTGTCCAACTCGGCTTTGTCTGGGGAGCTAATTTTGCTGGATCCAGGCAAAGCACTAAGGCAGGTAAGTATTCTTCCTGCCTCTGGCAGTTTCCTCACTATAAAACGGAAGGATTGAAAGAGATGAGTTCTAAGTTCTCTAGTTCTAAAATTCTAATTTAAATCGCCAGACCAGTATTTACCTCCTTGGGACTGAGCCTGATTCTACATCTGTCCTTGCTGCTCTTCTATGAGAATAAATCTGTTTTGGAAGAAAACAATCATGATTATCCATCATAATGACCAGTATCTCCAAATCTTTATTCATTCCTTTCAAGTCTTACCTACCCAGTGAGATAACTTCTATTTATCTATCTTTCCTTTCCTTTTTTTTTTTTTTGAGACAAAACAAAAGGTGTCACCTGGGTAGAGTACTGTGGTGTCACAGCTCACAGCATCCTCAAACTCTTCGGCTTAAGTTTTGTGGCAACCTCAAACTCTTGCCTCAGCCTCCCAAGTAGCTGGGACTACAGGTGCCCACCACAATGCTTGGCTATTTTTTGGTTATAGTTGTCATTGTTGCTTGGCGAGCCTGGGCTGGATTCGAACCCCCTCCCAGCCACCACCACCCCCACCCCCCAGCTCTCCTGTATGTGGCTGGTGCCCTAGTCACTTGAGCTACAGGTGCCGAGCCAGCTATCTATAATTTTTTATTAGAGATAGGGTTTCACTCTGTCACCTGGGGTAGAGTATACTGGTATGATCATAGCTCACTGTAGCCTCAAATTCTTGGGCTCAAGTAAGCCTCCTGCCTCAGCATCTCAGATGCTCAAGGCAGCATCTCCTGCCTCAGCTACTAGTTCCTAGTAGCTGGAGCTACAGGTATGCACCACCATGTCTGGCTAAAAGATATATTTTCTGAAGACATAAATCATTTTTCTGAGACAGTCTCACTCCGTTGCCCTGGCTAGAGTACAGTGCCATCACTATAGCTCATTGCAACATCAATTTCCTGGGCTCAACCGATCCTCTTGTCTTAGCCTCTAGAGCAGTGTTTTTCAACCTTTTCACAGCACACTCGAACCTACAGTTAAACTTTGGCAGCACACTTAAATTATGTTGATCAAATAAAAGAGTAAAAAGAGAATATACTTACTGTGCTTTGAGCTTCTTTTGAACATAATTTAATAACGCCCTTTAAAAAGTTTTTCACGGCATACCTAAGATCCTGCCATGACACACGTGTTGAAAATCATTGCTCTAGAATACCTGGAACTTGAGGTGCACACCATGACCCCTGGCTAATTTTTCTTTTAGTAGAGACGAGATCTCGCTTTCACTCAGGCTGGTCTCCAACTCCTGAGCTCAAGCAATTATAATCCTCCCTTATAATCCTTAGGATTATAAGCATGAGCCATTGCACCTGAAGACAGAAATTCTATCCTGTTTAATGGTTCTTTGGCTCTTTCCTTGGTATCTGCAGGCAACTCATTCCAGGATCCACTCCCCTCAGCCTAGCATACCCAAATCCAAGGATGCCAAAGTCCCTGTATTAACAGGTTGATTATCCCTAATCTGAAAACCTGAAATCCAAAATGCTCCAAGATCTGAAACTTTCTGATCACCACCATGACACTCAAAGGAAATGCTCACTGGAGCATTTTGGATTTTAGATGTTCAGATTAGGGATGCTCAGCTGGTTAAGTATAATACAAATATTCCAAAATTTGAAAAAAAATCTGATATCTGAAACACTTCTGATCCTGAGCATCCAGATAAGGGCCACTTAATCCGTATATCAGCCAGGTTCTGCGCCCATCTGATAGACCAGGAGCCACTGGGTCCACACAGCTCTCCTCTGCTTCATTCTGTCCTGATCTTGGGGTTCTTTCTTGGATAGCATCTTTAAGAAAATGGTTTGCCATATTTTTAAGTTCTCAGGGGAGGGAAAATGCTTCACCATATCCTCCAAGAAATGGTGACAAACCTCACAGAGAGACTAGGCCCAGGCAGGCTGGAGTATTCAGAGAAGGCATCAGAAAGAAAGATGAACTTGAATTTGAACAGAGTCACAGGATTTCCATGGGCAGAGTTTAGTAAGAGAATTCTGGATGGGTAAAGGCACAGATGAAAGCAGGGATACGCATGATGTGACTGGGATATGGTGTGGGCTGCTTTGGCTAGAACAGAGGGTTGCCACAATAGAAAAAGTAAATCAAATAAGGTAAATTAGGTTGGATGGTGGGGTAAAATCATGATTGTCAGCTTATTAAACCATTCTTTTAATATGCTAGCACCTACATGTTGGGTAAAGTAATAGGCCATTATGAAATGGCCTATTGAACAAAAGGTAAACACAGGCAAGCGCCAGGAACAGGCCACTGTAAATATGACACACTTTGGAATAGCCAGGTGCAAGGTTTAGCTGAGGTGCTTTAACTGAACCTGTGTAGACAATGCCTTGCACAGTGGAGAAGGAGGATGCTACCTGAATCTAATGAATCTATAAGATGACACCTCTATCTCTTGCTGTGTCCTTTCTCCCCAGGGTGATGACAGCTCCGTGAGGGTGGAGATAATACATCTCTTGTCATTTCAGCAACAAGGAAAGAAATCAGTGGTAGAATGAGAGTGATTGGTGAGTACATAAAATTATTGACAGTTTTGGGTTGGAAAAACTTTCCTATCACTTCAACTTTGGCTTTCTTAAACTTAATTTCTCCAAATAATCTAGTGGTTTGTTATCTTGGTTTCAGTTCTATAGCGATCTCCTGGGAGAGGGGTTACTTTAAAAAAATCCTTGGTATATATTACAGTAAAGAACAATGCATACCTTAGTCGTAGTGACTGAAGAGGAATGTCAAGTAATCGTAGGTGGGATAGTGGCTTTGATTTTCAGTTCATGAGTACTGAATCTATTAGCAAGGATGTTATTCTGGAAACCTGAATGATTGTCCTTACCTCAATAAGACAGAAAATTATAATCAAAATCATCACTATTACAGTCACAGATATCGCCAAGATGAGTTTGTTGTTATAGCCATATCCTGGAACTCCTTTAGTGAGCTAAAAAAGGGAAAGAATAATTAAAAAACCACCAAAGAGATGGAAAGAATGAGATCTAACTATTCAAAACTCCACCCTCCCAAGTAAGTAGCTTATAGGTTCTTAAAGAACAAAGCAAATCTAATGTGTTACATAATCTTACTATTGAGTATTTTGTTCTACATCTTCTTTATCTTGAGTGTTCTGTCTGCTTCATTCTCTAAATGAGCAAAGTGGGAGATCACTGTCATGGCCAAAATTACATGGCCAAGATAAAATATGGAGTTGTCTACCTGGGCCTTGCTGCATGGATGCTTTCATGGTATATTCTAAACCAAGGGTATCCAACCTTTTTTTCCTCTGCCACACATGGGAAGAATAAGAGTTGTCTTAGGCCACAGAGTAAATACACAAATACTAATGAAAGCTGATTAGCAAAAAAAAAAAAAAAAAAAAAGGAGGGGGTGTCTGTGCATACTTTTCATGATATCTGACACCACATATAAGTGAAAAAAAAGTCCTCACAGAATCATCATGCGGCCCACAGGCTGTAGGCTGGACACCCCTGAACTGATGGAAAAGTCCAGGTCTCATGTTCCCGTAGTCATCCTTACCTCACTTGACTCCTGCTCTTTCTGTTCAGCCTGGGCTTCTGTGCTCTCCTTGATGTAGTTCTCACTCTTCCACTGATCCGTATCCCATTCTGCCTTGGATACTTTTACTTCTTGCTGCTCACTCAGAAGCTTCATCAGGAGACCTGTTCTAGAGATGAGCTTGGCACAGGCCAGTTGCACATGGGTCTCAGAGCAGTCCATTTTCAAAGTCCGGATAACGTGAGAAATGAGCCTTCTCACGTCGTTGTTGGGGATGAGGGATCGGAGCTTCTGGTTTAGCTGCATTTCAAATTGATCACCCGGGGACGCGAGCAATGGGTAAGTGAAGCTTTTTTCCATGTTGGGTAAGTCAGTGCCCGTGTTGTGGTATTCCCACAGAGTTTCATTGATTTGTTTAACAGTCGGTATTAAGAACGCAGTCCCAGTGGAATCTATAGTGGAAGGATTCTTATCATTTGTACTTTCAGAGATAGTTTCTTCAGGTATAGCAGCGTTTTCCATAAAACTGTTTTCTTCAATACCATTTCCTAGAGGGGATACAGTAGTGATTTCTGTAACAGATTCTGAAGGAGCAAGTGATTCTGGAAAAGGATTCTCCTGAGGACTCAGCTCTTCTGAAGGTGGAAAAACCCCATGTGACGGGGAATTTATAAGGCTCCTTACTGCAGAGAATGGAGGCCGCTTTACAGGCATCTGTCCATGGAACACTGTTTCTTTTCTAAACTTTTGACTTAGTTTGGCCGCAGGTGTTCTGTGGGCCACATGGGAATGAGGTTTATGAAAGCGGTATTTTCTTCTAGAATGTACAATTGGTTTACCAGCTTCCATACTTTTAACTCTAGCATTTGCATCTTCTAAAACAAAAATGGTGTCGCTCATGTCTTTTGATTGTTTTTTAACCTCAGGTAGGGATTTTGAGGTGGCAGAAGTAGAAGGCATGCCAATATACTGTTTGAAGAAAGAAGAGACCGCAGCCTTGTGCGTCTGCGTGAAGGAAGGCTCGGTGTGGAAGGAGCTTCCCACAAACTTCCGAGGCCTCTGCACCACGTCAAACTGTGTCATTTCACTCGGGATTGGTTTCCCAAGCGTTCTTTCTTCGGCCACTTTCTTCGCTGTCGGCCAGGTACCCTGTTTCCTCTTGATTCTTGCCTCCTGTAAGAGTTTTCTCCGTAGGCGCTTGGGCCCTTTGAGGAATAGCGTCACTTTCTTCAGCCCCCTGTCTCCACTCTCACTCTCTGTCAGGCTATTTTCCTATGATTCAGCAGTTGCCACTTTTTGGGGAAAGATTTGGCGTTTAAGTTTGGGACCTAAAAGGCCAGACTGCATAAGCATGGCAGTTTTTTCTTTCTTTTTAACCTCATCGATTTTTTCTTGAATTTCTGCATCTAACAAATTTTCCAGGAAATAGAGCTTCCTCAGTTTATTTTTGTAAGCTGAATTGCTGGGTCCAGGTTCAAGAGGCTGAGCCTTTGTATTGTTTTTCATATGACTTAGGGGCTTCTCTCCTTCCTGCACATTTGAGAAAAGCAGTTTAATGAATGGTAATAATGTTGATTCTACATCTTCTAGATTTCCCTCTGAGAAATAAGGCAATATGTAATTAAGTGCACTAATGACATCGCTTTCATCATTGAAGTCCATCTGGTCACTCGTGAAGCCTGACAAGCTGACGCCATTTTTATTTGCGGATACCTCTGGCTCAATGGTCAGCTCGGTGCTCGTGTGCTTCTTCCGAGCCTGTAATACCTTCATGAGCGCTACCTCCGCATTTCCTACACTTGCTTCTTCAACTGTCAAAAAAGAAGAGACTGCTTTTGACGATGGAAGGCTGATGGCATAGCTTTTTGCCAATCCACAGCCATATAACTCAGTCAAAGAAATTAGGAGTCAGCAAACAGAAGAGTGCCACTTAGAGAGGAAAAAAAGAAACCCCAGTTTAAACCTATACAATGGAATAATAAAAGGAGAAAAATATCTTTGGGAAAAGTGGCTACCTACTCAGAACATTCCATAATGTGACATACAGTTACTCTACTTGGGGTTATTCCACTGGTCCCTCAAATCCACTTGCCCAGCACTCAGTAAATGCCCAAGATAGGAGTCCCTTGCTCCCTGCTCCTGGCTGAACCAGCCCTTCTGCAGCCCAGACTGTCCTGCCTCAGATGCAGAGGGGGCATGCTTGTAGATGACTCTGATGAAAGACAGTTCCCTAAGGGGACCAAGAGAAGAGATGCTAATGTGGAGGCCCCAATCCTATTGCTAAGACATCCTTATCTGGACATGGCCTTGTCATCTCCCCACCAGTTCCTCTTCTTGGCCCCTGCTCTCCTGTATCCTAGCCCGGATAATAGGAGGTTCTGCACAGAAAAAACACTAGGTAGATTCTGGTTCTTTCCTCAATTTGGGCTGGGATCTGGGATGGAGGTTAAGAGGTTTTTAATTTCCAGATTACATGCTTATGTGGCATGTTCAATGAATCTAAGGAGTAACAACAATTTTAGATAAACATTACTTGACTTCCTAAAATGCAGAAAGGAAAAAGCAACTTTTGTCAGATGCCCACTTTGCTTTCGTTTCATGTCTATAATTCCCAGCTTTACTTGTGGAACCATCCAAAGCTTCTAACTGCATGAAAAACATTGTGTAGCTGGGTTCCTGTCCAGAATTAAAAGTTTCTGTGGTAGTGGTTAAAGGTCAGAGGAGTAGGTAAGCATCATGAGAAATGAGGAACATGGGCTATGGAGAACCCAAATTTGGGGATAGAAGGCCTGAGAATAGGCTACAGCACTTAACGCCTCTGATCTTGTTTTTCCTCATCTGTAAAACAAGATTAAAAATGTTTGTTCTGCCTACATTCAGGGGAGAAGAGACGAATACAATATAATATAATATGTGAAAAATTGTTTTGGAAAGTATGCAACTTTAGTATCACGGGTAGAGATCTGTATTCAAATTGTCTGGACATGAAAGCAGTCACATTTTGATGAAGTTAGTGCTAATAAACGTAATATGAGAAAAACACTTAAAAAAGCACCCGAGTGTTTGTTCTGTGGATATAAATGCTTTAGATTTAGAGCAAGTTCAGAGTTGGAGAGTCTAAGAATGGAAAAGCCCTCTGTTTCTTTAGAAGGGCCAGTTAGCAATTTCTGCTCATGCAACTGGAAACTCTCAGGCTCCAAATATCACTTATACTCTTTGTAAAAATAAACGAACCAAAACCCGATCTATACCTGTCCTATAAGGCAAAGAGCTCTTGAGACGTAATGGATATAAAACCAGTTACAAACTTTGAGGTGCTGTAGAGACAAGTTATTGGTGGGGGGCAAAACACCAAGCAGAGACACAGTACAGAGTATGTGGCCACTAATGTTATACTCTCCCCCTTCCGTTCCTTCCTCTCTGTCCTCTATGGATGTGGAACAGTTACATTATTAAATTATGTAATAATAATTGAGAACCTGACTTTCAGCCAGGGAGTAGTTCAGAAATACAGGGAGTTTAACTCTGAACGAATAAACAAGAATAAAGCAATTTCATCATTAGCTTAAAAATTCTCAAATTAAAAACTTAAAAAACAAAATAAAAATTAAAACAATTTATCATTAAGCAATTTAAACTCACAACAATCTTCTGTGCTGTTTCCTATACATGCATCACAATGTAGCTTCACTGTCTTGCAGACAACATCAATATTATTTTTAAATTGGCAGAGGCAGCAGGCCATATGGCTAGGTAAGATCCTATAAATGGAAACGCAGAGAATTAAATTAATGGTAAAGGGATGACTTCAGTTGGTAGAAGAGGGAGGTTGAAACTACCGCAGGGCTAGGCAAAAAGAGTTCTTGAGGCATATGGTCTGGTCAGTTGTTGGGTAGGAACCAGAAAGCCGAAAGGAAAGGAGACAGAGAGATGGGTGAACATGGCAGTGGTTATGGTATGCCTAGAGTAAACGTGATAGAGATTAGAGGTGCCAGGTATGGTAGCTTTCACCTGTAATTCCAGCTACAGGGGAGGCTAAAGCAGGAGGATTGCTTGGTGCTAGAGTTTGAGACCAGCCTGGGCAACATAGCAACACCCTGCCCCTACAAAAAATTTTTTTTAATTAGCTGGGCATTGTGGTTGCAGCCACTCAGGAGAGTAAGGTGGGAGGATTGCTTGAGGCCAGAACTTTGAGACCAGCCTAGGCAAGCTAGCAAGACCTCATCTCTTAAAATAATAAATTTTTAAAAAAGGAATTAGAATTGGGTGACACTGATTTGTAGTTTCATTCAGAAATTATCTTCTCCCATAGAAGACAGAAGAAGAAAATCTGTCTCACTTTGGGTTGAGAGGACACAGGAGGCAGACTTCTAAGAAGAGTCTGTAGGCCCCAAACTTCTAGAATTCCTTTCTCAATTACTGTTGGGAGCGGTAAATATTAGAAATTACTCTGGGCATAAATGATAGCTTAGTTTAAACCACTTTATAGGGTTGAACAATAATGAAGATTACATTGGCCAAATGTGGACAATTTCAGCCTTCAAAATAATAATGATGATAATCAGGTACAACATAATTACTATAAAGAAGAATCCATGAATTCACAGAAGAAGAATCCATGAATTCACAAAAGGGAAAGAGGGCCAGCTCTTCTTTAATATTAATAGAATAATGCCAGCTATGTAGAAGGAATGATATAATTAGAAAAGTATCATTTTGCAAACACAATAATAATGGATTTGGATAGTGATTATCACTGATGCACAGTTGGTTGGTTTGTTTGTTTTTTAAGACAGAGCCTCAAGCTGTCGCCCTGGGTAGAGTGCCATGGCGTCACAGATCACAGCAACCTCCAACTCCTGGGCTTAAGCGATTCTCTTGCCTCACCGATACACAGTTGGGTAAAAACATGTTTTGAAAGGAGGATTTTCACTGATCTCAAAGCATCACCCCGGAGATTATTTATACTTATTATTGTTTCTTCTTGGACTTTTGTCTAAGATCAAATGTATTTACACATATTAATTAACAATGGAAAAAATAACTTTATAATGGAGAGCTCTAGAAGATATCACTTTGAAATCAAGTGATCAAACTTAGCATTATGGCCATCTGAAGTCATGAGGTAGGAAGAACACATCGTCTATTTATTAATAGTATTCTTCCTCAAAATGTTTTACCTGAATCTAATCATGAGGAAATAGACAAATCCGGATTGTGGGAGAATTTACAAAACAACCCTGTTAGACTCTTCAATGCATGAAAGACCAAGAAAAAGTAGACAAATGTTTTAGACTAAAGGAAACAGAGACATAACGAGCAATGCCTGATCTCTGATCGGATCCTGGATCAAAACAAAACAGATTTAAAGATTATTATTAGATTCTGGCCAAGATGTAATAACAGGGACATTGCACCCCTGGCCAGAAACAACCAAAATACCAGATAAAAGAAACAAAACAACAGTTTTAAAGACACTGGACATCAGGCAATGAAGGACAGTGATCTCTGTAAGATGTGAAATAAATGAAGTGAGCCCCGTGGCTGCGCTAGCTTAATTCTTTGAGAGAGTTTCCAGGTCATGGTGCTAGGAAAGGAAACTGGTGGACTCTTCGATTAAGGAAATGGAGCTGAGAGTCTGGGAAAACCAAGGTGGCTAGAAGTCTCAAAGCAGAGTACTAGAGAGAAAAGAGGCACACAGAACATGAACTCAGGAGACACACAGAGGGAGCTCTTGAGTGTTCAGCAAAGTACTGATTGGTGCACGTGTATGAGGAAACTACTTGAGGCTAGGAAAAGAACCACCCAAAAGTATCAGAAAATAATTAGATGTTGCTCAAGATTAGGAAGACTGCCTGTTAGCATAAGCTAGATAGGACAATCTCATGATCCATGGGGCAACACGTACCAAGATCCAATAGAAAATTACCAAACATGAAAAGAAGCAAGAAAATATGACCCATAGTAAAGAAACAAAGCAATCAATAAGAACCAACTCAGAACCTACATGGATAGAATGAGCAGGCAAGGACATTAAAATCGTTATTTCAAAAACTTAAAACTTCCCAAAATGAAACACAACGAGAAACAAAATAAAACATGAATAGAGCATCAAAGAGCTATGCAACAATATTCTGGGCCATAAAACAAATTTGAATCAATTCAAAAGAATTCAAGTCATTCAATATGTGTTCTCTGATCATAATGAAATTAAATTAGAAACCAACAGAAAGATCTGAAAAATCGCCAAATATTTGGAAACTAAACAACACCTATGGTTTTCTTTCCATTTCTTCCTTTATTTTTCTTTTTGAGACAGGGTCTCACTCACACAGGCTAGTGTGTGGTGGCATCTTTATAGCTTGCCATAACCTCAAATTACAAATTACAAAACCTGTGCTGTAACCTCAAATTACAAATTACAAAACCTGGGCTCAAATACTTTTAACAGCATGAAAGGACAGGCCAGGCACAGTGGCTCACGCCTGTAATCCTAGCACTCTGGGAGGACAAGGTGAGTGGATCGCTTGAGCTCAGGAGTTTAAAACCAGCTTGGGCAAGAGCAAGACCCCGTCTTTACTAAAAGTGGAAAAAGTAGGTGGGTATGGTGGTGGGTACAAAGCTACTTGGGAGGCTGAGGCAAGAGGATCAGCAGATCCTTATATTTCAGTTTTCTGGTTTTGAGCCCAGGAGTTTGAGGTTGCTATGATTTATAACACCATGGCAATCAACCCAGGGTGACAGTGTGAGACTCCTGTCTCAAAAAATAAATAAATACATACATACATACATACACACACACATACATAAAATTTAAAAAGAATGAAAAGGCAAACCACAACCTGAGAAAAGAGAAAAGATAGTTACTAAACACATACCTGAAAGACTTGTATCTAGAGTATAAAAAGTACTCTTAAAACTGAACAAGAAGATAAATATCAATTAAACTACAGGATCGGATTTGAACAGATAATTCAGTACAGAAGATATTTACACATGAATAGATATTCAACAGCATTAACTATTACAGAAATGCAAATTAAAACCACAATGAGATTCCACTATACATCTACTAGTAGATTTTTCAAGAAAACTGAAATAAGGATCCGCTGAATACCTGTAGCAACTGCAACTTTCACATTGCTGGTGGGAATACAAAATAGTACAGCCACTTTAGGAAAGAAGTTAGCAGTTTCTTAAAAAGTTAAATATGTACTTAGGATGTGATACAGTAGTCCCACCCTAGGTACTTACCTGAAAGAAATGAAAACGTACTTCACACAAAGACATGAGTATGAGTGTTCTTAGCAGTTTTCATAATTGCCAAAAAAATGAAAACAACCCAATTGTTCATAAATTGGTGAAAGGATAAGCTGATATAGCCATACGACACTGTCCCTTGCTATCTGTGGGGAACTGGTTCCACGACTCTGCAGATACCAAAATCTGTGAATGCTATAATATTTGCATATAATCTCTAGTATACTTGAAATCATCTCTAGATTACTCTTAGAATATTATGTAATACAGTGTAAAGGTCATGTACATTGTTGCTATACTGTATTTTAACACATATTATTTTTTATAGTTTATTCTCTCCCCCACCCGCCCACCCCACACCAAATATTTACCATCTGTGCTTGGTTGAAGCTGTGAATGAGGAGAGAACTAACTGCACTGACAGATACAACAAGAATAGTAATATAATATCAAAACAATTATGCTAAGTGAAAGAAGATTCACACAAAAGGTTACATACTACATCTGATTTCATTTCTAAGACAGTCGAGAAAAGGCAAAACTATGGGGATGTAAATCAGATTGTGGTTGCCAGGGGCTGATGGTGGGAGGAGGGGACCGACTGCAGAGGAACATGAGAGACTTTTTTTAGGGCACCAGAAACATTCTATTTGGGGAATGTGATGGTGGTTACATAATTATACATTTGTGAAAATTCATTGGTTGGTGCACCTAAAAAGAGTGAATTTTACTGCATAAAAATTATACCTCACAAAATCTGACTTAAGAAAATATAAACCTAAAAAACGTACTAAGTGAAAATAAAGCTAAGAAAAAAATAACTTACAGTTTTTCCAACTCAAGAGTTGTCATGAGGATGTTCTCGACTGTTGTAAGTGGGGCTTGTGTTGTTCCCATGTCTCTGAAGGAGAAAGTCCGAAGAGTCAAGATATTAACCCCAATAGAAAAATTCTGTACTTAAAAACATATTTCAAGGACATGTCAGCACTTCAATTTTTGTTTCTATATAAAACAAGCCAGCTCAAGAGTTTGGCATAGAAGATGATTACAGAGCTTTTACTGAAGAAATGTAATTATCTTCATTTGCAGCATCAAATTAATGACATCGAATAATGGAATGTATACACTTTTTAACATTTATCTTCCCATTTTCTTATTGGATTCACCTCTCAGGATTACTTTTTTTTTTTTTTAGGGGGGAGGTGTTTTTTTTTTTTTTTGCAGTTTTTGGCTGGGCTGGGTTCGAACCCGCCACCTCCGGCATATGGGGCTGGCGCCCACTCCTTTGAGCCACAGGCACAGCCCTTTATTTTTTATTTTTAAAATAGAAGCATCTATTATTTTTTGCTTTCTGGGATAAATGATATTCCTACATGCATCTATATATATTATATTTATATACATTCCTCAATACTACTGTTCTCTTTCCCTGCTGGCTGTCTTGCCCATTCATTACACATCCATTCTTAATCTCTTTTCTTTGCCAATAACCTTTTTTTAATAACCAGTTAAAGTTTAAATTATGACTTTTTAGCCTAAATTCAACATACTTAATCTTTGATGAAAATAAAAAATAACAGCAGAAATAATCTCATGATTCATGAGATGACCGCAATACTTACAGATATTTTAATGCTGGCAATTTATAAAGATATGAATCTTCAACAGTTGTCAGAGGATTACGATTGAGAATTCTGAAAAATGCAATTGAATTAAAAATACCTGCATTTCAATGTACATATAACTCCACAAAGAGTTTATAGTCGTTTTTTAGTATGAAACTTGTAGGTAAAAAAATAAAAATATTTTCTGTTTTTCCCTTAATTCATCCTAAGACTCTGCCAAGCACTTTTCCTTTGGGAACAACCCAGGTTTATTATGCCAGTTACCCTCCATAATCTGAGGTGTTTGTCTTTCATCTTTTGAAAATTTTTTTAAATCCGTGGTTTAATTTATCTGATTAAGAAAAAAATGGACCAAATCCTTGGCTTTAGAGCTAAAGAAAAAGGGATAAATCTGAGAGAAGGGAATTCTTGTCACACACTTGCACTCACATCACAGCCTTTGTTACTGTGCTTGTAATCACCTGGGCACTCGTCAGTCTCCTGGACTGTCAGCCCCTCGAGAGTGGGGACCACAACTTAGTGACATTGTCATACCTGTGCCTGGCATGGTGCCTGAAAATTACTAGATATTTAATCAATGTTTGTTGTAAAAATCATTTTATTTAAATATCAGTAAAACGAATAAATTAATTTTGATGCAAATTTGTATTCCAAAATGCTGGAACAGATTTTTTTTTCCATTCTTAAAAGCAAACAAACAAAACAAAAGAGAGAAATAGCGAGAGAGAAAAGAAAATCTGCCTTTAGGTTAACTCTACTCAACAATTATTAGTGTACTTCTGCAGAACATTATAAAAATAACAATTATATAGCTAATATCTATTGGGCTGAAGGTCGTTTGTGATCAGCATTTTACATTTAGTCCTCAGAATAAGCTTACGTGGTAAATATTATCTTTTATAAATGAGGAAACCGAGGCACAGAGAGTTTATATAACTTGTCCTAGACCACTAAGCTAGTTAGGAGCAAAGCTGAAATTTAAAGTTAGTTCTGATTGCAAAGCCTGTGTTTATCTTCTCTGAAGAAAAAAGGTTTAAAATAGCTGTTACTTTAACCTTAATTCTGTGGCAACTAAATATAAAATACCTTTCTAAACTTCATCTATTCATCCGGGAGAACCTCTTGAGAATGACATTTCTCTTTCTACTCCTTTTCCCAATCACTTCTCGTGATTAAATATTTAATTAGCCCATGGCCATGGAGACTTCAGAGATTTAAAACCATATTGTAGGCTGGGCATGGTTGCTCACACCTGTAATCCTAGCACTATGGGAGGCCAAGGTGTGTGGATTGCTTGAGCTCCCAGGTTCACAGGTTCAAGACCAGCTTCAGCCAGAGCAAGACCCTGCCTCTAAAAAAAAAAAAAGAGCTTGGCGTTGTGGTGGGCACCTGTAGTCCCAGCTACTCGGGAGGCAAGTACTCTTGTCTGAGACAAGAGAATCGCTTGAGCCCGAGAGGTTGCTGTGAGCAATGACGCCAGAGAACTCTACTGAGGGTAACAAAGTGAAACTCTGTCTCAAAAAAAAAAAAAGGGGAAGAAAACCATGTTGTAGGTGACAGCAGTGAAAATGGTGGAGTAAAAACATCTGAAAATTCATCCCTTCATGAAAACAACAACAACAACAACAAAAATATGGCCAAAATGTCCAGAATCAATGTTTTCAGAACTCTAGAAATTTAATCAAAGTCACAATGCAGCAACCCAAGGAGTGTTTATTCAGGAAAAATGGCTAAATTTCAGTAAAAACAATGAGATTTGTGTTGTTTTAGCTTACCCTAGACCATCTTTTGCTCCCAGCTCAGTAGTAGCCTTAAAAATAGCACACATCTGGGTGGCACCTGTGGCTCAGTGGGCAGGGCACCAGCCCCAGATACCGAGGGTGACGGGTTCAAACCCAGCCCCAGCCAAATTGCAACAAAAAAACAAATGGGCATTGTGGTGGGCGCCTGTAGTCCCAGCTACTTGGGAGGCTGAGGCATGAGAATCGCCTAAGCCCAGGAGTTGGAGGTTGCTGTGAGCTGTGTGACACCACAGCACTCTACCAAGGGCAATAAAGTGAGACTCAACAACAACAACAAAAAGTAGCCCACATCTCTAGTACCAAAAGGAGGGAGTAAAATGGAGCCAAAGCTCTTTCAAAGCCACAATTCCAATGAACTGTCATTATTTGACCTGTTTGTTACATGGAAGACCTTCCTGGAAAGGCTTGCTTCTATTTGACCTAAAAGGGTGTTTGTGGAAGACAATTATAAGAAGTGTCTTAACATGGCAGCTACATGAGGCGATGGGTAAAAGTTGGCACCTTTTACCAATAGATGGCTTGGCACCTGCAGCTCAAGCGGCTAAGGCACCAGCCACATACACCAGAGCTGGCGGGTTCAAATCCAGCCCGGGCCTGCTAAACGAGAATGACAACTACAACCAAAAAATAGCTGGGCGTTGTGGCGGGCGCCTGTAGTCCCAGCTACTTGGGAGGCTGAGGCAAGAGAATCGCTTGGGCCCAGCAGTTGGAGGTTGCTGTGAGCTGTGATGCCACAGCACTCTACCCAGGGTGACATCTTGAGGCTCTGCCTCAAAAACAAACAAACTAACTAACAAAACTTAATAGAAAAGGCCTAGGAATGAGATATCCATAGGAACTCTGAAATACTCCAACATTTCCTTGTTAAACTGGAAGAAAATGAGTCATATTCCTTGAAATCTGGAAGGTCATATACATATTTAGGACTGTGAGCATGGTCAGGAAACATCAGAGAAGTCCCTAACCTCTCATCCATGTCTGATTCTGAGGTTCTGCACAAAGCAGGAAATGAAAGCTAAGGCAGAGCTATAAAACCATCTTGCTGAATGCTGAAGGTACGCCCTAACACGCACACAAGCCCCTTGGGAAAATCTCGGAGACTTACTGGTTCTAGACTTTTAAGGAAATCTCTGTTCATTCATCAGCAGACTAACCTAACCTAGTAGAGATTTCAGTGGCCACACATGACAACAAATACAAGCCTTTACCAAATTAGTTCCAAAAAGTTATGAAATAAATTAACAACTACTATAATAAGCAGCAGTACACACCAAACCCTGGGGGCAGGGACCTGATTTCTAGAATTGTTACATTATACGTAGTATTATTTAAAATATCCAATTTTCAACACAATTTATAAGGGACACAAAGAAACCATGCACAGGGGTGGGTGTGGGGGTTGGCAATCAGTAGATACTGTTCCTGAGGAAGTCAAGATATTGGGCTTACTAGACAAGAATTTAATTCAACTATTTGAAATATGTTCAAAGACATAGGGAAAACGTTTAGTTCTATAGATTAAAGTAGATCAAGATCAAGGATAGGTACACAGAAGCCTAAACAAATACTAAATGAGAAACTTTGCCTTTTTGGGCCATGTGGTCCAAACATCCATCCTGAGCATAATTGTCCTCAGGATGGGGTTTATACAAAAAGAGATGTAACAGGAAATTTATTAGCCACCTTAGGACAAATCACTAAAGAGACTAAAATAAGGTGACACAACAAAAGTCTCTAAATTCCTTAGCTTAAGTGATTAAGTTTCTAAATTCCTTGGCCTTTTTGTTACAAGCCTGCAACTAAACCTCAAAATATAGTAGCACAACACAGATCAATTAATTTTGTAGCCTTGCCTTTATCATTTTGATTTTTACCTTCATGTTGTCTAGAAGGATTAAAAGCCTCCATGAGTACCTGTCCACCTCCAGTCCCATCTGGCCTAAAACACTTCATGGATGTAAGTCCTTTTGGCTCTTCAGTTCTCTTGGCCATGAGGGTCCCACCAAGGGCCTAGATGGAACCAGGGCAGGGGCCATACCATCCCAGCTGTTGGAGCCTAACATAGCCACACACAAACCCTTCACCCTCCTCCTCCTCCTTTCCTCCTAAGACAAAGACACAAAGGGTCTAGTTACCCACACCCCCTCAGAAATTCACACCAAAGGACCCTAACATTCTTGGCAAGCTGTAGAATTTGCTTACCAGCTACCCTACACCCCTGTATTTGAAAGAGTTCTCTAAATGCCCCTGAGCATAGACTTTTGCCCTGCCCAGGTGAGTCACCCTTCCCTTCTAACAAACCTGGCCCAAACATCCAGTCTTGCTCTCAGAGTCTGGCCATCAATGGTGCCTCTGGTGGATCTTGGCCAAAAGGGAAGAATTGTGAACCAAAATAAAATCTTAAGCCGGGGGGTGGGGTTGGGGGCACAGATCTTGGCCAAATGGAGAAATTGTGAACCAAAATAAAATACTTAAACCAGGCGTGGTGGCTTAAGATTTTTTTTTTCAAGTTTCAAATATTTTGTTTTCCTATTCATACAGTATGAACTTTTCTAAAGATCCCACAACATGATGTACCATGCAGAAGAAAAACTAAACATTCAACATAAACCACCCCTCCCCTACCCAACCCACACACAAACTAAAAAAAGAAAGAAAGAAAAGGAAACAAACCCATTCCCCAGTAAGGAAATAATGTCTGCACTATTTTTCTGTAACGCCAGCCAAGATATGCACAAGCAAGAGAAATAGAAAGCATTTGCTAAAATATTTGTAACAAATACTAACGTACAAAAAATTCACAAAAGACTAGGTTCCCCCTTGAAGCAGAGCACATGGCAGTTGACACTGGAACAGATTAAACCACTGGCTGGGATTATAAAGCAGAGGAAGATGTTACATGAAGTGGAGATTTTCAGTTTGAATATTAACATTTCCAAAGTTTGGCAACATTGTCTTTTAAAATTATGCAAATTATGTATACAAGAGGTACATTTTAAATTGATCTACATGCAAAATTCCATGTCATGCAGGGACACCAAGCACCGGGATTTTTCTCTCACAGGCAGAGCCCATGATGTGCAGCACTCAGTTGAAGGAACAGCCAAGGCAGGAGGTGCACTCAGCTTAAGATTCAGTCACCTCTGGGCGGCGCCTGTGCCTCAGCTGGTAGGGCGCCCGCCCCATATGGCGAGGGTGGAGGGTTCAAACCTGGCCCCAGCCAAACTGGGCCAAAATGCAATAGCAAAAAAAATAGCCAGGCATTGTGTTGGGTGCCTATAGTCCCAGCTACTTGGGAGGCTGAGGCAAAAGAATCGCTTAAGCCCAGGAGTTGGAGGTTGCTGTGAGCTTTTTGACGCCACGGCACTCTACCAGGGTGATAAAGTGAGACTCTATCTCTACCAAAAAAAAAAAAAAAAGATTCAGTCAACTCGTTCAACCTGCCCTTTTCCACTCATGATTATAAAACCAATTTTTATAGAATAACTATATCAGGAAATACTGTCATACAAAGCTAACCAAAATGTTTTTCTTTCAGCCAATAGTACCTTTGCAGAAAAGGGAAGGGATAACATCAAGTGGTAGAACAGGATATACTACTTTTATATCACACACATCTATTAAGTTATTACCCATTACCAATTATATGGGCAAATCAAGGAAAACCATTATGCATTCTCTATGCCTTACAGTAAAGAGAGGTACAAATTTGAATAGAATTTTGCTCTTCTGTGACATATAATTAGCAAGATTTCTCCCATTTTAATCACAAATATATATGGGTGTTTAGTACATATATGCACATTAAATGTTCCCAGTTTTTATTTGCTGCAAGTCTTTTGAAACATAAGGGAAATTCATGGTTCAAACACAAGTTTAATGACAAATTATCCATTTACTGAAACAGATGGATATCCAAAGCAGTTACACGATTATTTCAGGTATTCTTCAGTAAGTAATGCATATAATAAATCATGACTGCCTAAGCTAGCTTCTGGCCTTTATGTATAAAATCACAACTGGTAACTTACACTTACTCAGGGACATTCAATAAATGCAATGGCTCCTAGTTGTAAAGTAACAGAATGAAGCAGCCATAAGCACTGTGCAGTTATCACGTGCACAGAAGAACTAGCTCTTGGCAGTAGCGCTGAACTATACTTTCTCCTCAAGGAGAGGCATATTAAAAGCTGCTCAGCAGTGAGACGTAGTCCCTGGAAACATATTCTTAAGTATAAATAAAGTTACAGACTCCTTTGTTACAAAAATGTAATTAAGGTAAATAATAAGACATTAACAAATGCTTTGTCAATCTCTCAAAGGAGAAAGCACAGGAAAAGGAAAACAGCTGGCCTAACACCGGGCTCAAATTGTACAATCTCCTATCTATATATAAAACTGTGTGAAATAAAAACATAAACAAACAAACAAAAATAAACTGTGTGAAATAAAAGTAAGGATGTTTTATGTTCTGCTTGACACTTTTACTCTATTTTGTTTCTGAATCAAAGTATATTAAAGCCAACCTACTACATACATAGAAAGCTACATATATCACATATAAATATTTACATATGTATATATACTTTCTTGTTATAAAACATGAAGAAAAATAAATTAAAAACCCAACCCTTTCCCTTTCTCCACCACACTGATATGCTCTTTTCATGTTGCTGTTCTTCAGACTTTAAAGTGCTACACTGAGTTATTCAGAGAGTAAGAGTTCAATAACACTTGGTTGGCTTCATGAGGCTCATGTTGGAAAACGTGGCTTCAGAGAGAAAAATGCTTCCATTTGAATACACAGAAAGCATTGCTGGGCATCTTGAGCAGATCTTCAGAGATGGATAAGAAAGCAGAAGTGTTGGGTGGTACTCTTTAAAAAGAGCCACACATCTACCACCATCTTTTTGTGGATGTCTAGGCCACCTACAACAGCACAGAATTCTTCAAAGGATATTCTTCCATCTCCATCCTTATCTGCATTTATTATGGTTTTGTCTACGATTTGCTGTAACTGTGTATCTTTCAGATTGTTCCCCACCATCATCTTCAACACCTGGAAGAGTTCCCCATTGGAAATCTAGCCATCCTTATCCATGTCATAGATAGGAAAAGCAAACCTTAACTTCTGCTCCTTATCTCCTTTGACACTGAACTGAGAGACTCCCTCGATAAATTCTTTGAAATCTACTTCTCCATTCCCATCTGTGTCGAATCTATCTATTACTCGCTGTACTAAAGAATTCTGTTGTAACTCAGGCAGAGACATGAACTCTTCCACACTCAAAGAACCAAAACTGTCCAAATCAAGCTTCTTAAATCTTTTTCCTAACGTTTTAATTTCATCTGCACCAAAGTTTGAGCACATTTCCAAAGGATGACTTGCCTCATTTCCCATTTTGCTCGGCGGGTCGGAGGCTCGCTGGAGTGGAGAAGTGTCGGCGCTGAGACGGGCTCCAGGCCAAGGAGGCCCAGCTGCGGCCCGTGTCGCCTGCGGGGAGGGGGTGGCGTTTGGTGGAGGGGAGGAGGCGTTGCAGGGCCCACGCCGCCTGGTGACTGGGCACGCGAGGGACCGGGCAGGGCGGGGTGGAAGAAATTAAGGTCGAGATTCACAGACCGAGAACGCGGGAGGAAGAGACGGCGACAGGGAGGAGAGGCAGACAGGCAGAAAAGAGGGGGAGAGGGCTGGGTGGCCGGGGCTGCAGCCGCACGCTCACGCTGAAGGCTCTTGCTGACCCGCAACCTCAGGTGCGACAAAGGCGGAGGGCGGGAGAGGGAGGGGAGGGCCGAGCGCAGCAGCGCGCGGGGCGGAGGTGGGGGGCGCGCGCGGGCCGGCGGCGGGGGCGGGGCTTCCGGGAGCTCCGTTCATCCGGAACCCGCGTGCCCGGCTCGGCTGCGGCAGGTGAGGCCTTCTAAGGAGCTGTGGTTTGTAAGGTTTTATTTTAGTTCACAACTCCCCTTTTGGCCAAGATCCGCCAGAGGCAGCATCGATGGTCAAACTCTTACTTTGTTCTATTCGTTGCCAGTGAAAGGAGTAAGCGGAGATGAGATGACACCACAGCACTCTACCAAGGGGCGACAAAGTAAGATTCTGTCTCAAAAAAAAAAATAATAATAACTAAAAATAAAATCTTAAGGCTCCCCCCTCCAGCTGACTAATTGGACCCCCCTCTTGGCCAAAGGGCTGAGTTGCTAGCCCTAAGAGCAGAAGTCAGAAATGCCTCATCAAGCCCCCTCACTTCTGGGAGACTCATTAACAGGCCTGAGGCTATAGAGGACAAAACTGTAGGTCCTCTGCTTGCTTAACAGTTCACTGGAGTCTAGGTATCTGTCAGATGTGTTGTCTCTAATTAACAGATGTCCTTAACTTAAAGGAGCCCAAGCCTTTAGCCCCGGGGTCCTCAAACTGCGGCCCACGGGCCACATGAGGCCATGTGATTGTATTTGTTCCTGTTTTGTATTTTTACTTCAAATTAAAATTTGTGCAGTGTGCATAGGAATTTGTTCATAGTTTTTCTTTTTTTTTTGAACTATAGTCTGGCCCTCCAACGGTCTGAGGGACAGTGAATTGGCCTCCTGTTTAAAAAGTTTGAGGACGCCTGCTTTAGACAAAGCTTCATTTCTTTAACCAATTACAAATCAAAGAGTTTTAAAACCCACCTATAACCTGTAAACCTCCATTTTCAGATGTCCCACCTTTTTAGGCCAAACCAACTTACACCCTGCCTTGTATTGATTTATGACTTTACATGCAATTCCTGTCTCCCTGAATTGAATAGAAGCAAACTAATCCAGTCACAATGAGTCCACTTGCTCAAGGTTTCTTGGGCATGGGTCCAGGCCATGGTCCTCAAATTCAGTTCTTAGAATAGACCTCTTCAAATTATTTTACAGAGTTTGCCTTCTCTTCTGTTGACAATGTTCAGTGAAGGTGCTGAGTTCAAGACATTCGTACTGATGCAACTCAATCTCCTGGTGGAGGGATCTAATGAATCTGGTTCTTTGGTGTGAGGGCAAAAGAAAAACAGACCCTTGTGTTCTTCCTCTATGCAAGGCATCAGTAAATTAACAAGGGAAGAGAAGAGGTCCCTATAAGACCAGCCTCTGTAGAAACTGTTAATCAGTTCCACACACACCCTAAACCCCTCCCTCTAACCCAAAACGAATGGCGTGAAATTAGACTTCCAAACCTCAAGACAGGTGGACAGTCTTTCCCAAAGTCAAGTTTAGAAGAGGATCTTCACCTTGAGTCTAAAATTTCCTTCAGGCCATAGATCATATATACCTACCATGATCTGCTTGTGTCACAGAGAAATTATTGAATTTTGAGCTGAAAGAAAATAAAACCTACATAGCTTTTTTTTTTTTTTTTGAGACAAAGTCTTGCTTTGTTGCCCTTTGTAGAGTGCCATAGCAAGACAGCTCATAGCAACCTCAAATACTTGGTCTCAAGTGATCCTCTTTCCTCAGCCTCCCAAGTAGCTGGGACTACAGGTGTCCACCACAACACCTTGCTATTTTTTTCTTTTTTGGAGAGAGGGTCTCATTCTTGCTCAAGCTAGCTAGTCTCGGACTCCTGAGCTCAAGAAATCCACCTGCCTCAGCCTCCTAGAGTGCGAGGACTACAGTTGTGAGCTACTGTGCCTGGCCCCTCTACATTACTTGTTGAAGGGTTGTCAGGAAAGCAAGTATATGGAATTAGGCTAAAGTAATGTATTTTCTTTCTGAACATTTTTTGCACTATAGCTTAACATGAACACCATTTTCCCCCACAGTGCAAAGATGCCCACAGATCATTCTTCATAGGTATGTATTTTTAAGAAAAAATAAGGTTTGGTGTGACAGGGAGAGAAGTGCCCTATGGCAGATTTTCTGGAATTCTTTCTGCTTTACCATTTATTTATTATTATTATTAGTTTTTTTTTGGCCGGGGGCTGGGTTTGAACCCGCCACCTCCAGCATATGGGGCCGGCGCCCTACTCCTTTGAGCCACAGGCGCCAGCCTGGTTTTCCATTTAAAAGAAACTGACTCTGGGTGGCACCAGTGGCTCAGTGCGTAAGGCACGGGCCCCATACACCAAGGGTGGCGGGTTCAAACCCAGCCCAGGCCAAACCGCAACAAAAATAAAGAGCCAGGCGTTGTGGCGTGGGCCTGTCGTCTCAGGTACTTGGGAGGCTGAGGCAAGACAATCACCTAAACTCAGGAGTTGGAGGTTGCTGTGAGCAGTGTGACGCCACAGCACTCTACCGAGGGCAATAAAGTAAGATTCTGTCTCTACCAAAAAATAAATAAATAAATAAATAGAAAAGTTAAAGAAACTGACGCCGAGAAAACATCCTTCCCCTTTTGCACCCTGGAGGACTTTGTGTTACGCTTCCTTCTTTGTGGCTGTATGCTGTATACATTTCAGCGGTTAGAAACCGTACATGAGTAGGAATCAAAGTTATATTCAAACGTAGGATTTCAAGGACAATTCACATATCAAAGCAGCATTGCTAGGGCTCCCAAGACAATGCTAATTTGAGCATTACTTGCTTGACATCTTTTATCACCCATACCAAAGATCATTTCTAGGGAAAGCAGAGCATGTCATATGAAAGTTACACAAGTCTCCTGGCCCCTTTGTCCCTTAGTTTCCTCACCTGAAAAAAATGGATGGATCCTTTCTCTGAAATATAAATATAACTTTAAAAAAAATTAAAACAGAAAAATTGGATAGATCTTAAGATATGCTATTCAGAGTTCATAATGAGCTTATACCTAGTTAACTGATAACTGAATGATTCTTTTACACAAAGCTTTTTATGTGTTCATCTATTTAACTTACACCTTGTGTAAAAATTGCATTCCATGCCACGCCTGAAACGTTCTGAAGCTCAGTTCAGTGATTAAATTGCAACCAAGATTTCTACAAAAAACAACAAGAAAAAGGAAAGACATAAGCCGATAAAGAAGAAGAAAAGATATTCTTTCAGAGCATTTATCATTTGGCAGTGATTCTAACTTCTATATGACAAAACATAACCTCAGTACTTTCTCCGTACATGATGGAAATTTTGCTGTAGAAGATATTGGCTCATGATTTATACTTTCATATTTACTATACATGCAATGTGTAGATACAAACCAGTGAATGCTCAGCCAATACTTGTGTTAAGAGATCTTTATTTCTCTACGACAGAGTTTTGCAACTTCAGTGCTATTGATATATTAGCTGTATAATTCTTTGGGGGATTTGTCCTGTACATTGTAGGTCAACAACATTCCTGGCTTCTGCCCACCAGGTGTCAGTAACATACCCACAGTTGTGACAACTGAAAATGTCTCCAGGCATTGCCAAATGTCGTCTGGGTACAAAATCCCACTAGTTGAGACCATTGTTCTATTATGATCCCCTCTGATCTGTGTAATAATTCTCACACTAATCTTTGCTAGAGATTAAATGAATTTGCTATATAATTTTAGTAACTTTCTACTAGTAAAATTTTAATCATATTTCAAAATGAATAGCAGAGGGTTTATAAGCTTAATAAAAGTTCCAAATGTAATGAAGTTCTATTTGTAACTTACACATACTGCAGAAATGGTAGTGATTCAAAGGTACGTCTTTCAATAAATTGGATTTTATTGCAGGATAAATCTCTAGAAAAAGTGAAAGGAAGACATTGCCTTGATTCGATACCATTAGTAGGAACAACTAGTAGAGTTTAGAAAGATAATAATGAATATGTAGCTTTTGTCTACATTCTAAACTTTTGGACTTGTATTTGAACTTTCCATAGCCTCCTAATGCTCCCTGTATTTCATGATTTTCACCAATAAAATATGCAACTGTATATCTTAAAAGATTTTGGATGTAATCTTTCCCTGGGCAGCAGGAGACTTGATTAAACAACCTTTTGTAGCCTCATCAAATTCTAGATTAGAAGCTTCAAGTTTTTATTTTTCTTTCTTTTTTTTTTTTTTAATTTGGCCGGGGCTGGGTTTGAACCCGCAACCTCCGGCATATGGGACCGGCGCCCTACCCGCTGAGCCACAGGCGTCACCCAAGTTTTTATTTTTCTATATAATTTCTAATATGAAAAGGAATAACCTCACATTTTACACCTTTCTGGTTTAATTCTGTTTTTCTAAGCTAGTTCAATACCAAAAGAGATAAAAGCTATCCCTTCACATCCTTTGAAAGGAAGTTACCCTTCTAATTAATACATAACTTTGAACTAATTCAGAATTATACCATATTAATAGAAATTCATTTTGGTTTTATATTGCCTTAATATTCCATGAAAGCAGTTTTTTCGGTGGTACAGTGATGGGACGTACCAAAGGCAACACGGAACTGGATTTTTATTTGAAAACACCCCTTAACTATAGTTGACTATTTCTCTTGACTCCAGTTTATCCCTCGCTCTTCACCTGGCTGTTGTCACTCTGTTCTGACTGGTATCTCTTCCTTCTAAACCAATAGTTTTCAACCTGTGGGTCGCGACCCACAGGAACTGTGTATTAAAGGGCCGCGGCATGAGGAAGGTTGAGAACCATTGTTCTATACTATCCTGCACACAGTTGACCAGATGAACTCTCCAGAAGTGATTCTCAAAGACCAGCATATAGGAATTTATGAAAGATGCAAATCCTTGGCCTTACTCTAAACTGACTGAATCAGTAGCTGTGGAGTTGTAGTCCATAACCAAGGCCTAACAAGACCTCCAAGTGCTTGTGGTGCAGACTTAAGATGGGCGTAAAGCATGGTGGTATAGCATGGTTTCCTGCGATGGCTTTTGCTTGGCATTCAAAGCCCTAGAAAGTCTGGCTCCAGTCTCCTACTCTCTCTCCTTGCACTCTACAGGTACTCAAAGCATTCCTCAAATACTTTGCTGTATTTTGCCTTTCTCCCATTTCCGAAGTTTAGACTATTTCCCCCCAAATCTGTCCCAGGAAATCTGTCTAAGGATATCTGATGGCCTTCTGATAGATCCTGTTCTAGCAGCATTGCTCTAGGAACATCTTCTCTGATCCAAACTCAAGTCTTTTCTCCTCCTTCTGTGCTCCAGAAGCAGTTTGTCCCTCTTAGTGCCCATAGCTATGTCTTCTTTTCAATGTAGTTATTTTTGCTCCCATTTCTTTTAAGTATAAACTCCTTGAAAGCAGGGATTAGGTCTTGCTCATCTGCAAGCCCACTGTGTTTAAAATTGACACATGAGAATACAGTAGAACCTCTCTAAGCTGATCACTTACTGGACTATAACAAACCAGGCAACATACAGTGGTGGTCGGCATAAGGAACTTCCACTGAGCACATGTGGCGCATGTCTGGTCTGTGAAAATGAGGTAAAATTATGGAGGTGGTCAACCATGGAGGTTCTACTGTATTTATAAAATGAGTGAAAAGCTGAGAACGAGGAGAAGAAGAAAAAAAACTATTTTAAAAGAAATGCAATTTTATTATTTTGTATCCTTCTTCTGAGCCTTTGCAACCAGCCCTTTGTCATCCTCTTAGTGCTTGTGGCGTTATGGTTGATGCTTACATGTTTGTTTCCCCTGTGAAATGTTAAGTTCTTAGAAGGGTAGGAATCCTGTCTTACTCATCTCTCTGACTCTAATATTAGGCAAAGTGGTTGGCATATTCTCTTTGTTTTTTTAATTGGTTGGCATTTTTTAAATGAATGAGAATATATCCTAACATGAAAGATTAGCTTACAAAATATGCATATTTCATTGTGGAAGTAAGGAAGGGCCTACTCCATTGAGCAATTACGTCATTTACTTTTTTCCGAAATGTGGCAGAGGTGCCTAAGAAGACCAGTACCAAAGTGGTCATGCCTTTAAGGCCTAGAAGGTTAGATCATTCAAAGGACTATTTTTAGTGTCATGTACCTACTTCCCTTAAGTCTTCTACATTTGAAAGAAGAATCTATTTACTAAAGAGCAACATTAGTGAGCTTAATAAAGATTAATGATGTACACACTAATTTTTTTTTTCTTTTTTGTAGAGACAGAGTCTCACTGTACAGCCCTCGGGTGGAGTGCCGTGGCGTTACACGGCTCAAAGCAACCTCTAACTCTTGGGCTTACGCGATTCTCTTGCCTCAGCCTCCCGAGCAGCTGGGACTACAGGCGCCCGCCACAGCGCCCGGCTATTTTTTCTTTTTGTTGCAGTTTGGCCGGGGCCAGGTTTGAACCCTCCACCCTTGGCATATGGGGCCGGCGCCCTACTCACTGAGCCACAGGCGCCGCCCGATGTACACACTTCTTGACCACAGTTCTTTGCCGTGGGCAAAGGATAAAACTCAGACTTTCATGGCAAGGGATATAGTATCTTCTTAGAAATACATACTATGCAAGTATTTATTGGCGGGTTCAAACCTGGCCCCGGCCAAACTGCAACAAAAAGAAAAAATAGCCGGGTGTTGTGGAGGGCACCTGTAGTCCCAGCTGCTCGGGAGGCTCAGGCAAGAGAAACGCGTAATCCCAAGAGTTAGAGGTTGCTTTGAGCCGTGTGACGCCACGGCACTCCACCTGAGGGCGGTACAGTGAGACTCTGTCTCTACAAACAAACAAAAAAAAAAATTAGTGTGTACATCATTAATCTTTAGAAATAAATACTATGCAAGTATTCCCTCCTTGGCAATAAGGCAGGAGAAATTTTCATTTTGTAATTTGGGAAGAATTAGGAGCATTGGTAATATGCTTATTCATTGTAAACATTTCTAGTTATACCATTTAACCATAATTTAAACAACTTTTTTTTTCTTTTTGAGGCAAAGTCTCATTCTGTTGCATCAGGCCAGAGTGCCATGGTGTCAGCCTAGCTCACAGCAACCTCAGACACCTGAGCTCCAAGCTGTCCTCCTACCTCAGCCTCCCGAGTAGCTGGGACTATGAGCACCCACCATAATGTTTGGATAATTTTTCTATGTTTTAGTAGATACAGGGTCTCACTCTCAATTAGGCTGCACTCGAACACATGAGCTCAAGGGATCCTCCTACCCTGGACTCCCAGAGTGCTAGGATTACAGGTGGGAGCCACTGCACCTGTCCTTAAACAACTATTTTCAATAAGAATATAGTAATTTCTGCTATGAAATCCTCACTGCCAGCCTATTCTCTTAAATATATATATTTACTATATGATTAAATTAAATCATATCTATATGATTTTAATATAATGTTCTTATATTAAATATTTAATATTCTTTAATATTTTATATTTTTAAATATATTTATTCTTTATAATTCATCTGCTTATTTAATAGTTAAATGTTAATTTAATTCAGATTAAATTATCAAAAAATTCTGGATTAATGGCATTCAAACTAGTGTAGATGGTCTATATTTTCCTTTCCTTTCCTTTGAGCAACAACTTAAAGTTTAATTCTTCTCATGCTACTAAACCAACTTTTTCAAATCCTTTTCCTTTCTTTCTTTTTCTTTTTTTTTGCATTTTTTTCTCCGGGGCTGGGTTTGAACCCACCACCTCCAGCACCTAGGGCTGGCACTCTACTCCTTTGAGCCACAGGCGCCACCCAAATGTAGCCTTTTCCTGAAGGCTAAATAGTAATATTTCAGGCTTTGTAGGTCACATATGGTCTCTGTTGCATATTCTTGTCTTTCTTTTTCTTTTACAGACCCTTTCAAAATGTAAAAAGCATTCTTAACTTACAGGCTGTAAATAAAAACACACTGTGGATTAGATTTGCTCTATGGGGTGTAGACTAAATATAAATATAAGCAGATGATATATAAAACTTATAAAACAAGGTTCAATGGGTGTCAATAATTGCTCAGATGTTATTACCACTTTTTCCTTATAAGCAAAGTTTTTTTCTATCCGTATTTTATCTATATGATTTTTAAAACTAAAAATGCACAGAGATGGGCTAGAGACAGGCTAAAACTCTACACGGATTTAGAGAACTGCAGCATTTTATTGATGAAAGAAGTTTTAGAGATTATCTAATTTGAACCCCTTATTCACTTTACAGATCATATCACTAAAAGCTCATAAATAAATATGATTAACTAACTAACTTACAAATACTGGAGGGATAGCAGGCCTTCAAATGAATCTTTATGTAATTCGGTCAAATGATTTTCACTGAGAATTCTGAAAAAGGATAAGGTTATTTGTTATTTCTTTTTTAAGATTTTATTATTGTTTCGGGTTAATCTGAGGGCACAAAGAAATAGGTTACAATGTTTGCATTAGTTAGGTAGAGTTCCTCTTATAATTGTGTACTGCCCCCAAGAAGTGTGCCATACACTCGAACATTGGGCCCATTGAGTGGGAGCACCTCCATCCTCCTCCTTCCCCTCTCCCTGCTCCCTCTTTCCCCATCCCAGACCTTGAATTGATTTGAGTTTTTCTCTTATGTGGGAATGTATCAAGTTATCTACTGGCCTCATGTTAGTATTGAGTACATTGGATTCTTGCTTCTCCACTCTGTGATACTTTACTAAGAAGAATGTGTTTCAATTCCATCCAGATTAATACAAAAGATGTAATGTCCCCATCTTTTTTAATGGCTGAATAGTATTCCATGGTATACATATGCCACAGTTTGGTATATCCATTCCTGGGTTGGTGGCATTTAGGTTGTTTCCACATTTTGCCAATTGTAAATTGAGCTGCGATAAACAACGTAGTACAAATGTCTTTATGATAGAATGATTTTTTTTTCTTCTGGATACATGACTAATAGTGGGATTGAGGAATCAAATGGGAGATCTAATTTGAGTTCTTTGAGGATTCTCCATACTTCTTTCCAAAGAGGTAGAATTAGTTTGCAGTCCCACCAACAGTGTAAAGGAAGAGGTTATTTCTAAATAAAAATGCAAACTATTTGCCATATAGGACTAACTCCTATCTGTGGAGGAAACCTGGGTAATGGTGCCAACTGAATACACTAATTCTTATTTAATTTCAAGGTGGCAACATCTGCTTTGTTTTCATTCAAACCTTTCTTCACATTTTCCTTTTTGTGTCCAAATCTCTACACACACACACACACCCCTACCCACTATTCCCACCAAATTGTATATTTAATGCCTACTCCCTAGATCACAAAATCCCTGTTAGAACCTAACACTGGTTCTAATCAAGACCAGCAGAACTGCCATTTCCTCATCTCTTTCCCCCCAATTTTTTTTTTTTGTTGTTGTTGCTTTTTTTGAGACAGAGCCTCAAGCTGTCATCCTGGGTAGAGTGCTGTGGCGTCACAGCTCACAGCAACCTCCAACTCCTGGGCTTAAGAGATTCTCTTTCCTCAGTCTCCCAAGTAGCTGGGACTACAGGTGCCCGCCACAACTCCCAGTTATTTTTTGGTTGTAGTTGTCATCGTTGTTTGGCAGGCCCAGGCTAGATTTGAACCTGCCAGCTCTGGTGTATGTGTCTGGCGCCTTAGCCGCTTGAGCTACAGGCACGGAGCCCCACAATGTTATTATTAAAGCACCACATGGACCTATGTCAGGTTACAAGTGAAGTCAGTAGGCTTTTCCTCCCATTTAAAAAATGTGTTTTTTTTTTCGAGAAATACAATGTGCATAAAATGCATATAACTTAAATGTTCCGTTTAAATAATTGTAAAGCAGGTACCCATGTAATATCATCATGTCAAGAAAGAGTACCATGAGCATCCAGAAGCTCGTGAGGCCCTTTCCAATCACAACCCTCTCTCTTACCTCTGAAGATAACCACTATATTAACTTTTATAGTAATTTCCTTGTTTTCAAAATATAGTTTTACCTGTTATATGTCAGTCATACACAACATACTTTAGTTTTGCCTCTTCCTGAACTTTATATAAATGGAATCATATTACAAGGGGACAAACTTTAATGGAAAATAAAACGACATCTCTATTTTCAAAAATGAAAACTCAGAGATCACCTATACAAGTTGAACTGATGACACACAAACTACTACTGTATTTTTCCAAAATAACTTATGTATCTAAATTGACTGCTTTAATAAATTAATAAGAAAATGATAAAAACAATTCAAAAGGAAAATGGATAAAGGACAGAAAACTCAGAAGAAACACAAATGTTCACCAACTTTTAACAAATAAAGGTATTTAAATTCAAGAGTAATCAGAAAAATTCAAATTCAGACAGGACCCTTTTTGTTCACCCATCATATCAGCAAAGAGTTGGAGAATAATCAGTGGTAAAATGCTGTCATATTCTGTTGACTATAGTATAAGTTGGCACAACTTTTTGAGGACAATTAAAATTTAATACCTACATTGTCTTCATATCAACCATTCCATTTCTAGATATCTGTTCTACAGAAATATTTGCCCAATTTCACAAAGAAGCAGCAATGCACCTAACAAGAAAACTGGACATAGGAGGGTGTCGCCTGTGGCTCAGTGAGTAGGGTGCCAGCCCCATATACCGAGGGTGACAGGTTCGAGCCTGGCCCCCAACAAACTGCAACAAAATATAGCTGGGCATTGTGGTGGGCGCCTATAGTCCCAGCTATTCAGGAGGCTGAGGCAAGAGAATTGCCTAAGCCCAGGAGTTGGAGCTTGCTGTGAGCTGTGATGTCAGGGCACTCTACCGAGGGTGACACAGTAAGACTGTCTCTAAAAAAAAAAAAAAGAAAAGAAAACTGGACATAATCTAAACATCCATCCATAGGGGAATTATTAAATAATTCATGCCACATCCATAGTATGGAATCCATAATATGGAATGATGCAAGAGTTTAAATGAATAGGGTAACCCTCTAAGTGCTGTGAAAGAAAAATCTAACATGTATCATGAAGTGAAAGAATCAAGTTGTAAGATGTTACCATTTCTATAAAACAAAAAACGTTAAGGCCACACAAAAAATTTCTTTTGCTATATGTAAATATGTATGTAGGCAAATACTTGGGAAAAGGTCTGGAAGGATATACACCAAACTTAGGAGTAGTGGTTACCTCAGGGACCAGGCATCAGGGCACAAGGAGGGTTTCCATTATACCTGTTATTTTGTTTTTATATATTAAGAGTATAATGTGTATTACTTACATAATAAAAAATACATTTAATTGACTCTTTCTAAGAAAGCCCACCAAATTTAATTTTTAAATAATCATAGAATTATAATCACCAGACATTGATTTGAGATGTGGAGGAAGAAATACCTTTCCTTAAAAGTGTTGACCTCAAAATTCTGGACCAAGAAGGATCTTACAACGCAACTAAGTTGTAGAATATTAATAATTGAAATCTCATCATATTGAGTATTACCCTTAACAAATATGAAGTGACCATTCTTATCCTTCCTTACATTTGTTGGTTTAATGCCTATTGTATCTGCTAATAGATTTGCAACGTCTGCTTTTTTCTGATTACCATTTGCCTGAAATATGGACGACCATCCTTTCACCCTGAGTCTATATTTATCTTTTAAGGTAAGATGTGATTCTTGTATGCAGAAAATATCTGGCCTGAGTTTTTGTATCCAGTCAGCCAACTTTGCCTGTTAGAGGACAGTTTAAGCCATTCACATTAATGGAGAATATTGATAAGTCTGGTAAAATTTTGGGTATTGAGTTTTTCAAAAGTCCAGTAGACATTTTTAATCCTTTCACCACTGTGGAAGTTGGAGTTTGATCAAAAGTTTCTGAATGAGTTTACTTTTGTGGTACAGGATTGGGCTTATCATTATGGAGGATAGCTCTGGGAATATCCTGAAGAGCTGGTTTGGTTATTCCAAATTTCTTCAACATGTGAATGTCATTAAAGTATTTATTTTAACCATCATAAATGAAACCCAGTTTACCTGGATATCGGATTTGGCATTGAAAGTTTGTTTTAGAAGATTAAAAGTCGATTATGTATTTATTTTTTGAAAACCTAGACCTAAAATCAGCTTTTAGCACAGTTTCTGTCCCTGGCAATAGCTTCTACAGGACTTCCTTAGGCCTTCATCTCCCAAAGGATTGGAATCAACCAGAGCCAGTGGTAGAGACCATCCCTTAGCCTGAATCTCAGGGAAACATGATGACAATGAATCTTGCCTACCTCTAGTTCAGCAGAGTGGCCCTCTTGTTAGACAATCTTACTTCATGACTTTACGATCAATCACATTTCTTCATACATGGGCCATGTCTCTTCTTCAACAAATCCTGATTCAGACATTTTCAAATAAATATCACTCAAAAAAATGGAGAACTTGATTTATTGTCATGTATTCAGTTTTGCAAAGGGTTTGTACTTATTCTTCCATCCTGGAATATAATACAGACATACATGGTCCTTTAAGCAAATTATATATGCCAAGGATATGAATATTGTGCATGTACATTGGCATAATAAATGTTTTTCATGAAATCAGGTTTTCTTCCATCTCTTTTTTTAAGAAAATCATGTTGTCTCAAACTATCTTCTCAGCATGCTGTTTTTCATAAAAATACACTTCTTAAAATGTACTAAATTGCTGAGGCTATTGCAAAGAACAATGGTATTTTAAGTGTTAAATTGTGATTCGAATGACAAGAATATTATTTTTTTTAAAGGGGCAACCAAAAAAGAATCATAATGATTGAAGAATCTGGTTAAATGGATTTTGGGTAATTGAAGTTTTATTGTACAACTGCGTTTTACACCCATTTTCTCTAAGTGGTTGTGAAAAGGGACATTTTTTCACCACAACTTTGTAAACTTCTGTTTTCTTATTTTTAAGTCTGTTTTGAAATGGTACTTAAGTATTCTTTTAATTTTTCACTCATGTTCTTTTTTTTCATTAAGTCATTTGTACACAAATCATGAATACAATTTTGTCATGATGGGATTCAATGTCTTGATTATCTGTAGAAATTGGAGTGCTTACATGCGACTAATTAACATAGTCTTCTGGTTTTACTGAAATAGAAGTAAAAGTCTTCCCAGTGTGATTGGACAAAAATTGTTTGAGATTTGCTAACTTGGATACATCTGACTTTTCAGGAGACATTCCTCTTTAGTCCTGTGAAATCTCAGCTCAAATGAATTGTCAAATTCTTCTGAGGCCTAGGTTCTGCTTTGAAAGACAAGAGATGTTTGGTCATGTGCTGGGGGTTCATGACTGCAATTCAAAACCTCTCCTAAGTTGTTATTCCAACTGTGGCAGAGTTAGTTAAGATGGTTCCAAGTTATTTTCATTCAAGGGTAGTTGTAAGATTTAATGTTGTTCTTCAAGAGCAATCATGAGTATGTTCTCTATGGAGGTTTTTAAAAGAATTGCCCTATTTTGAAATCACAAATTTTCCTCTTCTCTATCTGACTTTTAAAATGGGTGCAATAGTTCAAATTAGTTTGGAATTAGAAAACTCAATAGCCTAACCCCCAAATGGTTAGCTTTTGTGACAATAAGCCTGAATCACAATCATCCAGGCACATGTCTAGTAGAAGATACGATAGAACAGGCAATGCCTTGGAATCGATCTATTTTTTTTCTTATTACATCTCTGACAAGAATAAAAGTATAATACTAGAGTGACATGAGGACATTGATGTTTTTTGAAATACCTTAGATTCTCACTTGAGGTTGAGTGGCGTTCTCTTGTCCTTTAATGGCACCTTTAATAGCAGGTGTCAATTAAAAGGAGTGGGCTAGTCTTTATAGGCAGTGAAAGGAATCAGAACTCCTTTTAATACGTCTGAATTTCTAACCAGTCATCATTGCCATTCCGGCAACAACCCTGTTGCCTGCATAAGAATGGAGGCTTACAGGAAATGTGATAGGCTGACAAAATACATGTACTAACAAGTCAACAGGATGGAAATTTTGGAGCCAACAGGGGATGATAATATTATAAAAACTACACAATTCCTCTCTTGACTCATGGGAACCAAGAGTACCACAATGGGGCAAATGCTAAGAGTGAGAATCCTGGAAGGAAAGACACTCTGAGTAACAACTCTAATAGTGGGAGAATGGAACAGACAAGTCTCCAGGGTCTTTATGTAGTTCAAGAGTGTCATCACTTCCTGCAATAGAGACCTCCCTAGACTAGGAAAAAGAGAGGGCCTCATGTCGAGAGCTACTGCTATGATGGAAGAGTCTTCCCCAGGTGATGGAAAAAAGAGGGACCCAAAGTCTGGTGAGGATGAGGCATCAACGAGCTAGGGAGATGGAGAAGAATTAGAACTAGCTGGGAAAAATACACTGGGTGGGGACAGAAGTATGAACAAGGTCGCCACAAAGAGATAAAACAAGTAGTCAGAGCCACACACCATTTGGAGGACTACTCTGGAGGGGCAGCACTACCAAGCCAAATAGCAATAATACGGATGAAGAGACCAGCGATTGCCAGGTCAAAGGCACACCAAGTGGTGAGCGTTGTAGGACACATAAGAGCAAGTAGGTAAAGAAGGAGATCTCAGAAGGAGCAAAGTCTTGAAGGATCCCTTGAATGAAAAGATCTGCAATCCACTCACAAATGTCTCCAAGACTGTTTGTTTCAGGCCGAGACCAATTTTCCCATGAACCCGAACAAATGACATAAAACAACAAGACAGACAAGGACCTGACATGAACTATGTCTATTAGTCCACACTTACTCTCACATTTCTGTACGCTCAGAACCAATACACACACTCGTACACCACTCAACAGACTCAGAGGTTGATCAGACCCCCCACTTCCACCCAAATTGTGGGAACCCCAGATGGATCTTATCTTGTCTTAGACGTTTGCCTGTATAGGTGCCTGTTCCTGCATGCCAGTTCCTCCCTGTGTTTGACTCCCTGAAGACTCATCAAGGGGACCTGGAGGATTAGCAGAAACCACCAGGTGCATCTGAACTCTCCCTCCCAAGGTGGTCTCATCCATCTCCACCAATCATCTTGACTAGATTCTCTGAGGCTGTTTTCTAAACTGTTAGAGAAAAGGCTCAAAAGCACCTGTGAATGGATAGGGGGGCATCCCACATGAAAAGCTCATCACTCAAGTTCAGAAAGGGTCCTAAGGTGTTCCTGGGAGAACTCTCTCTGTGGAAAAATATCCTTCAAATGTTTGAAAAGACAGATCAGGGGTGAGTCTGGTTTTGGTGATGAAAACAATATGTTGTAAAAAAGCAAAAGTACAAACTAAAATATATTAACTAAATGCATAAGACATAAATGGAACAGGAATGAACTAAAATATGTAATTTTGTGTAACTGTGGTTAGGGGTCCCCATCAGCATCCCAGTGTTCTGTGGGAGCCCCCAATGGGCCAATAGCTCAGTAACCCAGGGTTACTGCTTCTGACAGGCCCAAAGCCCAGGAGTATGAGGTTACTGTCTCACAGGTTTACATGACCAACCTCAGGCATCATTCTTGAGGATAGAAATCAAAGTCCCTTTTCACCTGCCCTCTGAACCCCAATTTCCCTGTGGACTGAGGCCACAGCAACGATGTCTCAGCAGCAGAAATGTCTTGCTGTCTCTGGCTGGGCTAAAACTCACCATTGGTTTTTCTTCCAGCATTTTCAGGGGTGGGATGCTCTACTGACACACGCTTCTGACAGTCTCTGACAGGCCAATAGCCCAGCAACCTGGGGTTCCTGTCCACAGCTCCATCCCCTTTGGCTTTTCCTCAGAGGTTCCTAAAGGCTCTACACAACTCACAACAAACAAATACAACAAACAGTTATATATTTTCACAGTGGTCTACAAGAACAAATAAGCACAAGAAGAAATGTACACAACAAGTTGTTATACTCATGTTTGCAGACACTTGGCAGATACAGGTGTTTAAATTTCTTCCCTCCGGGGGTGGACTTTGGCAGAATTTATGAGTGATTGTCAGCTTTTCTCCTGATTGCACTGGGTATTATAGGTTCCCTGGAAAGTTTCCAGGGAGCTTCTAACGAAAGCTCACCCTGCAGGCCGCCTAAGTAGCGGCAGTGTCAGTGTCTGGAGAACCTCCCTGGAATCTCTATTATGTTATGTCCAGGAGTCCCCTCAAAGACCACACCACCAGACAAGTCAAATTAAAGAGGAGAACTTTTATTGAAGAGCCGGCTGGCAACTGCCCCAGGGTCTTAAAATGAAGTTTCTGAGTGCAACCCTGAATTGAGTGAGGCTCTGAATTTTAGAAGGCAAAACTTTTCTAGGGGTCAAGCATGCATAATTCCAGAAGCGAAAGCAACAGAGAGTGAGGTGTGTTAGTCAGTTTATTAGGCTTTGATCACAAGAGCACTTAGTAATTTATTTTCACAAAAAAATACAATCTACAATCTCCTAAGGTAATGTAGGGAGGGGGACTCGCAGGTGAGGGTCAGAAACAACATGATCAGAAAAAGGGATAATCACCAAGGATATAATCACCAGTGTAGTTAGTAACTTACATCACTAACAATTTTAGAGGAGTGCATTCATAGTTATACAATGGAGGGACACAGAAGAGGAACCGGTTTTGAAGGTAATGGAACATAACAGAAAAACAATAAACAGTAAAGTGGAGTCAAACTTGCTCTTTTAACATTCCCATATCATATACTGATGGCATGAAGACCACCTTAACACCAGAACATAGGATGTCGTACAAGTCTGCTAAAATGTGTACACAGAGGAGGTTCCACCCAAATAGAGAGTCCTTTAGCTTTCCCACAGTTATTCTGACTTTAGTTATTCCTACGAGTTTATTTGGAAAAAAAAAAAATCAAAGCATTCATTTCTTTGTTGAAAAGTCAATGGTGAATTGGCACAGAATTCTGTGTAGGTCATGGAAGGGAGGACTTCACTAAACTTTGAAACAAGTTGTATTCTTTCTGACTTCTCTAGCATATACTTGATATGAGAATAATGCCTTAACACATTTGCTTTTCCTCTGTGTAAGGATTTTCTAAAAAACATTCCGGAAAGCATTTTTTTTATCAAGGCTCTACCATGAGTGGCTGTCCGTAATGGAGAAAAGCAGCGACAGACAGAAAATTGAAAAAATTAAAAGGTAATTATTTTAAACATTTATGTCTCAAAAATTAATTTTATACCTTACATTTTATAATTTGTCTACTAAAAGTCAAAGTTATATTCATGGGCACCAGGTTAAAAGTTGGCTTCTATTAGCTTGTCACTGTCATTGTTTTCTCACTAATCCTATAAGCATGGAATGCTTGAACATTGTGCCCCTTCTGTTGTACCTGACTTTTAATGAATAAAAAGAGCTATTATTAATTAATTCACTAGCTGTTATTTGGGTCACTATTGAAATTTTTGAGAGACACAAAAATGAAGAAATGTAAAATCTCTACAGACAGAATCAAATGGAACCCTGCCAGAAACCCAATAAGACTTGCAAATTGAAACTTGCATGGAAGAGTCAGAAAGGGAGTCAACTCTGGTTTTGGAAGTGAATTAATGCAGCATAACACAGGCTACAATTTATGATGTTAATTTTGGTAAATATCAAAGTAATTAAACAACTCTATTAATTAATGAACTGAAGTCATAGAGAGAAAATGACTTATTTCCTCTTCTCAAGAATTCAGTTTGGGAAGATAGATAAACCAAGAAATTACTGTCAGTGCAGTATATCTGTCCTATAAAAGAGATATTTAGAGAATATTGTGGGAACAAAGCAGAGAATCACTCAGCTCAGCTTCTTGAGACATGTCAGTAAAAAAAGGGAGTTGTACAGTGTCCAGTATGATCACAAAAAGTAAATTGTTTCTTCTCATGCCAGGGAAATTTTGGGACCAATTCAATAGTTCTTTCTTGGATATATCCTACATGATAAGAGATAGAAAAGAAATGTTTATTTACTCTGACTAAAGAGTGTGCGTTCTGTGAAAATTCAGGACACTCATTATCATTTTCGTGCATGTTATTGGTTAGTATAGATATTTTTCCTGAACATCTTTTAAATATGAATTATATGCATACTTTTGGGGATTGTTGGAACATAGTACAGATATTGAAGATACCAGAAACTAAGCCATGTGGCATAATCATAACTCCACTTCCATTAGGATTTGGTGTAAGCCATTTAGATAGCATCAAATTCTACATATTTGTTTGGTCATTGTTCACAATATCATTATCTATATTTATAATACACATATCATTCATATATGTATTATCCTATGTACCATTAAAAGATAAATATTTTTTAAAAGGCTATGTTGGCTCAGACCCTGTAGCTCAGAGGCCAGAATGATGGCCACATACACCGGGACTGGCAAGTTGAAACCTGCCTGTCCCAAACAACAATAACAGCAACAACAACAAAAATAGCCCAGCATTGTGTTGAGTGCTGAGAGCTTCTTGGGAGCCTGAGGCAAGAGAATTGCTTAAGATCAAGGCTGTGCAGTTGCTGTGAGCTGTGATGTCACAGCACTCTACTAAGGGCGACATAGTGAGACTCTGTCTCAAAATAAATAAATAAATACATACATACACAAATAAAAGAAAGTGAGATAAAATAAAATATTATGTCTCTCATGAAAATATGAAATAAATGCATATCAATGCTTCTGGTTAAATTAATAATAAGGAAATCAGTAAGATAGTGTAGCCATCTTTATAGATTGCACATTATGAAACCTTACGTATTTGAACCAAATGGAGCCAGAAATACTGAAATAAATTTACAAAATGATGCAAAATATCCCCTTTCTACCAGAGCAAGGGTTCAGAGAAATCTGTTGACTCTCTACCAGACAGAGTTTTCAATTCTTTTGCCATGTTTTATGTACACTGCTAACAGTTATCTTCAAATGACAGAGATATAAACAGTCCTGGTTGTGAAAAGGCTTAAGGATCCCATTGTATCCCCAAAGCGTTTACTAATGCCTTATTTTATATAGAATACACCCAGTAATCTTTTGGTCCATTTGAAAGTCCTGCATAATTCCTCATCAGAGGAATTATACTTCTATTCAGACTATTATGCTGAAGAAAGTCTTTTCTGTGATTTGTACAACAGGAATCAGACCAGCTTGTTTTCCTCAGGTTGCAGATTCTTTTATAAAAAAGCAACAATCATAAATATCAGCTTGTCCATGTTTTCTGAGTAGGAGTAATACATTATTTTGGTAAATAATCAGGTAAAACACAACTGTAGCCCAGAATTGAAAGAGGGAAGAGGAGAGTGAGAGAAGGAAGGGAAGAGGACTTGTGGAGGTGGGTAACTGGTGTACTTCACCTAGGGTGTATATTGCAAGGGTACATGTCAATCAATTAAGAGTAGAGTATAAATGTCTAACACTATCATTGAGAAAGTGAGGTGAAAGTTATGTTAACCAGTTTAATGTAAGCATTCCAAATTTTACACAAAATCAGCACATTCTATCCATAAACGCATTAATGTACCCAGTTATGATTTAATAAAAAAAATGTTAAGAGATAAAAAGAGAGAGAAAAAGAAAAGAAAAAAAGAATCTTTTAGCAATTACCAAATGAGAATAGTAGAAAAGAAAGTAATGAAAACGTGACACATATGTAAAAAGTGATAGAAAGGAGGTAAGATTTGGCTCGGCGTCCTGTTGCACAAGTGGTTATGGCGCCGGACACACGCACTGAAAGATCCAGGTTTGAACACGGCTTGGGCCAGCTAAACAATGGCGAAACACCTGCCAAAGAAAAGAAAAAATGCTGGGCATTGTGGCAGGTGGCTGTAGTCCCAGCTGCTTAAAGGGCTGAGCAAGAGAGTACACCTTGAGCCCAAGAGTTTGAGGTTGCTGTGACAACTGACAACTGATACTGCAACACTCTACCCAGGGTGACATAGTGAGGCTCTTCCTCAAAAAAAAAAAAAAAAAAAAAAAAAAAAGGTATGAGGCAATATTTGGAACAAAATCAACACAGAAGATGGTGGAGCAGACAATGAACTCTCAGAATGGACCGGGTGGTCTTTACAGCTGGGATTTGGTTCTTCACCTAGAGACAGCATTTCTGTGTTGCCAGTTAAAAATAAAGGAACAATTAAATTAATTACTGTTTAATTTCATCAGAAAGGTTTTGGTGGGTTGTGGTTGAGAGTATCTAAATGTTGCAAGATTTACCTAAGCTTCAACATATTGAGCTAGTTTCAGGGAAGTATTTCATGAAGGGTATTCGTTTTT